>NC_056725.1:1274459332-1274554332 GCF_019279795.1 Protopterus annectens | reverse complement strand
CAGTGCGCCAGGGGTATATAAGAGGCATCCAACACCATTTTCTTCAGTTTTTCTTGCCGCACAGTGCCCAAAGCAGAAGCAGTTCGCAAGTGCCGGTCGGCCGACACCTGAGATTTTCGAATCGAATTTCAGTCCGAAGTCTTCAATAAAGCTAAGTACCCCATTGGGGAACCTTTTCTTGCCTCAGTCCGATGTCAGAAAAAGTTAACAATTGCATTTCTTGTGGGAAGCAAATACCTCATAAGGACTTCCATTCTTATTGTATTCCTTGCCTAGGCCCAGACCACGATGTCACAGGTTGTCGGTTTTGTGCTAGGTTTAATAAACGAACTATCAAATGCCGTTTTGACTTCGCACGACATTACTTTGGTAGAAAATTTAATTATATCATGCCGTCAGAGCAGCCGACGGCCGGCATGCATACAAAACGCAAGGATAAGGACAGGCAACCTAAGAACAAGCCAGACTCCGAGGCCTCTTCTGGGTCTGTCGCCGGTTCTCCGGTTTTCAGTGAGGCGCCTACGCAGCCCCTGATGACTGCAGAATTGGAACCCCAGACAGTTGTGGATTCTCAAGCGGAGTATACTAGGCCGATGCAGCCATCTTCATTAGGCCCTTCTGACACCGGAGCAGAAGGAGACCCCAGTGCAATGGAAACACCTTCGGTTGCAGAAGGTGTCTTCAGACTGACTACACTCACCATTAAGTCTTATGCTAAGCTTAAAACTCCATTAAAACCAAAAAAGACTGTACATCTGTCTACAGTTCAAGGCCCCATGCCTAAGAAACAGATGCTTAAGATGGCTGAAGATTTGATTACCCTAATCAGGGGTTCCCATCCCCCTCCAGATAAAAGACCAAGACAAGAGGAGGATTATGCTTCCTCTGACCGGGTTTCATTTTCCTCAGATTCTTCTGAGGAACAGGATTACACTTGTCCCCCTTGTGAAGACTCTGATGCTGAAGACTCTATCCCCTCAGCATCTCCCCTTGAAGACTACTCCTTTGGGGAAACTTTACATACCATGAGGGAACATTTCCACTGGGAAGGCCAGGACTACTCTGATTCTAAGAAAAGGCTCCGAGAGTTCCTTTTACTACCCCAGCACAGACCACTTGCTATCCCTACAGTTCTAGATATTGTGGATGATGTTTACTTGGAGTCTAGTCTAAATCCAGACTCTCTACCTCCTGCTCCAGCCAAACCAGACAGATACTACAGAGTGCCTGACTCACACAAATTCCTTTATAAAAGCCCTGTGGCTGACCCAGAAACAATTTCCCAGGGTCCCAAGGGGGCTAAAGCTTCTATGGCAAAAAATTCTGTGCCCTCAGAAAGGGATTCAAGAGCCCTAGATAGATGGAGAAAGAAAATATATACCTCAGCAACTCTGGCTATGAGAGCATTAAATTGTCAGTTTCACATGCTGAAATATCAGCAATTCCTAATGTCTCAATTAAAGCAAAAAATAAGCACACATAAAGAACAGTCTGAATTCAAGGAAATGCAGGATCTGTTGCATGCATCTGAACAGGTGGGCAAACATACTTTATAATGTGGATGTGATTCATTGGAAGCTTCCTGTAAAGCAGCTGTTACTGGGTCTGTCATATGTAGACATGCTTGGTTAAAAGAACAAACCCTGCCTGGTCATGTTAAAGCAAAATTATTGGATGCACCTTTACAGCAGGATGTATTATTTGGTGTCAAAGCAGAAGAGGTCTTAAAGAAAATGGAGGATAAGGCAAAGGCTATGCAGACGGTCAAGGATTTCTTACAGGTACAACCCCCTTGTTTCAGCAGAAATTGGCCAACAAAAAACTGGTCCTTTCCAGCTTCTGACAGATCACAGAGGGGCAAATACAGACGCCCAAGGGGCAGAGGTCAGTCACAAGGCCCTTACAAACCTCGCCAATGGGGTACTGCTACCCAGAAAGGAGGAGAAGACAGGCCCCAAGCTAGCAGAAGACAAACACAATGACTCAATCCTCAAACTACCAAGCAAATCTCTCCTGGCAGCTCCCTTGGGAGGAAAATTAGCATTTTTGCAGACAACTGGCACATCATCACAAAAGACAAATGGGTCCTAAACATTGTCTCACAAGGATACAGATTCCACTTTCATACCTTGCCAAGGAAAAAGGAATGCCAAACCTGCCACCAAATCAATGGGCAGAGGCACAAAAACAAATTACAGCTCTCATGGACATGAGAGCCATTCAACAGGTACCTACACAGGAGCAAGGACAAGGATTTTACTCAAGACTCTTTCTAGTCCCAAGAAAAGACAAAGCATGGAGACCCATTCAGGATCTTTCAATTCTGAACACCTATCTGCAAGTACCAAAATTCAAGATGCTAACACTACAGCAGTTTCTTCCCATGCTGGGCAAGAATGCTTGGCTAGTAACGTTGGACCTCAAGGAGGCATACCTGCATGTCCCTATCAGACAAAATTGCAGAAGATACCTCCGCTTCATTGCAGGTTCAACACACTATCAATTCTCTGCACTGCTCTTTGGCTTATCTACTGTGCCCAGGGTCTTCACAAAATGCCTGACACCAGTAATTGCATACTGCAGACAAAGAGGAATTCAAATATACCCATACCTGGACGTCTGCCTTATTCAAGCAGAAAGCAAGGACATTCTTTTAAAGCATCTGACATTTGTCAAATACCTTCTAAGTTGCCTAGGGTACACACTAAACAAAAAGAAATCAAAACTAGTGCCCTCACAAAACATAATATTCCTGGGTGCCAGCTTGAATACAACGGCCCAGATGGCTTATCTCATGCCAGACAAGCAACAACAGCTGACTCAATATTTCATAATAATGGCAACAAAGACCCAACTCCCTGCAAGAAAAATTCTGCAGGCCTTGGGATTCATGGCATCTTGCATACTACTAATGCCATTTGCAAAACTGCATATGAGGAAATTACAATGGTACCTAAAAAGTGTATGGACTCAGCACAGACACAGCTTGGAAACAATGATACCATTCATTCCCTGCCTTCAACAGGAGTTTCTATGGTGGGCACAGGCATATCACCTCAACAAGGGTCAGCCTTTCACCTTACCCACAGCCAGGCAAACTATGACAACAGATGCATCGGACTATGTCTGGGGAGCACACATGGCAGGGCAGTGCATTCAGGGCAAATGGACTACAGATCAAAGGCATCTGCATATCAATCAAAAAGAAATGCTAGCAGTACAGAATGCCCTAACAGCTTTCAAGGACCTCTTATACCCAGGACAACTAATAATAAAGATGGACAACACCACAGTAATGTGGTACATAAACAAACAAGGGGGCACACATTCCTACCCTCTATGCAGGCAAGCAATGACCTTGTGGAACACAGCACTGTCTTACCAGGTTCAATTACAAGCACAATTCCTGCCAGGAAAGAAAAACACTTTGGCAGACGACCTAAGCAGAAACATCATGGATCCACACGAGTGGAAACTAGATCCACAAGTATTTGCAATGATAGCTCAAAAATGGGGACGCCAACACATAGATCTGTTTGCCAGCCCCCAAAACTACCATCTTCAAAAATTTTGCACAAGGACATTCCATCCACACGCTTGGAAAGTGGACACCCTCTCATTAAGTTGGAAAACATTAACAGTGTATGCCTTTCCTCCACTGCCTCTTCTAGCAAAGGTACTACTGAAAGTCAGATTAGAGAGGCCACAAATGATACTCATTGCACCAGACTGGCCATGCCAGCATTGGTATCCAATTCTAAGGAACATGGCCCATGGCCCAACATGGATTTTACCACAAATTCCTCACCTGCTCACCCAGCGAGACAATCAGATCCTACACAGCCAGCTCAAGACTTTAAACCTGGCTGCATGGCAAATTACCTAAACAACCAGCCAACTCCTCTATCCAAAGCTGTTATGGATGTCATTCTGGAGGCCAGGAGGCCCAGCACCAGAAAAGCTTATTCAGACAAATGGAAAAGATTTTGTGCCTGGAACCAGGCTAAAGGCCAAAATCCCCTTGATCCAAACATTCCTCAGATTCTACAATATTTAACTGAGATGTTGCACAAAGGACTTTCCTTTTCATCTATTAAGATCCACGCCTCAGCAATTTCAGCTCATTACAACACGGATCCTCCTTTATTCTCACATCCACTCCTAAGACAGTACCTCAAAGGGGCTAAGAACATAAGACCACCCAGGAGAGCACCAACACCTACTTGAGATCTCAACTATGTTCTGGAAAAGCTTACACTGCCGCCCTTTGAACCAGCATTTTCAGCTGATTTAAAATTTCTTTCATGGAAAACTGCCCTGCTACTAGCAATAACCTCAGCTAGAAGAGTCTCAGAGCTACAGGCACTAATGGCAGTGGAGCCTTTCCTCATTTTTCATCAAGACAGAGTCTCTCTACAAACTAACCCTTCCTTTATGCCAAAGGTGGTATCCTGTGTGCCCCTAAACCAAACCATTCATTTGCCCACCTTTTTCCCAAATCCCCAATACAAAGGAGAAAGACTCCTGCACTCTTTGGACATTCACAGGCAATTATGTTATTACTTGGATAAAACTAAGGCATTCAGAAAATCTGAACAGCTCTTTGTAGCCTATGCTACAGGATCACAAGGAAAAGCTATCTCAAAACAGACCATTTCTAAATGGATAGGGCATTGCATACGTTTCTGCTACACGCATCATGGGAAACTGGTACCTGCTAACATTAGGTCCCACTCCACCAGGGCTACAGCTACATCAGAAGCCTTTCTCAGGGGAGTGCCAACCAAGGATATTCTGGAAGCTGCAACTTGGAGTTCAGTGCACACCTTCACCAAACACTATCACTTACCCCTATAAGACTAGAGCTGGTTTTGCCACTGCAGTTTTACAGGGCCTACTAGCTTCTTCTAACCCTGTTTAACTCCACCACCCATCCTTAGCTTTGGGATTCAACCTAAGTGTGCTGACTGCAGCAGGGTAACAAGATGAACATAGTACAGTTTTGTACCTACCATAAATGTAGATGTTTGAGTGTTCACCCTTCTGCAGTCCAGGTTACCCTGCCTCCATCCCCTCTGAACTAGCTGAACTTATCTATGCCACTCTATCCTATACAACCTCTGTGGTGTATTTGCTTGTGCCTGAAGGTATTGTTTTATTTTTATATAGCTATATATATATATATATATATATATATATATATATATATATATATATATATATTGCCTACCTATTGGGGGCACCTGACATCTGGGGCAAGAAAAACTGAAGAAAATGGCATTGGATGCCTCTTATATACCCCTGGTGCACTGACGTCAGGGAAGAAGTGACAGCAACCGACACCGGACCAAGACTTTGGAACTCAGGCTGACTGCGGGCCTGCCTGATGGCAGGATAACCCAAGTGTGATGACTGCAGCAGGGTGAACACTCGAACATCTACATTTATGGTAGGTACAAAACTGTACTTTTTCAACAATTCAGATGTTGATATATACTCTGTCTTTATATTTACTGATCTGAAAATACAGAATCTTGTCCTATTTTAGTCTTCTTGTTGGTGCATTTATATATGTGTGTGTATGAATGCTATGTTTAAAATTTATTTTAAAATCTATTAATATTCTCAATGAGTGCAAAGCTATTAATCATCTTAGGAATTCTTTGTTGACTCAATCTTTTCAGTGTCTTTCCTGATCTGTGGTGACCAGTGTCTCACCCCCCCCTCCCGTCTCAGTCTCTCTCTTTCAGCTATTTAGCTGTTTGTACATCAGAATACTTCCTTTTGTTGTTTTTATTTTGGCAAGAATATTGCAGGAATTAGTTTTATTACTGCTAACAACAACTCTGGAATGCCTTCACTGTTACACTGTCCATTGCTGAAATAGACACTTGAAAATGTTTCTATTTTTACCACCCCCCCAATAAAAAAATACAAGGCAAATGCAGTCATGTAACATCCAGAATCATAATGAAGTAAAAAAATAAATATGACACCAACCACAAATCCAGAAGCTTATCTAAACAATCCTATCTTGGTTTGTGATTTACTGTGGAGTTGACTGGTACGAGAAGTTTTCTTTGAATTTATGTATTATTTTTTACCACTGTTTTCACTCTTTGTAGGACAAAAGGGATAGCTTCTAGACAGGAAGATTTATTTTGATTTATATTTTGTTGTTTTACCTTCAATTTTCACTGTTGATTGTTAGAAAGCTGTAGCCATCCCAAAATGCCTAGTCAGCTATAAATTCACATAGAATGCAGAGATGACAATCCAGAGCTTATCTAAACAATCCTATCTTGGTTTGTGATTTATTAATCTTTACTGTTTAAAAAGTGAGACTGCCAGCACAACTTAAAGGAATTACAGCTTTTGTCTGACTTTTAGAACTTGTACAGTCAAACAACAACTTTACTGTACTTACTTTAATATTTAGTTGAATATTGCTTATGTGATTTTTGTCATAGAATTTGATTTCTCTTTGAATTCTGTGATTACTTATTTTGATTATTCTTTTCTGTTATAATTTTGCATTTGTTTGTAGCCGAATATGATTTCTTAAATTAATATGCCATTAGTGATTTACTAAAGCACGAATATCTTATATATTGTAATAAATTTTATGCATATTTGAAGGTAACACCTGATAACACTGATGATCTGTGTTCCTTGTGTAAAAAGTTGGATGATTTCCTTATCATGAGAAGTAAATCTAGACTTACTGATGGCTTGGAGAACTGTTGTACTGGTGAGATAAATAATGTAAGGCAAAGAGCAAACAGAACACATTTAGGAAATAACATGTTTATTGTCTGTAAAGATCATTCAAACCCTATTGAAATACGACAATGCCCCTGACAAATTTGAAATTTTGGATGCAAGTATTCAGTAGACTAAGAATTCAGAGGCCATAGAAGGAAACAAAACAAGAAAGAAAGAAAGGAAGGAGTTCACAAGAAATAACAAAAAGGAAAATGAAACTGATAAATGTCTGTAAACTAAAGAGAATACAAACTAAAAAGGACACTGCTTTGTTATGTAACACAAAGATTACAGGGAATACTAATATTTTTCTGTCAGAAAACCTTCAATCTACAGAAAAAGGCATAATTTTTCCAAAAGGGAAGGTAGAAAAAAAGAGGCGAGGCAAAGGGAAGTGAAAAGGGGAAATCAAAATTGAATGTGGAAGGACTTGGCTTCAGCATGGTCAAGGCGAGTTACAATTTGTTCCAAAATAGATCCAAACTTACTCATTTGTTCAGAAAAGTTTTGGATAGCAGATTGTACAGGCATTAGGGCAGACTTTAGTTCATCTATAGAGTAGACCCCTTTAGGCTTATTTTGGCAGTGGATTTTGTTGTTGCTTCTTGCTGTTTCTGAATTTGTTGTCTTTTAGTTAAAGTTTCCTTTTCAGGAGAAAAAAGTTGTGATAATTTGGTTTTGGTTGTTTGTGAGTCCATTTGGTTTTGTTCGTTAGGCATCTTCAGGTAGTTTATTTGATTATTTAGTTCTTGATTGCTGACTGTGCTATGCTGAGTTCAGTACAGGCCTCAGGCTACCATGAGGTTTGCAGTGACGAAGTTCAGATTTAAAATATAAAATTTGCACAGTGCCTAAATGAAGAAATAATCTCAGCTGCTTAGCCCTGATGATTAGTAGAGTATATTTCTGCCTGCTCTGGGAGGGAAATGAAAATTAACAAGGTTTGATTGCAAAGATTTAAATATTGTCATATTTCTCATGTCTGTTCATTTCTCTCTGCTGTCCATCTATATCACTCTTCATATTGAGAAAATGAACTTTAAAGATACTTGTTTATTCCTTCATCTAACTTTGTAAATGGTTTACTTTCAATGTATTATCATCTGTTACTGTGTATTATATTTTACAATTTGTTTAATGTAACAACAAAAAATAAAAACAAAGATTTGAAAAAAAAATTGAATGTGGAAGGCTTGTAGAACAATACTGTAAGAAAAAAGAAAAAGGCAGCTGTTGAGTACATGGCTCAAGCTGTGGACATACAAAGCCAGATGGATGAGAATTGTATGCTTGCAAATTTAACATGCAATAAAAACAGTGGGATTAATAAGACTAATGGTGATGAAGATCATTCCATTGTAACACTTGATAGAGCAGATATTACTCTATTAGAAGTTGAAGATTCTGCAGATCTGATTAGAAAATATATTCTTGTAATTGGAGATTCTGTTATTAGAGAGACTGATACTTATATTTACAGAGATGATAATGAACATTGAATAGTGTTATGCTTACCAGGAACAAAAACAGAAGATATGAGACAAGCCTTGGAATGCCTTAAGGAAGTGCGGATCTGTTTTCATTCATGTCAGTACAAATGATTTCATCCGCAAGGACTCTCTGACTGTTAGTGGGGAACTTACAGCCCTATTAGATAGCATAGTTTGTACTGGTGTTAGGACATATTTTTCACAAATCACATATAGAAAGCATAGTCGGGTCACTGTGAATGAAATGATTTTCTGGGTAAATACCTACATGGAAAAAAATGACCTGTTTTAAAAAATGGAGATGTGTAGAGCATCCAAGCCTAGTTTTGGGCACACATGTGTTCAGACAAGATTGCATACATTTGTCAAAGTCAGGGAAGAGAATTTTTGCAGCAGATATAATGCAATATTTGACAAACACTAGGCCGGATTTTTGCCAGGTTGAAAATTTAACAGTTCACGGATAGCAACATTTGATGCATCTCTGAAGGTCGTTAATACTAGGAGCATTAATAATAACATTTTTTAATTAAAAAAATTGCTATGTTTCCCCAAGACTGATGTTATTGTTTGTGAAACATAGTTAAAGAACAATGATTGGAAACCAGTCCTGTCAAGGTATAAATGTTTTTACTGTAACAGGCATTCTAACAAAAAATCAGGTGGAGGCATTATGATAGGGATTAAAGATAGGTATGAGACCTGTGATTATTACATGTGCAATGATAATACCAGTACTATAGATTGTGTAACTGTGACAATAAAGATAACACTGGAACATATAACAATAGGAGTGAATAGATCACCAAACTCAAGTGCTGATGACCTAGAAGAATTCATACACTTCCTGCATGAAATACAGGAGAAATGGATGGATGAGAATTGTATGCTTGCAAATTTAACACGCAATAAAAACAGTAGGATTAATAAGACTAATGGTGATGAAGATCATTCCATTGTAACACTTGATAGAGCAGATATTACTCTATTAGAAGTTGAAGATTCTGCAGATCTGATTAGAAAATATATTCTTGTAATTGGAGATTCTGTTATTAGAGAGACTGATACTTATATTTACAGAGATGATAATGAACATTGAATAGTGTTATGCTTACCAGGAACAAAAACAGAAGATATGAGACAAGCCTTGGAATGCCTTAAGGAAGTGCGGATCTGTTTTCATTCATGTCAGTACAAATGATCTCATCCGCAAGGACTCTCTGACTGTTAGTGGGGAACTTACAGCCCTATTAGATAGCATAGTTTGTACTGGTGTTAGGACATATTTTTCACAAATCACATATAGAAAGCATAGTCGGGTCACTGTGAATGAAATGATTTTCTGGGTAAATACCTACATGGAAAAAAATGACCTGTTTTAAAAAATGGAGATGTGTAGAGCATCCAAGCCTAGTTTTGGGCACACATGTGTTCAGACAAGATTGCATACATTTGTCAAGGTCAGGGAAGAGAATTTTTGCAGCAGATATAATGCAATATTTGACAAACACTAGGCCGGATTTTTGCCAGGTTGAAAATTTAACAGTTCACGGATAGCAACATTTGATGCATCTCTGAAGGTCATTAATACTAGGAGCATTAATAATAACATTTTTTAATTAAAAAAAGTGCTATGTTTCCCCAAGACTGATGTTATTGTTTGTGAAACATAGTTAAAGAACAATGATTGGAAACCAGTCCTGTCAAGGTATAAATGTTTTTACTGTAACAGACATTCTAACAAAAAATCAGGTGGAGGCATTATGATAGGGATTAAAGATAGGTATGAGACCTGTGATTATTACATGTGCAATGATAATACCAGTACTATAGATTGTGTAACTGTGACAATAAAGATAACACTGGAACATATAACAATTGGAGTGAATAGATCACCAAACTCAAGTGCTGATGACCTAGAAGAATTCATACACTTCCTGCATGAAACACAGGAGAGAATAATAATATTAGCTGGGGACTTAAATTTACCAGAAACAGATTGGAATAATACTGATTCAACAATATCAGTAAGGAAATTATTTACAACATATGTTCAGGAACAACAATTGCTTCAGATCATAAAAAAACTACCAGAGAACAGAACATACTAGACACTGTTTGTGTTCCTAAAGAAATTACTGTCACTTGAAGAGAATAATAATATTAGCTGGGGGCTTAAATTTACCAGAAACAGATTGGAATAATACTGATTCAACAATATCAGTAAGGAAATTATTTACAACATATGTTCAGGAACAACAATTGCTTCAGATCATAAAAAAACTACCAGAGAACAGAACATACTAGACACTGTTTGTGTTCCTAAAGAAATTACTGTCACTTGAAGTCATGTTTTACCAATTGATGTGCAGTGATCATGGGGTTATACAGGTTAATTTGTTGCTAGATAACTATGCCAAACTGAAATCTAAACCAATACACAGAATATTAATTACAGATTATATGCAAGCAAAACAGTCACTATGTAAAACTAACTAGAGTGATGTGTTCAGTAGAAAAACTGCAAATGGAATATAAAAAGTTTTGAAAGAGAAATTGTTTGAGTGCAAAAAAATAAAAAAAAAATGTTTAACATCAGGATTTAGGCATATAACATCACAATGTCAGGGGACATATTTCCATAAGATTAAGATACCTGATTAAGGTGAGAGACAAAAAAAATATATAAGAAATTGAAGAGAGGTTGAACTACAACTTTAAAAACTGAAATAAGCTGGACAAAGAAATTAAGCATAGTGTAAGACAAGATCAAGAAAAGTATTAATAAAACTTATATAAAAATATTGAGCATAATAGGAAACCTTTTTATAGATACACAAGATGTGGAAGGAGTAAAGACATAAAAATTGATAAACTGCATAGATTCTAAATTTTATTGTCAGACACAACAGATTCTAAATATATTTACAAAATCTTACGCAAAACTGTTTGGCGCCACAAAGGGAGGTGATAAATTGGCTTAAAGACATCCTGGTAACTGCATAAACTGGAATCAATTTAGATTATACTGAAAAAGAGTTGCACAAACTGGATCCAAACAAAGCACAGGGAGGGGACGGAATTAGTAACAATGACGTGTGAACACTTCAGCAAGAACTTACAGTACCATTATATCTATTATTTACTAGGTCATATAAATATGGGGAGATTCCTCAAGATTGGAGACATGCACTTATTAAACCTCTTTAAGGGAAAGGGGAGTAGAACAAACTCAGAGTCATATAGACCCTTAAGTCTACTTTCATGTTGTAGAAAAATAATGGAGAAGGTAATATTTGATAAGTTATTTTCAGAACTGGATAGGTTGGGACTTGAAAGCATATATCAGTATGCATATGTTGAAAATAGATCTATTACCACCTATAGCATGATGTTCTATAACAATATAATAACTATGAATGAAAAATTGTGCTGTGATATAATTTATATGGATATAGATCAACATTTGACAGGATAATACACAAAACACTAATCAATAAATTAGAACAACTAGGTATCAATGACCTCTTGATAAGATGGATAGGTGCATGGCTTACAAATAGGACATGGCAAGTATCATACAGCAACTGGGCAGGTGAAATCCTTGGTTACAGTCAGGGTATCCCACACGGCTCTGTCCTAGGCCCTTACTTGTTTAGATTGTATCTTTTAGACCTAATGTTTTCATCTGAGATGTTCAATAGTCTCTATGCAGATAACCTGAAATTGGGTTAACTGATTACGTGTTACAGATAAGGCATGTCTGCAAAAGAACATGGCTAAATTGAACATTTGAGCACAGGATAATAATATGCTAAGTATATCAAAAACTAAACATCTGAGATTTGGGAGACATAAACTGAAAGTTGAAAATACAGCACACTGTGATAGAAACTGTATATTCATTTAATGATCTGGGTAGATGGGTGGGTCCAGATTTGAGTTTTTCTAATAATATCAACCAATTGATTAATGATAGTTATAGTTCAGAAGTTTGATAACACAAATGAACACAGTAATTAGGAATGTCCATAGAGATCCAAGTGATATAAAAGAAGTAACAGGATATATTACTATGCAGCTAAATTAATAACTGATATTCTTCCACACAAATGCAAGGTAGTGAGGGAAAGGAATGGGGGAATCGAATACCGTCATGGAAGTATCAAATAGAGAAAATGATAAAGCAATTAAGAGAAGAAGTGTCACTGTTAAAAGAGTATAGAAGAGGGAACAGATCAACAAAAATACTTAGAAAGATAGATGTGATTAAAAACAGATCAGGATTTTATCATGCACTATCGCAAATAAACTAAAAATCTCAGCACAGGTGGAAAAATTTAGAAGATACACAGATAAATGTAAAGAAAAATACAAAATAAGCAATTTATTGATGACCCATAAAAGGTTTTATAGAGAGTTGGGAAATAAAGTAAAATATATTGAAAGACCACCAGTAAAAGAAGAAATAGATACATTTTGGAGAAGTATATATGGAGATCCTGTGGAACATAACAAAAATACTAAATGGATAGAAAAAAGTAAAAGAAAGGATAAGAGGTTTAAAGGTACAGGATATGAAATGGGATGAAGTAACAGCCAAAACAGATTGAAACAAAGTTAAGAAAAGCCTCTAATTAGAAAACCCCAGGCCCAGATGTAGTACCTAACTTCTGGTTAAAAGTATTAACACGTTTGCACAAAGATTTAGCCATAAGTAAGAACTATTTATATACGCATCCCGAACAGACACCAACCTGGCTAACAACAGGAAAAACAATGCTCCTACTTAAGAGTGAACCTGCAAGCTACCCTAAAAATTATAGACGAATAACTTGCCTTCCGATGACATATAAACTATACAATGGAATTGATGCTGACAGAGTCTATAGTCATTTATAAGAAACTCAATTATGGCAGTAAAACAAAAGGGCAATAAAAGAAAGTCATATGGAAAAAAAGGATAATTTGTTGTTAAACAATGTCATAGTGAAGAACTGTAAAAAGGGGAAGAATCTAAGTATGGCATGGATTGGCTACAAAAAAAGTATTTGATAGTATCCCACATTTAATGGCTAAAAAATTGATTAAAAATGTATAACGTACACCCTACACTGATGAATTACATTATAGTGACCATCAAACAGTGGCAGACCACTTTGCAATTAAGCCATGATAAAGGAAAATTATTGTTCGAGGGGAAAAAAATTAAAAGGGGGATATTCCAGGGTGACTGTCTGTCACTGCTGCTATTCTGCCTTGCCCTTAACCCATTAAGCTGTCTAATTAATAGCTTAGGCCATGGCTATAATTTGCTTTCTAGAAAACAACAAAGTGTAAAAACTTCTCATCTTCTCTTTGTCGATAATTTAAAATGGTATAGCTCAGCAGATGAGGAACTGAAAGCACAATTGCGAGTTGTCAGAAGTTTTTCAGATGATATAAGAATGTCATTTGGTCTTGAAAATGTGCAAAAGCAACCTTTAAAGCAGAAAAACTGCAGCACAAAGAAAACATCAGTTTGGGACAAGAATGTGATATAAAAGAACTTGAGCAAGAGGAAGTGTATAAATATTTGGGAATGAATGAGGGATCAACAATAAAACATGAATAAATGGGAATAAAACGTAGTAAGAACTATTTTAGAAGACTTAAATTAATCCCAAAAAACAGCACTAACTTCTAGGAACAAAATTCAAGATATAAACCAATTTGCACTTCCTCTCTAAACTTACAGTTTTGGAGTGATTGACTGGCCTCAAAACATGTTGGATAGATTACATAGGAAAACAAGAAGGGTGCTTCATGTTCACCAAATGATTTATAAAAATCTGTGCATACCAAGATTATATATTCCCCATTCAAAGGAGGTATGGGACTCCTTGAAATTGATTACATGTATAGATCTGCAATCATGGGATTTCATACATATCTGGCGACCTCACAAGACCCAACTGTAGTGAAAGTTTTGAAACATGAGGAAAATAAATCTAAAATTACTTCTCTCCTTAATCTAGCAGAAGCATATCAGCGTCAAGCAGGAATGGAAATCACACCAGAAGTAGATAAAAATCAGGGAACAACTGAAGGTGCCAAAAAAAGAAAGAATATAAGGTGAAGGACCAGATGAGAAGGCAATAAATGTGGAAAATGCATAAATATAGTTGCAAGTATAGAAAACTTTTGGAAGAACCTCATGTTGATCAGGATCAAACACAGGAATGGTTAAGGAGAGGCAAATTCAAACCAAGAGATGAAAGGTTAATGTTGGCGGGCCAATATAGTGGGCTACATACACATTTGTTTTTTAAAGTCCATTGAACATGTGAGAGAAACAGACAAATGTAGGTTTTGTAAAACAGAACTGGGTACAGTTGCACACCTCATTGCTAGTTGTAACATACTACTGGCAGAAGGACTGTATACTGAAAGGCATAATAATGTGGCAAGACTGTTGCACTGGGGACTGTGCAAACATTATGGTACCGAAGTGGCTGAAAAACACTGGAAACATGAGCCACAAAGCATCACAGAAAATGATGAAGTCTACATCACATGGGAATCACCCATTACCAACAGTTCAAAAGATAGATGCTAGAAAGCTGGATATAGTGGTCCATGAAAAGAAGACAAAAGTAGCATTGATCACTGAAATCGCCACATGTAACCCTGTACGAATTACAAAAGGAGTCATTACTGGGCACATGGTGGGTTCTGCAAAGAGCACTTTTGGCTGACATCAAAGATTGAAACAATACTAATTTCATGAACTTTAATCAACCTTTGACTTAGGAATGGGGTCCATTCCCATCATGGTATTAGAAACCCAAAAGACTTGGAGAAATTAAAAAAAAAGATTCCATAGGAATGAGAAGTGTACTAACTGGTTCTCTGAGAAAGCAGCTAATGTATGAAAAAGACTACCAAATTACATTAAAACAAGTACTAGTTTAGATATTTTTAAGAACAGCCTAGACACTTATTATGGGAACAAGTGTTTTGGTATATTGGCAGGCTAGAGGGCATTAATGCCCATGCTTGAAATGTTTGTATGTATGCATGTAACCGCAAAGAAAATAATAAGATTAAATGTTACCAGCATTCAGTGGAATCTTCTAAAAACACCAGTCCATTTTATTATAAGAAATGTTTCTTTCTATTTATAAAGTCTGGAATTTTTGGCAATTGATTTTTTAATCCTTATTTATAAGTAATTTCATAAATAGTAAATTGTGAGATATAAGACTCTTTGACATTTTCAGTTCATTATGATGGCCTAGTGTGATAGACAGATAATATCACTCTGTTTTGCCATCTTTGGACTAAGTGGTGACATGGTTCAATTAAAAAACATCACTGAGGCTTTGCTAAAAATCCCAGTCCAGCTTTTTTTCTTTTTGAGAGGCAGATGTGGATATAAAACACTGCAGCATTGTTCACACTACTAACTTGTTGTGGGAGCTAGAACCTCTAAAATCATATTACTGACTGTTTGTTTGTAGTGGCAGACTTCACCCTCTGCACCATATTGCACTGTTTCATCTCTAGGAAAAAAAATTTCAAACTGAGAAAAGAAATCTGACTTTTACTTGTAATTGAACTTTCAAAGGTTATTTCAGGCAGTTCTAAAAATTACCTGATGCTCACATGAGTTATACCCTGTTTTGGCATTACCTTAAATACCTGGAAGAGAGGTAAGCATATTCAGAATATTGAAACTAGAGTATCAGTAACAAACCCATCCTTAAAGCATACAGATTCACCTATCATATCACTAATGCAGAGGTTCTAAAAACTCCAACCAGAAAAGCATTCACCTGAACCTCAAGAAGTCATAACCTCAACAAAACTAGAACTTCACACATGTAACATTAAGCAGACATCCGAATAGCCACAGTAAATGTAACATACAATGACCATCTCAAGGCACTTGGAGCGGTCCATCAAACAAAATATTTAGGGTTATAAATAAACCAACTCAGGCTCAAAACCCCATAATGCAAGAGCTGCCACTTGACATCCCTCAAGAACAAGCACATTCCTCACTGTTCTTTGTATGGAGTTTGTGACAGTGTCACAACTGCCTGGGGACAAAATTTAGGAACATCTCAACTCAGATTAAGACTATTTGTGACATAGGTACTTCCAAGATGGGTGCACACTGACAAACAACTTAATTTCATCTTTCCCAGTGTGAAAACAAAAAAACAGAAAAGAGAGACAGTGAATTTGTCTTTGCAGGTAAATTTCAATTACTGGCTAATAAGTGTACTGCCTGGATGCCAGCAAACAAGAAATATAGAGAATCTGACAGAAAATCAATCACAAAAGGTGAGGAGGAAATGTTGGCTGGGAAGAATCGGGCAGCTGTTCAGCAAAAACCAGTGCAAGCGCCAGCTTTGATACAAGACATAATTTCCTATAATCTATTGGAAGAAGTAAGTCAAATGTGCTCAGAACTGATTAAAATAAATGAAACACCGAAGGAGTATATCAACTCAAATAACAAAAGGCTGGAAAAAAATGAAAGAATCTTTAAAAAGATACTAAAAGGAGCTGATAAAACTGCAAAAAACAGAGGTCAAAATGAAGAAAAGGCTGGCTGAGTCTGAGACTGCTAAAAAAGAGATGTTTCAAAAAAATGGTAGAATTATAGGACAGAACACACAGAGAAAACCTGAGATGTTCTACTGTAGCAGAAACACTGGAAGGAACAGACTGTATTAATTTTATGAAAACACAAATAAGCACTTAGACTGGTATTCCACAGCAAAAGTTGGTAATTGAAAGGGTACATCGTGTATAAGTTATAAACCAGGCCAAGAGAAAGCAGCCAAGACCTCTAATACTAAAGATGCAATCCTCTCAGCAGAAAGAGTTGATTTGGACAAAACTGTGGCAGAAGGACAGAGTACTAAAAGTTGGAGACAGTAGAATGTTTGCAGAAAATGATAACTTACTGTACAGTAGGCTGAAGAGGAGTAAATGTATTCCAGCTATCAGGGAATGTCAAGAAGCAGTTGTGAGAATCAACCTGCTATATCTAGTTATCTTTGGAATATTTTTTCCTCGAGGGTCAAAGTTATTTTTTTATGCTGAACATTCTAAGGAGGAAATACAAATGTTTGTCCAATAAAAAGTAAACAATCAAACAGAAAGGCTTCTACTTCTTATTTTTCGGATAATAAAGCTCATAGAGGGATTATGTCAGTGAAACCTTTTCTATTGTTCCAAAGGAAAATGCTGGAGAGACAGAAAAATCATAAAAGTTGACAAGAAGAAACAGTAATATACTGGAAATAAATCAGAGACTGGATTTGGGGGATGGAGATCAACAAGAAGAAAAGCAGCAACTAGGAAATTAATGAATAAATGTGGGATTACAAATCATCAAATAACATTTGTGAAATATGGCAGAATAAGAAAACCTGAAAATAGTGGACTTTTTTGACTTTGATAAACTTGTATGGGGCATATGCCCTACTTCATGTTGTTAATGTTTGGAAGAACATTAAGAAGAGGGGAATAGGAAGAAAAGATGTAACTGTAAGTAAAACAGTCTTTATTCTTAACAGTATTTTTATAAAACATGACATATACTGCATGCTATAAAGTAATTTTTAGGTCTTTTGTGTGTATTAGGGATACTAAAGTAAACAGGTGCCATTTTTCCTTTCTTTCTTCTTGTTCAGTTTAAGAAATGTAGGGACTGCAATTTTTTTTATTTTTTTTTTACTTTTACATAGGGGAATGATTGGATTAAGGCCCTTGACTTGCTCTAAAAAGTTTTATGGGGAAGCAAGTATATAGAAGAACACTGAATATAATGAAAATATTTCCATTAGCATATAAATGTTCACAGTCCAACACCAGAAGCTCATAGTTGGAGGCAACTGTATATCTGGTTCACGTGTTTCTTTGGAGACAAGCTGATAAGGGTAATAAAAACAGAATACTCTTTCTTTCAATGACTAAAAGATCATGTTTTCTGAAAGTATTCAAAATGACAAAAACAGACAGCACTTAGTGTAAGTAGGAGTACAGGCTGGCACATGTCTTAGTATGGATAACCTTCATTATAGGTCAATTCAAGCCTGTTAGAATAGCTGTCAATCTGATATAATTGATCCTGTTAGGAGGGTTAAACTTTATTATTTGAAGATGTACACAGTTTTGTGTGTTTGCATTAAGCTAATAAGTTATAACAGTGTTCTGAGGCTGTGTTTGTTTGCTTGTTTTTTGAGGGGTTGTTTTTTTTTTTGAGGGTTTTCATTAAAACAAAAGGTTCAAACATATATGACAAGGTACAACTATATAAAAGATCAACTGCTAGACATTAGTGTATGCATGTAGCACAAAAGCTGAAACTAGACATTTAAATAAAAAAAGTTGTTATACATAACAGTGGGAATAATAACTTCTTATCGTAATTACAGCACTTTCCATATTATCTTTTAATGTGAATGGTCTCACAGGTATATACAAAAAATAGTAGTGAACTATATTAAAAATACAGAGTGCAAATAGCTATGCTACAGGAGACATATTTGGAAATAAGTGACCATGTGAATTTAATAAAAAAATATTTCAGGATGGGTATTCAGCAGAATATCTGGCACAAAGGAAAAGGGGATTAGATTACTTATATTACTTGCTAGAGGTGCTCCAATAGTGACAGAAGAGGGGAAAAAAGATAATAATGGTAGATTTGTAGTACTATGGGGCTACTGACAATGGAAGAGGATTAAACTGGCATGTATTTATATTCCACCTAAAACTGCTACAATGGAGCTTAAGAAAATTCTGAGAGAAATAATCAGCTTTCAGAAGGGAATATTACTTATAGGTAGGGACTGGAATTTGATTTGCAGCACTGAAGATGTATCTGGGGACCTAGACTAGAAGGGAAAATATAACAAAAGACAAAAGATTTTTGAAGAAATTTATGACAATATTTGGTATGGAACATGTGAATTTAGTAGTTGGAGCTCGAAGATAAATTTACATATTTTCCCCATGGTACAAAAACTAAGCTAGGCTAGACAGAAATTATATTTCACAGAAACACGTGCATTGTATTGAATGTTTTGATATGTATAAAACAACTATTTCAGATCATGCGCCATTAATAACTAAAATAAAAATGCAGGGTAATGGAATAAAAATGAGTCACCAGCACTTCCCCACCTATCTGTCAAACAGAGAGACAGTTAAGGAATGGGTAGTGGAAATTATTCAGGAGTTATTAGGGAAGATAGAAATGTCCTCAGAAAATATAGCTAGGGAGTAGAATAAAATGAAAGCAGAGTTTACAAATAGAGAAGAAATAAAAGAAAAAGAGATATGTAATGAAGTATCAGGAATTATTTAGAGGGTCTGACAAAGGTGAAATTATTGAGAGTAAGAGGAATCTCACAGAACAAGAAGAGGTGCAGCTGCAGAGTGCTAAAGAGAAAATAAGGGAGTACCTGGATAATATGCATGAGTTTAGAAAGACTGTTGTTAAGCAACTGTTTTTGATAATAACTCCAGACCACAAAAGCTTTTAGCACATTAGTTCAGGCAACAGAAAGCAGAAAGGGTTTTTGCCAAGCTAAAGGACCCTATAACAAGGAAAATAACCAGAGATCCTGTGGAGGTATTAGAAAATTTCAGAAATTTTAGAAATTTTATGAAAATCTGTATAAAGCACAGAAATGTGGAAATTAAGAAAAAGTACAAATGAAAATGTTTATGAAAGAATTAAGTATACCAAAGTTAGAGGTAGAAGAAGCTCAATTACTGACACATAGGATGGGAAGAGATGAGATACAAATATTGATATATAAACAATCTACAGAAAAGTCCCAAGGAATAGATGGTATTCCTGTAGAAGTTTGGAAGCCAGGAGGCAAAAAAGTGATAAAGACCTGGAAGGTTTTGTTTAATGGTATTTTAAAAGGAGGAGAACTACTGACATCTTGGAAGAAATCTATAGTGGCTGTCATACCGAAAGATGGTAAAGACCCATCAGCTCCAGCTCCATATAGGTTCATTTCAATTTTAAACCGTGATTATAAAGTGTTTATATCTATAATGGACAAAATAATGTTAATGGTGATACCAAAATTAACAGATCTGGATCAATGTGCTTTTGTGGAGGGCAGGCAAAATTTGACATTAATAGAACAATAATGATCCAGAATGAAGCAGAAAATAATAAAATACCACTGTTGCTGGTGGGTCTTGATGCAGAGAAAGCATTTGATGGAGTAAGCTAGGATTTTATGAGTAGGGCAATGGAAGCATTTGCATTCTCTGAAATAATAAAGGCTGATTAGGAGGATATGTGAGGGATCAGAGGTGAAAATTAAAGTGTGTGGGGGGGGGTCAACTCTGATAAGTTCTGGTTGAACAGAGGAACCAGGCAGGGACATCCTATTTCCCATTTGTTATTTGCATTATATTTAGAACTACTGGCAAAGAAAATAAGGGACTCAGAAATTTAAGGGTATAATTAGTATGGCAGTCAAAAAAAACTGGCTCTTTTTGCAAATTATATTATTTTGTACCTGATAAAACCAGAAAAGGAAATGTCAGTATTGTGGAACATTTTAAGGCAGTTTCAAATCTTTTTTGGGATACAAAATTAATGATGTTAAAACAAAAGGCAATAGGTATAAACTATATACCCACACACAAACCAGTTCAGCAATACCCATATTTATGGGAATATGATAAAATGAAGTACTTAGGAGTATTGATTTAAAAAGGATTCTGGTATGGCAGCTAAGGATATGTGGGAGGAGACAAATTTAAAGATTCTACAAAAACTAAGAAATTGGAATTTTTTTTATGGCTAGACATAGCAAGATACAAACTGTAAAAAGGTTTTTAGTCTCTTTAGTTTTATATACAGGTCAGGCATATTTTTATCAACTAGAGGGGAATTTGTGGATTGCAATTAATAATGATTTGGAGGGTTTTATTTGGGAAGTGAAGAAGACAAGAGTTAAGTGAGATAAGTCGATCCCTCCACTAGAACAACATCGTTTGGGATTTGAATGGGGTATTTCAGAGCTACACAGGTAAGGCTCCTATAGCTAGCACAAGCAGAAGGCTTTAATTCAAAGTAGATAGTGATGATGATAAAACAGGGGGGAAGCACAAGAAATAAGGAAAGACTGGTATTTTGGATGCAGATCCTTAAGGAGATTAACAATAACCATACAGAATATTATATTCATAAAGTAACAGAAAGTATTCTAAGACTGAAAGGCAATACAGAAATGAAGAAAGGAGATACTGCCAATAGGGATGACTGCAATTAGGGGTATAGAGAATAGGCAAGAGGGGGTTGAATTTACTGGAGAAAAATGAAAAAATGAACCAAGGTATTGGGAGTAAATAATTAGAGAAGAAACGGTATTAGAATGGGAAGAGGCCAAGAATTCATTTGAACTGCAAGCTAGAGATTGCCTTGCCTATCAAGGACTGATATCAGAGTACAGGCAAAGAGAAAGGAATAGGGGGATCCTAAGTGAAAGACCAGCACTGATAGACTTTTTAATAGAATCTAGAGCTGTCTGCCGTTAAAAGTGATAATTAGTAGGGCATATAAAACACTGCATGAAAACAATAGGAATCAATCAGAGGAGGTTAGAAAGGATTGTGATGACAGATTGGATAAGCAATTCACAAAGAAATAATGGGAGGATATATGTATGGCTCCTAAATATTTAATAAAGTCTAGAAGATTTAATATCTTTGCTTAGAAGTGTTTGCATAGGTATTTTTATACACCAAGCAGACTCCAAAGAATGTTCCCTCAGGTAGATTACAGATGTTGGAAGTGTGATGGGGAAAAATAGGTAATTGGGAACATATTTTTGGGAGAACATTGAGCTGGCAGTTTTTAAAAACTCCCTGCAAAACTACTCTGTCAGAAATACTAGGTGAGCAAATTGATGTAACTAAGGAAATTATTTTTTTTGAGCTGTGATACAGAATTGGAATTGCCTGGACATATTAAGTCCTTGGAGAGATTAATTATGGTGGCTGCCAAAAAAATAATTACTTGAATATGGAAATCAAAGTTTAAACCAACCATACTAGAAGTTGCAACTATAGTAACGAAGATAAAAGAACTAGATGTGGGATCTTTAGAAAAGGGTAGGAGCAAATTACATAGAAAAAATGGGAAATGTGGGAACAATACATGTAGAATAATGTTTTGAAGGAGGAATGAGGTTTAAAAGAAAGCAGGAAGTGAATGGGTTATGTAATGGCTGACTGACAGCGACTGTATAGAAGATTATAAGTAATGTATAATGTTTGCAGCTGAAAATATGGTTTGTTTTCATTTATATAAATGCATGATTACCTATGTCATAAGTGATAATTCAAAAAAGATGTTTCTTGTAAAAGAAAGACTGATTATGACATAGCTAATGTTTACATTGAAAGGAACATCATCCTTGACTATGCAGTGGGATACAGTCACATTACTAACCATCCTAGCAAGCATCAGAAAACACTTCTGTTTAGGGAAATCCTCTCACTCCCTTACATGAAATCTGAATACCAAGTAAAACTTTAACATTCAGTCAAGTATATGATGCCACAAGCAAGGTATTCAGTGCCTATCAGCCTAAGGTGAGATGTTAACCATCTAGATTGCTTTGCATCTGACTGACTTCACCTCTCTCCTCAAAGTGTAAAAGTACTGAACAAAAAAATTTCCATTCAGGTAATGCTTTTTTATACCTCTTTAAAAAAAAATAACTATCAGTAACCATTAATGAAGAGAATGATATCAAAAACTGTGTTTTGCTCTTTTTCTACTAGTAAATGAGGAAGGGCAATATATTTACAGGTATTAATGGGGTATCAAGATAATTGGGAATACCTTCAGATAATACTTCAGTGGCTAGGAGAATTACAATTTCCTGGTTAGTACTCAACAGTTGTGAAACACATTTAGGAAATCTAGCAGACCCAGAATGATAAAATTAACCATCTCTCTAATGGCCATATACATTTACTACCCCAAAGCTCAAGATTCAATGCACTTATTCAGCACCTTACTTCCATTGCCACATAGAAAGATATGGAAAAGGACAGTAAAAACAGGTATGTGAAACAATGAAAGACAAAAAAGGAATGCTTGCCCAGAGAGACTGCAATATGACAAGCAGAGAGTTAAACGTGCATTAAATTTTTCACTAAACTGGCACTATTTAGCAATAAAAATCTTTATTTTTCTACTGCCTGGAGCAGTGGTTTTGCAATACGTGTCTTCAGAATAAGTAGCGAATAACTAATGTTAAAAATAACACTGTCTTCTAGTAGAGCACAATCAAATCAAGAAAAACAGATAGCTAACTACAACAAGTAATTAAAATGATAGTTTCAAAAAAGCAAAAATAATTCATTTAGGATTTTCAGCAGACAATCCAGCCATTACTCAACCAATGGAAAACCATGGAAATCCATGGTGTTGTCACTACACTAAATATAGATTCCAGTGTCACGTATGCAATTTCTTCCCTATTAAATACTGCTCAACAGTTATTAGGTCACTTTGTTGTAGATTTCAAAGGATTTCTCAGCATCTTATAATAGTGTTTCTTATGCAGTATGTTAAACCATTGCTATTTAGTGTTCTATATAATCTTTGGTATTTCCTGTTGTTCTGTATATTTCACAACACCTCAAATATTTTGCATTAGGGATGTTACAAACTATTTGTGATCATAGAGCAACCTACATGTGGATGAAGACTGAATTCTCAAATGTAATTTGCCAGAAATTCAACCCATCGAGGATTGGGCGTCCTCCATAGCAAAGCACTGTCAATAAGTTGTGCCAGCAGTGATGCCATTTTGGGGAGAATTTTCTCCTTCTTTGAGTTGGTGTCACTGTGCAGTAAGTATATATAGGTTTATGGGGTGTGGGGGACTTGCCCTTGTAAAAAACACTTAAAAAACATTCTGTTTTGGCAAATTTTTTGGGGGGTGAGGGGAATGCAGTTCAGGGATTCCTATTCTCAGCAGGTTTAATTTTGCCCACTCATAGTGGAAACATGATCACAGTCATTGTTTGTTATATCAGTATCCACTAGGCTTGTTAACTGGCCTTTTTAACTTATGTAACACTATGCTATAATTACTCTCTCATCATGATTTACATGTTTTATACAAGCTTTGTTTCCTGGATCTGCTCTCTAAACAGAAACTACACAGTATGGCTAGCCTCATTAACAAAATATAGCTATCATCCTCCCTTGATATTGCACAATGCCCCAAATTTTTGCCCTTTCCCTGATAAAAGTTTTGATTTTCTGGTAAATCACAGAGGATTACAGTTTCATACTTTTTTTTCTTTAGACAATATATAATTTGTTGTCATATATACAAGTGAATTAGAAAAATATTTACAAATTATTCCTAATTTTGGGCCATTGTCCCTAATTATTTTTTGGCTTTGCCCTAATGTTTGAGCAAAGAAGAAGAGAATTATGTAAAACATAAATAAATTAAATAAATGTATAAATATATAAAGAAAGAATAAAACACCAAGCAAATTCCATGAAATACGGTAACCCATAATAAAAGATCAAGTAAAAAGGTTTTTCTTAGCATCTCCTTTTTTATAATTATGTCCTCATCTTGTAAAGTGGGCTTTCTTATTCTAAGTAATCAGAATGCAGCATGGTCAATCACTCAGTCAGACAATAAAAATAAATAAATAAATGCAACTATATTTAAGAGAAAGTTAACGAAAGTAAGATGGAACAGAATAAAATTCTTAGTAAGGTGTATAGCGCTTGGCAGACAGTATAATAAAACAGATGTAAAACTAATAAACCATTATCTAACAACAGATTTAGTGATCACTTTTAGGGAGAAAAATATGGATGTGTGAATCACACACATTTTGGATTTGTACAGAATACTAGTTATGGAAAAAGAAATAAAGAAAAAAACATCCCTGGGCTTTATTAACACCTAGACTGAGTGTACACCATTCTGAGTAAACAGACAGCATGACCATAACTCACACCTTCTTCCTTCTAATTTTAGTTTTCCTACTGATTTTTTGCAGCTTTAAATGTTGAGGGGATTCAAAAAGGTTACTACAAAGTGTACCCTATATGTATACTTAGTGTAATCTTTCTGAGTGACTAGAAAGCACATAGGAAAGTAAAATGTTTTACCAGTTTTGAAAGCTGATAAAAACACTTTGTACTGTTGAACAGACATCATAATACCTTTCAACTTTGATGATTAAAACTTCTGGACAAATCCAAAAATAATGTGAGGAGTAAGGGACAAATCAGTTTTTAAACATGTCTTTAATTCACTTAAAATGTTAATAAAACTACAGGTTTTGTATCAACATGCATTTTCTGAACAATGGGAAGCATTAAACTCTGTCTGGCATTATTAATTCAGTGATTTAGAAGAAAGTCAAAATCTTTATGAGGGGCAGGGCAAACCATGCTGTGTCCCAGGCTGATAGGAGACTAACATTGAGCATCAGTCTACCTTCTCCAAAGATGATGCCACTACATGAAGAGAAGATGACCAACTTTAATGATTGGCTTAGTTTCTGGTGTCATTCTAAACAGGTGCAATATTTGTCAGCATGGAAGGACAAGGTCAACAAACCATGTTGTCTTGCCAGGAATGGTCTACACCACTCCTATGTAGGCTTTCAAATATTAGCTAAAACATTGTTCTCCCCAAAGTGCCTTTTTTAGGCAATGCCAAACTGAAAATACTTCCAACATAACAAATCAAACCAAAAAAAATCTAAAGGTTTTACTGCTTAATGCTAGGAGTCTAAACAAGAAATTCCACTCCATACAACCTCTCTTTACCCTAGAAAATGCTGATGTCTGTGCAGTCACTGAGACATGGTTTAAACCCATGGAGAGCACCCTGGCAGGGAAAGGCTATAACACCTTCCACACCTTTAGACCAGCTACTATACAGGCAGGTACTAGAGGTTGAGGTGTCTCGATTTACTTCAAAAATAAACATGCTCAAGGCTGTTTAAACAGAGCAATGCACTTGAGCTTTTCCACATAAAAATCACCATAGGTAAAATCCCATACCACATCATTGCAATCTATAGGACCCCTCTGTGACCCAGGAAACCCATAACGTATATTTAAGCTTACTGGAAATCCTCACCATCCAACGCAATATTATGTTCATGGGTGACTTTAATTACCCCATTATTAACTTGGAATCATATATGACACCAAATGTACAGCTAGAGAAATTCCTTGATTTTGTTAACACAACCTCGCTAGACCAGACTGTCAATATGCCAACCAGGCGCAGAAACATTCTGGATCTGTCCTCATTAATTTGGGAAAGTACTGACACCCCCTGGTTTAATGTCCTCTCTGATAAAGTCAGACCACAAAAATAATATATGTGGAGTGGGTCTCCATTATATCATTGAAGTTATGAAACTTTGAACTGCATATGGTTGCCTTCCCTGCTAACTACACTGGGAATATCCATTGCCTTACTCTATCTTCTTCAACCCCTCTTTTTGCTTTACTTACCTGCTTCTCTGATTCTTTATTTTCTAGTGCTGATTCTGCAGTTTCTCAGGGTGTACCCCCACTGCATTCACCCTCGCTGTACTCGGGCTCACTTTGCCCGCTACCCTACCCCATTTGCACCCACCCCCACTTCAATTACTTTTATTCTCTCGTACTCCTCCCCTTCCTTTCCTCCATGACCAATCATACTCTACTTCCTGTCCCAAACCACTCCCACATAAAGACATTCACACATGATTACATAACGTCTACTTTCCAGCTACCCACCTCCAACCCCCCCCCATATCTCACAATGCAACACTTATACATATCCATTCATCTACTCGTATCTCTTTCACTCTTAACCTCCTACCACACATACCTTTCACACATGGCAATGCCCAGATCTGCTCTGAGCTACAACAGAAAGGCATTAAATATACTGATCCCAAGGATATTGCCAATATCCTGGCAGATTGATTTAGTGCCAACTTCACCCCCCCTCACCCCCTAAAGGGCCCATCTCAATACCAAAAGATTGCCAAATTCCGGTAATCATGGCCACATAGGTAGAAACTGCACTTTCCAAAGCTAAGAATACAGCATCCATGGGACCAGTAGCTGACTCCAAATCCAGCTCCAGACAAGTGACAAGTAGAGTACCTCAGGGTTCAGTCCTGGGACCACTCTTGTTTGGCATCTACTTCTCTGAAGTACAGGGCAACACTAAGGGACTCTGGCTAACAAATTTCGCAAATGACTGCCAACTGGGAGTGATTATTGAATCCCCAAATTATGTGGATATTCTACAAAAGGGCCTTACAGAAACAGATGCCTGGTGCCAGAGTCATGGGCTCAGGCTTAATGCCAAGAAATGTATAGTTATCCCCTTTGGAAAAACACATGTACCCATGAATTACCACATAGGTGGCAGTACACTAAACATTGAAAGTGTGATGAGAGACTTAGGGACACAGGTGGACAGTGGTCTCACCTTCAATAACCACATCGCCACAACAGTCAGGAAATCCTTCTATGTGGCACACCTCATCACTAAGAGCTTTTCATCCAGAAAAAAGGAGGTCATTGTCCCACTGTACTCATCCCTCATTAGACCCATTACAGAGTATAAAGCCCCGTTTGGTATGTACCTCACAAGACATCTGCAACAGCTGGAAAGGCCGCAGAAATGCCTCACTAAAAGAATCACAGGCCTAAAGCAGATGCCATATGCTGACCGTCTAAAAAAACTCCAGCTATACTCTGTGGCATATCGTCTACTCAGAGGTGATCTCTGCTTAACATACAAGGCCATGTCAAACCCTAAGCTGTTGGATATGCTCCACTTAAAGAAATCCCAATCCCTCAGAGCCACACACTCCAGGGATCCAAACCTTGTCATCACAATGAACAAAACATGCTGGAGGGATAGGTTCCTGACCCAGAGACTCCCCATACTCTGGAATAGACTGCCCATATGTGTCAAGCAGAGTTCCTCCTTGGCCCTCTTCAAAAGGAACCTTGATGATTGGATGGGAGATAAGAAATTCACTCCGGGGATCATGTCAGTCACCCTGCCAGACAGGGGTCCAGGGAAGTAAATATTGTGGGAAGAAATATCCTGGGAATTGTTATGGCTAGGCTTGTATAGGCCCTAGGGCCAATAGCCTAGTACCAGCCTATGAACCTATGAACACCCTTACCTTCACTCTCCCACCTCACACACACCAGCAACCTCCAATACCTGTTTAGTTATTTCTATATCCCCATCACTTTTCAACTACTCCAATTTCTGCCTTCATAAATTTACTATAGTGAAACTACTCTCACACCAACAAACCCAAACCAAAATATTATATGCTATACACACTGATCGCTCCATTTAATCTCCCAACTAACAACTTACTCGTCCCTGGTGACATCCATCCTAACCCAGACCCCCTAAATACTCCCCCTAATCATAGACCCCATGATTATTCCTATACTTTCTACTCTTCTCAAACACCACCCCCTACCACCCCCCCATCATGTAACCTATTCCCCCCAAAACCTAACTATCTATTCTCTAAATATTTAGAGTCTTGTTAACAAAATCACAGAATTCCATACCTGGATAGCACATACCTGACCACAAATTCTAGTCTTATCTGAAACCTGGATAAAACCACACATCACAAATAATGAAATACTACCACCTGGCTGCAATATTTACCATTCTAACAGATCTTCCAGAAAGGGAGGTGGCATCACCATACTCTACGCTAACAATCTTAATCTCTCTCCTTTATCCATCCCTATCCCCAACTTCCACCCTGCTGAACTGATCATCCTAAACTGCCATCTAAATTCCCATAAGAAATTTGCCTCAGCTCCCATTTACACCCCCCCCCCCAGGGAATAATATCTCAACCCTTGAACATATCCTTTCCTGGTTTTCCCACAATATACCTTATGAAACTCTCATCCTTGGTGACATCAATATTGACTGGGCTAAACTAATAACTGAATCTGCACAATTCAATATTAACTTACATGGTTTCCACCAATTAGTATCCTCCTCCACTCGTATTCACAAACTGTCTTCCTGCAATCCAACAATTGACTGGATCCTTACTAACTCACCTAACATCTATCCCACTCCCTGTACCTTACCTGACACCCTAAGTGATCATTTTTCCAGCTTTGTCCAGTGATACTCCGCCCAACTAACCAAATCTCACACTTATAGAGACTGCCGTAAACTCTCTAACTTTAATACTACCTTATTCAATTCCACACTATCCAGTACTGACTGGTCATTCCTCCGCCATCTCCGCCTCAAAGAAGCGGTGCAAAAATTTAACCACTTTTTCCTAAATACTCTCAACTCCCTCGCTCCCTCCAAGAAAATCAGAACCAAATCTAACTATGCCCCTGGCTTTCTAAGAAAACCTGCACCCTTATGTACAGAAGAGATAGTGCTTGGAAAGCCTGGGCTAAAACCAAAACACCAGCCCTGCTACAGAACTGCAAATAACTCAGGAACCTAGCCAAAAAACAAATTAATAATGATAAAAAAAATCCTACTACAACTTCCCCCTAATTAACTATGAATCTAACCCACATAAATTCTGGACTGCCATTAACAAAATTCTCCAGCCAGGCTCCCTGTCCACACTTGGCCCTTTCCCAAATAACACCCCTCTTGAAACTGCTACCCTTCCCAACAATCACTTCATTAAAACTGTCCAAAAAGTTACTCAAACTAATCACAACCCAAACACCCCTCCTACCCAATCCAACACACTTAATAATATACTCTTCAGTTTTCAACCTGTCCCTACTGCCTACATCAAATCACTTTTACATAAACTCAAACCCCGCTCACCCTCCTGCGATAATTTCCCACCTACCTTCTTCAAACTAGCTTCCAAATCCATAGGCTACCATGTGCCCCTGCTTATTAATAGATCCATTCAAGAAGCTACTGCCCTAACATCTGGAAATCCTTTACCATCCCGCTGCATAAAAGAGGGAATTCTACTGACCCTTCCAACTCTCCACACCACATGCTCTAGAGACCTCAACCTCATTACCACAATCAACAGAACATGCTGGAGGGACAGGTTCATAACCCAGAGACTGCCCATGCTCTGGAACAGACTTCCCATACATGTCAAACAGAGCACCTCACTGGCCCTCTTCAACAGAAATCTTGATGAGTGGATGGGAAATAGAAAATTCACCCCAGGCATCACTCCAGTGGCTCTACTTGACAGAGGCACTGGAAACTAAGGTCAGGTGACATGATGTCAGGGTAATCCTATGGGCTAGGTTTGTAAAGGCTCCAGGACCATTAGTCTATTACGCACATATGAATTTATGAACTACAGACCCATAACCATACTTTCCCCCTATCTAAAATACTTGAACAATGCATTCATACTCAGCTACTAAACTTTCTCCTACAGGAAAACCTTCATACACCCACTCAACATGGCGTCCAGCCTAACCACAGCACAGCTACTATCCTCTTATCTTTCATGCATACTGTAGCAGAGGCCAGAGATAACAACCAACTTGTATTATGTCTTTTCCTTGACCTCCCCAAAGCCTTTGACAGTGTCTCCCACCCTATCCTTTTATCTAGACTTGCAAACCTCAATCTCTTTACTCCCTCCCTGACCTGGTTCACCAGTTACCTGTCAAATAGATACAGTCTGCCAAATGGCTATCCTCCTGTACCCCCCCCCTTCCTGTCACATCTGATGTCCCCCAAGGTTCCACCCTGGGTCCCCTCCTATTTAACATTTTTTACAAATGAACTACATACAGCCTGCAATCACTCCTCTCTAATTCAATATGCCAATGATTCCACTGTCATCTCCATCTCCAAAACATCTCAGAACTCCATGCTCAAACACAAGACACCTTTCTATCCATTGAGAGGTGGCTGTCCAACAATCAACTCATTTTAAACCCAAGAAAAAACAAACTTCTGCTTTTTCTCCCTTGCACTCTCCCTCAACACAAATCAGTCTTTGCCATTACTTCCTCTAATAACACAATCATTCAACCTGAACCCCACAGTAAGCTCCTAGGTACCATCATTGATGACACACTAAACTTTAATCTACATATCCTTCAAAGCATAAAAAAACACCAAACACTTAGGCTGCTGTATCAAAATAAAACATTTCTAACTTCTAACTCTAGACTTTCCCTGGCTCATGCTTTCCTTCTCCCCTCCCTTCTCTATGTTGCCCCTATCCTAACATGCATTCTACAACCCTGTCCAAACTACAACAAACATACCACAAAATAGCTAGATTTGTCACTAAAGCTCCTTACAACTCTCACCACTGCTTTGCTCTAAACTCTTGCCAATGGTTGGAATTCCCCCAACAACTCCTTCCATCTCAGCTTCAAATTGCTCACTTTAGACTACAAAAGCCTTTCTCCTGCCCTTCCCTCTCCACCCTGGTCTCCTCTTACAACCCTAATCGTACTGTCCACACCTCTATCCAGTTACTACTTGATGATTACCAACCTCACAAAAACATTGGTAAGCTACTTTACAAATTCAGTATAGCACAAGCCTGGAACAAACCTCCCTGTACACATTAGATCTATTTCCCACACCAAACTCTTCCAAAAAGAACTTAAACTTCACTTGCTAAAAAACAGGTCTCGCCCCTGTAATGACCCCACCTAAACTATTATACTAATGAATCCTACCTCACAGACCATTTACTATACTACCTCTTTAGTCTCCTCCCTTTACTCACAGTCTTACTCCAAAATGCTCCCTTCCCCTACTACATTCACCTCATGTACATAGCTAACTATTACTTCCCCAGGTCTAAATACCTCTCTCTATTTACTTAATCTATAAAATCAATTGCTCTCTCTATGCTAGGTCCTTTGTTGCTCATCCTTTCACCAAAAAAAAAAAAAAAAAAATATGACTATTATTCTTCACTGTAGCTTTTTCATTTTGTATTAGATTTATGTTTTTAACTATAGCTTATGTACTGTAAATTTATTTTTTACTTGAATGTAACTTTTATGTACCTTAAGTTGTCTGTGCTTAGGAGCTTTTCCTTTTTTACTTGAATGTTAATCTTATGTACCTAAAATTGTCTATATTTTGGAGCTTTTCTCCTCGGGTCTCCACTGAAAATGGGCCTCTGGCCCAGTTGGACTAACCAGGTTAACAAATGTTAAATTAATGAATAAATAAATAATAAAATCATATAATCAAAGTTATATAACTTCAAAAACTACAAAAAAAAAACAAAAATCTGTGTTTTAACAGGGTTTAGGCCTCCTGCATCCCCCACACACCCTGCTAATTATGTATACCAACTTTGACATCCCGTATACTAGGGAAAGGGTAAATTCCCTGACTCCCACTATACTACAATCTCAATAGAAAACACTGATTTTTCGGAAAGTCATTCTCATATATATGAATTTCAACTTTCTGAAAAGATGATGTACTTAAGGGCACCCATATAGACCTACATCAAATACTGTTGCAGATTTTGGTTTAGGAGTAGTTCTTTCTGAGTTTCTATGACCTTGGAATAAGAATAGTGTCATTGCATGTTTGATGATGTGAGGTATTGCTAGCTATGCCAGGAGACGTAGGGCAGTGGATGTGTAACATATGCCAGCATAGCTAGCTGGAGTTGTTGTTTGCACATCAAACTGATTTTTATAGCTGATTGTGTTGAAAATGTATTTCTAAGGCTGCTTGAGTTAAAAATGTACCAACAGTAGGTCCTGCTGGACAGAAAAGAAATACACCTGTATGTCAGACTCTATTGTAACTGTTGAAATTAATATATTGTAACATAAGATACTGGAAGAGAAGAGGTTAATCTCAGTCCAGCTAACTTTGAAAAATAATTAAAATGTATTCCACTGACTTAACGCCTCGCCACAATAGCTTTCAAAGAGTACAAAATTACAAAAAACACATTCCACTATATATACACCACCAACAGTCAATTAACAGAACAATCAATCAATTAAGAAAACACTTTAATCAAATTTTAAAGGCAAAGCTCTGGAAAATGCTGGAGACAGATGAATAGATGCAAACTGTAGCGATTAATGTTGTCAATCAACATTTTGAAATGTGAATTTGTCATACTGCAAGGGGTATTTAATGTATCTTTAACACAAAGCAAGTAGATTAACAGTATCACTGTATGTGGTCATGATCATTTCTGGAAGTTTCTAATCATTTACTTCATAATCCTTCAGTGCATTGGGAAAAGATGAGACTGAGGCAGAGGATAGCAGAACCTGGTCAAAAGTTGTCAGAGGAGTACAGGCAGGTGGGGTGGCACTGAGTAAGGTGAATGAAGGATGCAGGAGATGCAGCCATCAAAGAGAAGACAATGAAAAGGAAACAGGTGTGGAAGGAAAGATGCAAAGAATGCTGACTAGTCACAAGGGAGTGATTTTAGCCAGAGGTGGCTACACAGGAACCAACACTATGTGACACTGGACAAGGGGGAAGAATTACAACAGGTAGGAGGATGCAGAAGGCCTAGCAGGGAAGCTATCTCTATGCAACAGACTACATCTTGCTTTAGAAGTAGCAACTGTGCTTAGTGCTGGGTTGAAAAGGTGCAGCTCAACAATTATACCTTTAAACTATGATGAGGAGGGAAGGTGACAGAAGAAGAAAAACGGATGATGGTGTTTAGGAAGAAAACAGAAGGTAGGGAAAAATGAAGAAAACAGCTGAAGAACAAACAAGGGTGACATGGATCATGGTTGGGCAGCCCTACTTGGCAGTGTGAAGAGTCTGGGTTGGAAGATGGGAAGCTGCAAGCAGTGATGCTGGGATAACCATTTGAAATGTTGGGAGTCACTAGATTGAGTCACGAAACATGGAGACAGAGTGGCCAAAAAAAACAGACTTTTATATACCAAGTCTGAGATGGCCATTTCCCAGAATATTCCCTTTTCCCTGAGGTATGGTAAATCTCACAGTTGGCATATATAAGTTCGGGGGGGGGGGGGGGGGGGCTTGCTGCCTTACAAAAAAAAAAAAGTTTAAAGGAGAAGAGAGTTGTTGTGATTTGCTCTTCTCCTGGATTTTTAGGCTTTTTTTGGTGTGTCTGCACTCTTCATTTCAAGTGCCAACATTTCAATAGGGAGCCAATGCAGGAGGTCAGTGGGAACATTGCAGGTATAAAGAGATATGGACCAATGACAAAAGGGGGTGGGATATGGAGGTGCATAGCTATAGACTGTTCAGAAATGCCAGAGAAAGGAGAGATGGAGTGGAGTAACATCCACTTAAAACTGAACATCAGTTGTCAGGTCAGAGAGTACGAAAAATACCAAACCAAGAACATGAATCCTGCATCAGGGGCATAGAGGGATGAAATCCTGACTACAGTCCAAATGCCATGAGTTAGATTAGCAGCTTGTTCACTTGATGGCATAGATAGGCAGGATGTGCATTCCTTTACTCAGAGGAGGGCCTCATGCTTAGAACACTTTTGCATTGCTGGTTTTGCTGGTGAAGACTGGGGAAAGGCGATATGTTGTTGCCTGTGGGTGAATGATATGCTTGTGAAAGTGAGGAGAGGGGCAGCTGTCAGAGGAGACACAAGAATAGGCTGCATTTTTATGAGGAAAGGTTTATTCTACCTGCACTGAAGACATGGGTTCCAAGTTAGTCATTGCATAACCTACCAGCTGGGTGTTATTGAGTGAACAGGTAGGATGTAGGAAAAAACACTCCCTAGCACCAATATGATAATGTTCTAGGTGCCCCAGTCTCCTTACCAGCCATGAACATGGGTCAGAGTTAGTCCAGGGAGGAACACTCAGATTTGGTAGACCCAGTGGATGAGAGGAGTAGCTAATGGCCAGATGATGACAGCCAAAATGAGCACAAAATATCAAGAATGGAACAAAGGTACAATCAGCATTAGAAGTATACCTCTCAACTTGCAGACATTGAAAATCTGGGCAAAGGCCCATGAAAAGTAGTGACATCTGGCCAAAAATCTGGACACTAATTAGTATATCTAGGAATAATATAACTCCACCCACCTCAATAGGGTCATGAGATACCAGCACTCAGAAACACTAAGAAATCTAGTATAAATAAAAAATCAGATTCAAAATAACCAAAAAATATTGTAGGTAGGACACACGCACACACACACACACACACACACACACACATACATAAATATATGTATACACCTATAGTATACCTATACACACACACACACACACACACACACACACACACACACACACACACACACATACATATATATACAGCTATGTATATATATATATATATATATATATATATATATATATATATATATATACACACACACACACACACACACACACACACACACACACACACACACACACACATAAATATGTAATTTATTTTATATAATCATATCATATATTCTTTCTTATCTTCATACATGATGACATGGCAGCACAGGCTATGAACTAATTAATGAATGGATGACATATTCCAACAATGAATGAATTTTATTTGTGCAAATATTTTTTTTTTTTACTTATTTACTTAGAAAAACGTAGATGCAGTATTGCACAGTAGCTTTCCTAATTCTGGTTCAATGTCTTCTGTCTCCCTTAGGTTTTGTTTATCCTTCTTCATTGCAGTCCTGCCCTGACACAGCTGATGCCGTGACATCTCTCTGTCTGCTCGTGCTCCACAGGCATGAATAACAGCATGAACTGTCTGTTTTGCTTAGCTAATCATCAGCTAAGTTAAACTGGTTTAAAATCTTTTTAGAATGAGAGGACCATGAGCCTGAGCAGCAGCAGTTTTTGTTTAGCCTTTCTAATCAGCTAAGGTAAATTGCTTTAGTTTAAGAAGGCAAGGCAGAGGAGTAGCATCAGCAGGAAAATAAATCAACAACAGTAAAAGTTGTAAATTTCTACCCCCGTTCTTCAGTGTTTTCCTGGCTGGGTAGATGGCTAACATTGTACACAACTATGCATTCTACAGCCACGCTGTGACCACATCATGTCAAAAAGCAGCAAAGCCTGATACTATATTTGTAAACAGAAAAAAAAACACATACCTCAAGCTGCTTGCTCACAGTGCTGTCAATATCATTGCAATCATCCTCGAACACTGATGACTCCACAGGGCATGTCAGTACTTCGTGATGATGTCAGAGAGCAAGTGGGAAGTACAAGAAAAATGAAAAACTAAATCAGAATGTTAAGGAGTCAGCTAGAAATTCATGGCACCCTTTTATTTTGAGCCCCAAAGTGGAATTTTCCATCAAACTTGGAGCAGAGCAATTGAGAGGTATGGTTAGAAGCTATGTTCAGTGCCTTGGATGTTAAGGTAGAGAAAGTGGGACATCTTGTGGACTGATGCAGTGTATCAGCTATGAGACAAGAAAAGAGGAGGGCAAAGGATTGGAAGACAGAATGAAGGAGTTGACTAGAAAGAAGACAGTAATAATCATGGGGGGGGGGGGGTTGATCAGAATCTACCAGGGAGTAGACTGTAAGATTCTGAACTCCAGTGCAGAGCAGGAGTCTTTGTTGATTGTAATCTTTGATTTTGAAGGGGACCAGCTAATTGGTGCAGGACTCTTTCAAAAAAGACACAATAGTGATTGTAGCCCTAACCAAAGCAGATGGTGTTATAGACAGTATAAAAGGTACTGTTAACCAACAATGATCACACCAATTTGTGGTTTAGAGTAGGGGAGAAATAATAACAATAAAAAGACAAAGACAATGTAGGGTTTTGGAAGAGAAGATGATACTGTGCTACTGGAGGTGGTCAAAGATGAGTTAGGAGAGTAAACAAGCTATCAGACTGGATTATGGATGGAGTACTCTGGATTATGAATAAGGGTGCCAGGGAGAGGCAAAAATGTAAAGAAGGGAAAGATGGTGGGGCTGCAAAGAAATGTAAAGATAATAATTAGTTCAAAATATAGGGGCTACAAGAGGTAGAAAGGAGGGAGTGGCAAGGTAAAGGAGACACTTTGCATGGAAGCTAGTAAACAGACTAACCAACTCTAAAGTTTAAATGGAATTAGCAGAAGAGTTTAATAAGGGAAACAAAGACCTTTATATGCACAAAGAAGGAAGAAAGGAAGAAAGAAGGGAAGGGCAAAGCTAGCCAGACTGAGAATGAAAGATGAGAGGGAGATCAAGGATGACTTAAAAAAGAAAATGGAAGAGCTGAATGAATGCTTAGCTTCAGTATTCCACAAAGGAAAGCAAGGGATGGTCCCACACTGAATGTGATCATGGACAGAATATGAAGAGCAGTGGACAGACACCAGCAGGAAGTGATAGTACTGCTCAAAGGAAGGGTGAAGCATAAATTAGAAGACAAGGGCTATGAGCTGTTACTGAGCTCCCTCCTGTGGTTACAGAGTTTGATTCCACCAGCCTTCATTTGACTGTGATGTGATGTTGAGAACGATCCTTAACCAGACACTGGTTTGGAGAAAATTAGTGGTCTCCTGCCCAGTAACTACTAAGGAGCATAGGACCAGATTGACAACGGTCCAGAGTTCTCAAAATTCTGGCCAGTGTGCTAGCATCCACCATTCAAAAATCTGCAACAGATCCCTGATTAGTGCAGAAATGCCAAAGTACTGGATGATAACAGTTGTGGCACCCTTGTACAAGGGAAAGCAGAAGAAATATGGTGAACTACAGACCTCATGGGTTAGTCAAGGCATGGAAAGTAATGAAGAAAATCCTGAGAAGAAGTCTGCTAGCATTTTAGAGGATAACAATCTTCAGGACAGTAACCAACATGACTCCACAGCAAGAAGGAACTTGCAGTCAAACCTTGTCCAGTTTTATTATGCAGCTACAGGTGAAATTGCTAGGGAACGTACTAGCAGACAGTGTCTTCTTGTTTCTTTCGGCTTTTCCCGGTTAGGGGTTGCCACAGCAGAACTCTGCTAATGATTGGCAGTGGATTTTTACAGTGCCGACTTGCCAGCCCGACGCTCAACCTTCAAAGAAGGCATGCCCATTCACGCATGCACCTACCTCCATGTCTTTAACGTCACTCGAACAAGGGGAGGACATGCAGACTCCACACAGAAGGTGCTCCAGCCGAGAATCGAACAGGAGCAAGAGGTTCTAACTGAACTTTAACAAAGCATGCTTTTGAATCTGTCCCCATGCAGGAGGGTGATAGGAAAATGAGGGTTGGGGGAGGACTGTGATTAAGTAACTGGACAGCTATATAGCGTATTGGCAAGGCACAGAGGGTTGTGATGAGAGGGACAAAGCCAGGAAATAGGAAAATAACTAGCACTGAGTATATCCTGGATCCAATACTTTTCAATGTGTTTCTCTTAGAGACAGCTGAAAGAACAGAGCATGGGATTAAACTCTTTAAGAATGACAAAATAAAATGGTGCAAAGAAGAGCAGGGAAAGAGTCTAGCAAATGATTTAGAAAAACTGAAATGAGCAGAAAGGATGCAGTTAATGTTCAATTTAAAAAATGCAAGGTACTATATTTGAGCGACTGCAACCTTGGTGTACTGTATCGAGTGGGAAGAGTGGAACTGATGGCAAAAGAGCATGAAAATGATCTAGGAATGATAATCCTGCCTGAAATGAACCATCGGGTGCACATGGAGGGGGTAATGCCAGCAGCAAACAGAATACTGGTGTGTATACTCAGTGGAATGCATCCCAGAAGGGAAGAGATAATGCTTTTACTTTCCAGGGCCTTGAACAAAGGACATCCTTGAATACTACATGCAGTTTGAGAGGTCATATAATGAAAAGGATATCAAGCTGTTCAAAGGAAATCAAAAGAAAGCTACCAGGAAAAAAAAAGTTTGGGGATGGAAAGGAAGGAATATGATCAGAGGCTAAAGGAGACAGAGCACATCTCACTTGAAACCAAGAGGGAGAGAGGTGGCATGATCTTGTTACACAAAATCAAGTCAGGGAGATGTGAAGGGTAATTTTGAATAGGAAGGACACAAGGAGAAGGAGACGTAGGGAATTAACAACCCCCTGGATCTGTAAGCAGCAAAAGTTATAGGCCAATGGAATAAACTAACAGAATGGGTGGTGAGCAGGGCATCTACAGTGGCATTCAATAAGGTATGAGCAACGTGATAAAAGAGCAAGGGATGGAAGAGAGGTACAATGTTAAGGCCCTTAAAAGGGCAAACTAGATAAACTTCTTGTCTCCTTCTTCCATCAAGAACATGTAATGTAACATAATATCATGTAAGGTGTAGTTTCTTCCCTATTTGCAGTGTCTAGTCAATTTCCTATGCAGAAAATTCCCACTTCTGAAATGAACTGTCTTCAGACACAATTTAAATGTTTTTATTAGTGCTGTAACCTCACAGGGTGACACATAGTGTGAAGCTGTTGTAAACTGTGTAATTTATGATTTTGTCAGAAGGTTGCAGTAAAGTAAAAAAAACAAATGCAAGTGCAAGATGCTCCCCAATGCCTACTAATGAGCGTTACTTAGGTGGTTTCAGTGGAAGATGCTCCCCAATGCCTACTAATGAGCATTACTCAGGTGGTGTCACTAAGGTCATGATAGCACTAGCACATTTTCTTCCTCCACCATCTTGAAAAGGTTTTGAAAAATTGCTCCAAGATTCACACCTGGACTTCCATAGGGAAAAAAATAATTTTAATGAGAGAACTTAACCTCACCTATATATAACGTCAAATAAACCATGCCTACAAAGAATCTTGCCACTCCGTAACCTAAAACTGGTTGTTAATGCTCTCATATAACCTACTAAGCATCATACCATATTATATTTTATACTGATATCCATGGAAGGTGTTGTGCCAAGGTTATACTGCAGCCAAATAATATAATGATGACTTAATGCCCTTATGCAGCATGGATTTACAAATCGTTAAGGTACCCATACAGTCACGTCCATCACAGCTGATACAATATACACAAACAGGGAAAAAAGAACTGCGCAATGATGCAATATTTGTTAACTTAATCAGGACATTTGAAATGGCTGACCACCATACCTCTCAACTTCTTGTTAAAGAATTCTGGGCAAAGTCACATATAATGGGAGAACAAAAAGTCAAAATTAGGGATAATTTTTGAATATTACTCTAATTCACTTAAAATGTTAACACCAATAAACGTCCATAAACTAAAGAAACGTTCAAACACCAAACGGACCAAGCAACGGATTTCCATAACTTCTGAGGCTTTAATGTCTTAAAAAATGACTTAAAAACAAGTAGTCAATGCTCCAAGTTTTTGAGTTAACAAACCCAAAACATGAAACAACACCAAGTAAGTAAAGTGCTTTTTGTTCGGGTTATACCTGAACTTCTTCAGACAACCTGTATACATCTTAATTAAGTTTAAATAACTCCTTCTATACAATGCACGAATCAGAAACAGGCTCCCACTCGCCTGTTCCATGCCAATCCAGTTTTAAAGAGGAATGGGTTACAAAATCAACAAGTTGCTTAATACGTTTTCAGTTTCCATAAGTGGCTAGTACCTACATGTTTATTTATTAAGTAAGAGGTACTTAGTTAATCAAGATGTTTTACTCAACTTTTTTTAAAAAGAAAAATTTTTTTTAAATCGTTAATTTTTTAATTTGTACTTATTGCGTGTTGTTTACATCCCCAGTGCCTGTGGATTTGTTCGTTATATACAGAAGAACCTCGATCTCAAAAGTTCTCCTTGCACACCCCCAATAATCAAACTGTTTCCCAGGTGTGTCCAAAATAATATCGCAGTCTGTCCAATGTATTTTACCCTCACTCCATCTTATACTGAACCCACAAGTCAAATGTGACATATAACAATGGGTTTGCAAAGCAAGTCAGAGCCCAGCATGCCCGCAATGAAACCCGCACGCTAAAATGGCTTTAGCAATATCCACCAAAGTCGGGCTCTTCCTCTGGGCACCCCCACCTGCTAAACTTATCACCCAAAATACAGGGTAGTACCTCCTAATTATCCCCAACTAGTCCAAAGATTAAATCCTAGGGTTAAGTTCCTTAAGTTACCTAAATAAACTCCTTAATTTCAATATACATGCAATAGTACAAGACTCATTTAGCCCTGGTTCTACGCATGCGTCTAACCTGAGTTGCCAGTTAAGTTCATTTCTTTCTAGTAGTAACTTAAGTAAGTTGTCATTAGCACCATGCCTACCCATCGCATTCCGGTCAATTTGTGATATAATCCTGAATTTAAAAGAGTGACCCTCCTGCAATTCACAATGTCGAGCCAATGCATTATTAGAGTTCTTTTTACTAATAGCGTAAATGTGCTCGTAAATACGGTCCTTCAATCTACGGTCAGTCTTTCCAACGTAAAATGCCTCACATAGCTGGCATTCCGCAAGGTAGAGCACACCTCTAGTATTACAGTTGTAAGTACCTTTGGTATAAAAAGTCTCATTCCTAACTTTAAATCTACAGTTACTCTCAATATATGTACATTGGTTACATGAGCCGCATTTATGAGTGCCCCCACCTCCTTTTGTTCTCCTTCCCTTGTAGTTCGTTTCAAGGAGCTGTTTCAAGTTGCAACCCTGCCTAAAACTGATGGTAGGGTGTTCCCCTATTCGGTCAAAAATGTCCTTATTCAAGGACAAGTAAAACCAACATTTTCTGATCACCCTCTGAAAACTTATTAAGCAACTTGTTGATTTTGTAACCCATTCCTCTTTAAAACTGGATTGCCATGGAACAGGCGAGTGGGAGCCTGTTTCTGATTTGTGCATTGTATAGAAGGAGTTATTTAAACTTAATTAAGATGTATACAGGTTGTCTGAAGAAGTTCAGGTATAACCCGAACAAAAAGCGCTTTACTTACTTGGTGTTGTTTCGTGTTTTGGGTTTGTTAACTCAAAAACTTGGAGCATTGACTACTTGTTTTTAAGTCATTTTTTAAGACATTAAAGCCTCAGAAGTTTCGAAAATCCGTTGCTTGGTCCGTTTGGTGTTTGAACGTCACTTAAAAAGTTAACAGGGCAACAAGTTTTGCCTCAACATGAATGTAATCCTTGGTGACTTGCCAGAATTACAAGGGAAAGGACAAAATACAGGGCAAAACCAGGGACATTCTGCAAATCTCTGGACAGTTGAAAGGTTTGCTGACAACCCTTTACTGCTGACTTGACTTCAGAGCTCTTGAGCTGCAGGTTGATTATTTAAGTGGTTTATCTGTTACTTGCATGGGTGTTACGTGACTGCAGGGATGGCTACATGATCAGGTAAATCTACCGGCAGGGACCTGTCAGAATTCCATAATGAGCATTTTACACTCCTTGTGCGGTTCATTAAAGAACTTTCACACTGATATAGGTTTGAACCATCCTTGTTTCACACACAGTCTAATCCTGGTAAAAGAAGCTAAATCTAGTAGCATTCTTTAGAAAGGTCTCCAGGAGGACTTGTCCAAACCATTCACCTAGCTGTCTACTACTAAACTTATTTTAAATGCAGCCAAGTCTACATCAATGTTGTTTGGCACGAATGAAGGACTTCTAAATGCAAATACAGATTCCCTGCTTATTACTGACTTGACAAGCAGATCAGTTGCTCATAAGAAACTACTAGACTGCCTTTGTGAGCCATGTTAAGCCAAACTAGTTTCCTTTTCAAACCTTGTACCTTGTGCCTGTGAGATAAACACCTTAACCATTATCCCAACCCCAACCCCTTACTTGGATGCTAATTCATCTAACTAGCAGTAAATAAGTATTTGGCTAAACTTCAGTTTATATTTAGAGGGTTGTAAAAAAATATCTTGGAGTCAGTTAATGTGTGTTATAAACTGAATAATCTAAATTAAAGTTAACTCCTGAAGCAATAAAAGGAACTGGTAAAATGCATTTTCTGCAACACTGCAATATGTTCTTCCAGTTTTTGTCTTTCATTAAACAAGAAATACATGCTTACTTCAAACAGAATTCACAAGGTTTGTAGATTTATCAACTTTCAGAATCCAGAAAATAGCATTGCTTAAATGTGTAAGTGGCAAAATCGCTGCCTTTCTCCTCATATTCTCACAATTATTAATTTTATTTAAATTTTGTTGACCAGGTTAGTTGACACTAACATCCTCTGCTCATTTCAGTTGGAACCACTGGGTGGAGGCAAAGGGCTGCTACTAGACTCAAGACACTTCCGCTACAGAAGAGGCTAACACACCTAAAAATGCTGCAAGGGCTGTGGAGCCTGATAGAGAGATGATAGAGGCAACTGTGACTGATTTTGATTGGGAAGTACTTGAAAAACACATCTTAATGATTTTAATCCTGGAGAACGATGCAAAGGATCAAGATGAAGTTAATTGGAATATAATGACAGAACGAGTACTACAAGAACAGGAAATGCCTGCGAATGTTTGTAAGAAGCTGAGAGAGACAGAGAGTGATAGAGAAAGATATAAATGTTGGTATTGATGGCATTAATCTGTTTGTCTTCATCAGTGGTAAGATTCAGAACAAAAAAATAATTGTGCTATTAACATGTATGACATTATGGATAACAGTATTTTGTTGCTGGGTTTTGATTTGAAAGCATAAGAGCATTAATTTGGTCAGGTAATGATGACTATTTGTGAAGTGACATTTGAAACTTATTTGTTTGCAGAACACTTTATGAGTGAAGCAGGAAAAAAGCATGCTGTCACAATGGAAAGACTTTCTGTTTAAGAATTTAAGTATGCATTTAAACAAAACATGAAATGCACTGTTCTGAACACCAAATGCAGAATAGTATGAGTTATGGACTTTTTCTATCTGTCTGTAGTAAAATATTAGATGCTAAAAAAGTGCATGATGAAAAAAAGCTTGGACAAGAGGTTGAGAAGTATGGGTAACACTGAATATAAGTGAAGGAAAAGTACATCATGTGCCAAAAAAGGACACTTAGATACTTGGGACAATGTAAAAAGCTTTTTTTTTTGAGAAGAATCAACAAATTTAGTGCAAGATTGTGACAAAAGATGTGGAAAGTGTGGAGAGCGAAAGACAACATACAAGGAAATGTAAACCTGTATGTAGAAAATGTAATGAGAGCGGACATTTTAGGTTTGACTGCCATTGGTAAGAACAGGAAAGGGAAAGTGAAAAAGAAAATACTGAAGAAGTAGAATAATTAGCTGAAATGTTACTAAAGATGTTTTGTGGAAGAAAGTTTTATGAGGGAAGTAAATGAAGAAGAGAATGTAGGAAACATGGGAAAGTATTGAGTAAATGAAGAGCAGGATGGCCTGCAGATGGAGATGCAGGTTAAAAATAAATACACAGTATTAGAAAGTGATTATGAAGAGGACGGCGAGTTGGAGAGAGGGGAAGAACAAGAACAAAAAATGATGAACAATCAATTGAGGAGGATTATGAGAAGAAAGAGAAAAATAAAAAAATGAAAGGCAAAACATGCAAAGAAAGACAAAATAAAAAATGGAAGCAAAAACATGCAAAAGAAGACAAAGGATTATATAGACATATTGGCAATAGCTGTAAATATGATACAAAATGACATCATAGGTTCATAGGTAGGTACTAGGCTATTGGCCCTAGGGCCTATACAAGCCTAGCCAAAAAGGTACACTGGCTTTCGCCGCCCAAGAAAATAATTTTCCTGTGCCCCTGTCGAGCAGAGCCACAGAGGTGATCACCGGGGTGAATTTCCTATTTCCCATCCAATCATCAAGATTTTTCTTGAAGAGTGCTAATGAGGATCTTTGTTTGATATAGATAAGTAATTTGTTCCAGAGTATGGGAAGTCTCTGGGACAGGAAACTATCCCTCCGGCATGTTCTGTTTATTGTGGTGACAAGGTTTAGGTCCCTAGAGCGTGTAGCTCAGAGGGATTGGGATTTCTTTAAGTGGAGCATGTCCAACAGCTCTGGGTTTGACATAGCTTTGTATGTTAGGCAGAGATCACCTCTGAGTAGGCAATATGCGACAGAGTACAGCTGGAGTTTTTTGAGACGGTCTGCATAGGGCATCTGTTTGAGGCCGTTAATCCTCTTTGTGAGGTATTTCTGCGGCCTTTCCAGTTGTTGTAGATGTCTTGTGAGGTACATACCAAAAGGGGCATTGTACTATATAATGGGTCTAATGAGTGACGAGTAGAGGGGAACAATGACCTCTTTTTTCCTGGATGAGAAATCTTTTGTGATGAGGTGTGCCACATAGAAGGATTTCCTAACTACTGTGGCAATGTGATTATAACACACTTTCAGTGTTAAGTAGACTACCACCTATGTGGTAGCTCATGTGTACAGAGTTTTTACCACTGGGGATGACAATGCACTTTTTGGGATTGAGCTTGAGGCCATGGCTTTGACACCAGGCATATGTCTCAGTGAGCCCCTTTTGTAGGATGTCCACATCGTTAGGAGTTTCAATTATGGCTCCTAGTTTGTAGTCATCTGCGAACTTCATTAACCAAAGACCTTCCATGTTAGCCTGTACTTCAGAAAAGTAGATACCAAACATGAGAGGACCCAGGACTGAACCCTGTGGTACTCGATTTGTCACTGGTCTGAAGTCGGATTTGGAGTCTGCTACTTTCACAGTGTGGGCTCTGTCAGTGAGCCAGTTGGCAACCCATCTTGTGACATAGGGATTTATACCTAGTTTAGTGAGTTTATCTATAATTCCAGAGTGGGGGCTGGTGTCAAAAGCCTTGGGGAGATCTAGATAGACTAGATGAACCACCTTACCCTCATCTACAGTTTTGGTGACTGCTTCAAAGAAGTCATTCAGGTTTAGGAGACATGATCTGACTTTTACAAACCTAACTGGGTGGGGGTCAAGAGTTTGGAGATTACCAATGTCTTTGTTTATAAGTTCCATGATGATATGTTCCATGGCCTTGCAGACCAGGCTCGTTAGGCTAATGGGGCGGTAGTTCTGGGGGTCCTTGGTGGCTCCCACTTTGTGGAGTGGGATAACCATCACTGTGCACCATTCAATGGGCACAGAGCTTGAGGTGAGGCTAGGATTGAACATGGTGCTTAGGTGGGTGCCTGTACATTCTGTAGTTCATGTAGAATGCAGACTGAGATGTTGTCAGGTCCCATGGATGCTGTGTTATTGGCTTTGGAGAGTGTGGTTTTTACCTGTGCAGCCGTGATTAAAGGAACTTTGCATTCTTCCAGTGTAGAGATGGGCTCTTTGGGGGGGGGGGGGGGGTAAAGTTAGCACTGACCCTATCTGCCAGGATGTTGACAATATCAGTTGGTTCTGTATATTTAGTGCCATTGTGCTGTAACTCAGAGTGGATCTGAGTGTTGCCATTGAGATTCTTGACATAGCTATAGAATGCTTTGTGGTTGTCTTTAGAATCAGTGGCGATTTTGTTTTCATAACTAGTTCTGGAGTATTTTATGAGGGATCTCAGCTTTTGACCAGGGAGTTCTTCCAGTCATGGGATTTTACTCTTTTTTGCAACAGTTTCTTTCTTCTGTTGTAGTTTGTCTATGGCAGGGGACCACCAGATTGGCTTCCTTTTTTTTGGAGGATAGCATCTTGGTTCTTTTAGGGATTGCACGATCCATGCACTCATGTAAGTGCTTATAAAGTGCATTTGTGTAGGATTCAGCAGTCATACTTCTATTGTCCGTCTGCATGGGTGTCATGAAGTTTGCCACCTCTGTCTTAAGACGTGTGAAGTTGGCTTTGGAGATTTTTTTATGGTGGTTTCCCTAATGGGGGTGGGGGCAGGATGTGGATGTCTAGGCTGATTAGCTTGCGGTCAGATCTGACCAACGAGGAACTGACCTCTGGTGTGGAACACAGGTCACCCATGTTGGTAATGACCAGGTCTAGGATATTGCTGCCCCTGGTGGGGGCATGGATAAGTTGATCCAAGGTGTTGGAATTTATGAATTCCAGAAAATGTTGAGCAAAAGAGTTGGTACATGAGTAGTTTTCCCAGTTAATGGTGGGGTAGTTGAAATTGCCCATTATTAGGGTGTTGGGTTGTACCCTAATATTTTCCAATGTATCAAGAAATGAGGAGTGGGAATCCTGGGACATGGTGTTGGATCTGTAGCAAGTTATAATTTGGATTGTGGTCTTGCCCAGAGTTAGTCGCACTTGGATAATCTTGGATGCATTATGCTGAGCAACTAGCCTGGAGGTGTGGATATTCTTAATGAATATGGACACGCCTCCACCTTTAGTGTTTCGGTCCAGGTTAGGTGGCCGAAAGGTGTGGTATAAATTATAGCCTGGTAATGCAGGGGTGCTCTCTGGAGCCTTGAACCAGGTCTCTGTCACTGCACAGATGTCGATGTTCTCCATTTTAAGGAGTGCCTCGAGTGAATGCATTTTGAGGTTTAGACTTTTAGCACTGAGTAGCATTACCCTCAAATTTTGCTTGCTTGTACCTGTTACAGTGGTGAATTTATCATTTGAACCTTGCCTAAAAAAGGCAATATAGGGGTGGCAAGAGCCTTAGCCAGTATCTGGAATCACAAGGGTGACAAGTGCAGGCCATCTCTGGTAAAGCATTGTGGTCTGTTGATCATGTTATCCCAGGCAGACAGATACTGGATCCCCTTAGAATGACACCAGAAGCTTAGCCAATTGTTGAAGTCAATCATTTTGAACTTGTACTGTGGTATCATTCTGGGTGATAGCAGGATGCTACTCAGGGCTAGGGTCATACCTGCCTGGGCTACAAGATCGGAGAGCTCCTCCATGTCTCTTTTCATGTAGTCCAGGGAGGTACGTCGCAGGTCATTCACACCAACATGGACAATGACAAAGTCATATTTGCACTTGTTGTGGAGTGACCTGAGTGCATGCATTATGTGGTGGATCCTGGCACCTGACAGGCAGCTAATAGTATCTTTCTCTTTGTTTAGCCTGGTGAGTGGAACATCAGTGCCTGACTATAGAGTCATCTTTGACTAAAGTGTTGGGTATGTTGTTATGCCTTATGGGCTGTGGTTTTGTGGCACACTAAGTCTTTGGGCTATGTGTCATTTGGGTTGTGTTGGGGGGGTTGAGGTTGCATGCGTTTCTGCTTTGGAGGTCTCTGTTGCTTGAGCAGATTTTTATTGAGAGCCTCTGCGAATGTAGGTGTGTATTTTATGTTGCCATGTGTGTGTTTTGGTGGTGTAGGTTTTGAGGGACTATGTGATGATTGTGTTGTGGTGCAAGTGTTTACCTTCTCCTCTTGACTGTCTTGTCCAGTCTTAGGTGAAGAGAGCTTTGCTTCCAGTTTGGCTATATAAGTGCATCTCTCACAGGTTGTAGTGTTGGGTGGTGTTGTGTACATGAAGCAATTGCTGCCTTGCCCCAAGATGCACAGATTCATCGGGTAGACAAGAGAAAACACTGGGAGCTGACCCTTAGACATGTCTGGATAGGTGCTTATTTATTAACTACTAAAAACTGTTTTCCTCTAGACAAATGAGGAAAGGTGAGTACTGTAGTAATTTGTAGCTTATTTAGTGCTTAGAATGAGTTCTCAACAAGTACTGAGTTCAAAGAAACAGATTTGAGTGCTAAAACTAAAAATCTGGCTAGTTCTAAGGGAAAATTTGAAGAGCAGACTTTATGGCACCAGAGATGGTTTAACCCTAGCTAAGCAGCGATGCATAAAGTGTATTTTTTAATATAACAGTAGCAAATAAGCAAACTGATTTAAAAAAATTAACCAATAAAAAGCTAAAAACGGAGCCCCGTTCCAGCAGTCTTCAATCAGACAAGTTCTAACTGCACACTCCTGCCACTAGGGTGCAGGGGAACCTTCTCCAAAAAAAGATGGTCTGGATTAGTGCTTAAGTTATACCAAGCTAGATTCAGCAGGTCTGAATTTAGTCTATGCTACAGCAAACAAGGCGTACCAATTTCAAAAAGAAACAGTTCAAATAAGCAGGCACAATAAGCCTTTAACCAGAAGTTCCCAGCTCAGAAGGGCAGAATCTACCCTCTCCTCCCACAAGAGCGCAGACCACACCTTCGTAATGTAAAATAACTGGCCCAAAGCCCAAGTGCTTAATTCAGAACTAATACACTCTTAGAATAACAGACACTAAGCCTTCAATCAGCAATTCCCAACTTGGAAGGATGTAAACTTCCTGTCCTGACACAACAGTGCAGACCACAAACCTTCTTAATGTAAAACAACTGGTCTGAAGCCCAAGTGCTTCAACCAAAGGCTTAGAATAAGTTACAATTTAATCAAGCTACTAACAAGCAGTGAAAAATGCAGCAGAATAAAAGCAATAAAGTAGGACGAAACACAAATACAGTAAAAGGAGATGAATAAAGTGCAATTTTTTATATAACAATAGAAAATGAGCAAACTGATTTAAACAAATTACCAAATTAACCAGCTAAAAAGCTCAAAACTGAGCCCTGTTCCAGCAGTCTTCAATCAGACAAGTTCTAACTCCACACTCCTGCCACTAGTGTGCAGGGGAACCTTCTCCAAAAAAGATGGCCTGGATTAGTGCTCAAGTTATACAAACAAAGCTAGATTTAGTATGCCTGAATCTAGTCTATGCTACAGCAAACAAGGTGCACCAATTTCAGAAAGAAACAGTTCAAATAAGCAGGCACAATAATTCTTTAACCAGAAATTCCCAGCTCAGAAGTGCAGAATCTAACCTCTCCTCCCACAAGAGTGCAGAACACAAACCTTCTATATGTAAAATAACTGGCCTGAAGCCCAAGTGCTTAAACCAGAACTAATACACTTTTAGAATAACAGACACAGGAGCTTGTTAATGACTGACTGGTGTAAGAAATTAACTATGGGCGTGATATATTTGTTGGACACAAGGTATGTGAAAAGAGAAATGAGACATGTTCAAAGATAGGGATTCTGCTAAGAAATAAGGAACGATAAATATCAGATGTGACAGTAGTAGTACCTGGGGGTGGTAATATGTGATTTGAGAAGAAGGGATTGGCAGACTCATAGTGATATATGCATTGACTAATATGCCTGAAAGAAAAATGTTTGAAGAAAGAAGTATGTAATGGTAAATATGTCATTAATTATGGTTGGAGAGTTTATTTGTAACTTGAGAAAGAGAAAATATAATGAATTATACTAAAGTGGTGAAAGAGTTAAAATGTGGTGGGTTGAAATATGGAAAAATGGGATTGGGCATATAGAAGAGGATTTTTGAAAACTAAAATCGATAATGTGATATATTCAAAAGATACAAAGGAAGTGATTTGGTAGAACTAGAGGAATGTCAAGGTGACAGGAAAGTATGGTCTGTAGTTGGATATGACAGAGGAATAATAAAAGAAGAAAGGAAAAGGAACAAAATGTTTAACTGGTGACATTAAAATGGATAAAAGGAAGGAATACCATAGAACATGACACAAAGAACATATGATGATAAGAATGCACTATGAAAATTAAATATGTTGGTAGGTGTGTAGAAGGAAAAGTGTAAAAAAGTGTTTTTTAGAAGTTGATATCAGATTGAAGAGATAAGATGGAAAATGAAGAAACAGTGCAAAGGTATGAAAAAGAAATAAGAGAAACAGAAAAATAAATGTATGAAATAGATAAGAAGTAAAGTCTGATATATACACAAAAATTATTTTTAAAAGGGAAAAAAAAGGAATTTCTCCTTTTTAGGGAAAGTAGTTAAAGCGAGAGAAGGAAAGATTGATGCAATATTAGATGAAAATTAACATAAAAATATAAACAGTAAGAAATTATGGATGTGGGTAAAAAAACTGTAAGCCAGATGTATGAAATAGAAGATGTAGAAGATGAAGAAGAAAAATGAAAAGTGAAAATGATATTTGGAAATATTAAAAAACATTTAGAAGGGAAAATTAAAATGGAATAAATGGAGAAAACTGTAAGATATGAAAGGGAGGGATCAGCACCATGACTGGATTCACTAAGTCATTATAAAAGAATGCATGAAAGTGAAAAAGTATTCATTAAAATATTGAATGAATGGTTGAAGAAAGATGCAAAAGAAGAAGAAATATGTAGTGACTTTACATTTATATTGAAACAGTTCAAAGAAAAAATATAAAAAATCAGAGGACAATAACACTAGGAAATCAGACTATATTATTTATGAAGACAATGCAAAAAAGGATGTAGAAGGTATTTTGAAAAGGTATAGGAGATGGGGTTTTGAAATAAGAGAAAGAGAAGTGAAACAAGTGTTAGTAATGGTAAAATAAGTGATAGATGTGACTTTGAAAGAAATCAAGGTAAGAATAGTAATGTGATGTAGTAAAAACATTTGACAGGGTGAGCCATGAGACAATATGATAGATATGAGAGGCATATGAGATAAGAGAAAATTTAGTCAATGTAATAAGAATGTGTTATGAAAAGTCCTGGGTGAAAGTTAAGGCAAATGAATGGATAGGAAGAAAAACAAGAATTAACAGAATGGTTAAACAAGGATGTCCATTGAGCATGAGACTTTATATATTGATGATGACAAAGGCAATTGCTGCATGACAGTAGCAAGATGAGAGATGTGGAAAATAATTGTGATACCCATGTGTTTGTGAAATGCAAAACATGTAGCTATTGTGACAAAAATAAGGCTTGCATGAATATTATTAATGTGAAACCAAAAATATAGCTATGAGTATGAGTGTAAATCATGTAAAATATGTATTATATTAAAATGTATAAATAGAACAACCCCTGCCATGGGATCTTTTATGTAAAGTTCAGCTATCACCATCTCAGGCAGATGGGATCTCAGTTTAGCATCTCATTCAAAGGATGGCACACTCAGGAGTGCATCACCCCCTTATGCCACACCACAATGCTAGTACTAGAAAATTAACCTTAGCACCTGGGACAGGAATAAAACTCACAGCTCTCTTGCAGCACTAAAAGTGAACATTCTACATGTTGGACTACTGACACTGATAACTTTTAGTTATGTACTCACCATAACTTCAGATGTTTGGGATCCATCTCGCCTACATTCTGACTGATGGGTTCGGAGCCGATCCCTCGGCTCCGACTTGGCACGCTTATGCTATAGAGCGAGGCCTCTAATTGGCTGAGCTATCTTTATCCCAGGATGCACCACCACTAATTCCCCAGATCTTGTTTGTCCGCATTCATGCACACAATCACAACTTGTTTATATAACATTGTTAGATGTTTCAAGATGAAACAACAGGATTCGGACCTTCTGATATCCTCTGATCTCCAAGGAAGGGGGAAGGAGGGTGGGTTATTAGGAATGTAGGCGAGATGGATCCCAAACATCTGAAGTTATGGTGAGTACATAACTAAAAGATGTTATGTGATCCTATCTCGCCTACATTCTGACTGATGGGACAGTGTCCCTAGCGCCTAAATCCCGGGTGGCTCATTGGAAAACACTCCTGAGCACTGTGGAACCAAATGAAGCTCGTCCTCTAGATGCCACATCTAATTTGTAGTGGGAAATGAAGGTGTGCGGGAAGACCATGTAGCAGCACAAATGTCACCAATAGCAAGCTTAGAATGAAATGCTACCGAAGTAGCCATAGCCCTCGTAGAATGAGCCTTGACAGAGGTGGTAAGCTCTTTGTTAGAACAGATATAAGCTTGAGTAATACAGTCCCTGATCCATTTGGCAATAGTGACCTTTGTGACAGCGTTGCCCAATTTGTTTTCTGCAAAGGATACAAACAACTGATCTGTTTTCCTTGATTGTTTGGTCCTATCTAAATAAAAACGTAACTGTCTGTGGACATCTAGTGTGTGGAATATAAACTCCGCTTTATTAGAGTATTTTGGGAAAAAAACTGGAAGCTCTAACGATTGTTGCAAGCATAAAGTAGAACAAACTTTAGGAACAAAAGAAGGATTTGGCCTGAGGGATACTCTGTCTGTATGAAAAACCAAGTACAGGGGTTTCACTGACAAAGCTTGAAGCTCTGAAACCCTTCTGGCTGAAGTAATTGCCACTAGAAAGGCTGTCTTCCATGATAGAAACTTTAGATCACAGGTAGCTGCCGGTTCAAAGGGAAAAGAAGTTAAGGCACGCAACACTATATCGAGATCCCATGGAGGTGCAGGATGAGAAATCGGAGGTCTTAATAGAGCAGCACCTTTCAGGAAGGTCTTACACAATCTATTGCTCATTAAAGGTGGGTCTATGGATTCATGAAAATTAGAAATTGCTGCCAATTGTACTTTGATGGTAGAAACTGAAGAGCCTTGATTGAAAAGAGAGGTCAGAAATTTTAGTACTTCTGCCACGGGAGTAGAAATGGGGTCCAGGCCCCGGAGTTGAGCCCAAATAGCAAACCTTTTCCATTTGCTAGAATACAGGTTCTTTGTAGCGGACTTGTGGGCTGAAGATAATATGTGCACAACATCTGGATCCAGTGTCTGACTCCTGACTATCGTCGGAAGAGGAGGAGCCAGGCCATCAATTTTAAGGTGTGGAGGGACTGGTGCAATAGTCCCGACTGATGAATCAGAAGGTCTGGGACCTGATCCAGGAACCACGGACTTTCCAGAGCATGTTTTCGAAGATAGGGAAACCACACTTGACGAGGCCAGTAAGGAGCAATTAAGATCATCCTGCTCCATAAGAGAGATGCCTTTTGAATCACCCTGGGGAGGAGAGGAACTGGAGGGAAGGCATAAAGCAGGCCGGTGGGCCAAGGATGGACTAATGCGTCCATGGGGCTCTTCCCCGGAGCCGGGTTAGGGAGAAAAATTCTTTGCACTTCGCATTCAGAGGAGTCGCGAAGAGGTTGCAACACGGAACTCCCCATTCGCTGAAAATCTGCCTTGCAACTGTCATATTCAGAGACCATTCGTGAGGAGAGAGGATGGTTCTGCTCAATCTGTCGGTTATGACATTGGCTTTGCCCGGTATGTGAGTAGCCACTAGGAAGCGTTTGGTCGAGACTGCCCACTCCCAAACTCTCATGGCTTCTCTGCAAAGAGGATAGGATCTGGTCCCTCCCTGTTTGTTCAGGTACCAGACTACTGACATGTTGTCTGAGTGAACAGCAATTACGCCCTGAGGGAGATAATCGTGAAGGGCTTGAAGGGACAGGAGTACTGCCCTCATTTCTAAGATGTTGATGTGAAGAGGAGTCTCTTCCGGGTGCCATTTGCCTTGGACTGACCTGCCCAGGGAATGCCCCCCCACCCCATCTGGGAGGCGTCCGTGGTCAAAGTGGCCGGAGGAGGAAGAACAAAGGGTCGTCCCTGATCCAAATTGGAGGACACTAGCCACCAGCGAAGGTCTCGTTTGCAAGATTCCGTGATCCATATGAGATGACTGAGAGGGAGTTCCTGAAAGGACCACTGAGTTGAAAGAAGCCACTGGAGGATTCTCATGTGCAACCTTGCCAAGGGAACTAGCAGAACTGTGGCAGACATGGATCCCAATAGCTGCAGGACCATTCTGGCTGGGGCTTTGGACCTGGGGAGTAAGGCTCGAACTTGATTTTGAATGGTTTGAATTCTGTCTGCAGGTAGATAGACACGCATCTGGTTTGAATCTATCTCTACCCCTATGAATCTTATTCTTTGAGATGGCCGCAACACAGACTTTGGCCAATTGAAGGTGATTCCAAGGGCATTGCCCAGTGATATAGTGGCTTGCAGGCTCTGCTGAAGTAGATGCTTGGAGGTGGCAGTTAGGAGCCAGTCGTCTAGGTAAGGAAACACCTGGAATCCTAGACTTCTCAGGTGAGCAGTCACTACTGCCAAGCATTTGGTGAACACCCTGGGGGCTGTGGTGAGACCAAAGGGCAGCGCACGGAACTGAAAATGACTGCCTCCTAGGCTGAAGCGCAGATGTCTCCTGGACTTTCGATGTATTCTGATATGATAATACGCGTCCTTGAGATCTATGGAGCACATCCAAACACCCTTCTCCAACAATGGGAGAATGGTTTGTAGAGTGACCATTCAGAACTTGGACTTCTTGAATGAACGGTTTAGGTTGCTTAGGTCCAAAATGGGCCTCAAGTCCCCGGTCTTTTTTGGCACCAAAAAGAATCTTGAGTAAGTCCCTAATCCGATCTGGTCTGCGGGGACCGGTTGGATGACTCCTTTTTGCAGCAGCTTTGAAATTTCTGAGGCTGCGGTATCCCATTGACTGGGTGGCGGGTCCGGGATTCTTTTGGACTGAGGGGGGGGGCGAGAGAATGGGATGGAGTAACCTCCGGTGATAATGAAGCACCCATCGGTCCTGAGTAATCCCTTCCCAGGCCTTCCGGTGCTTCGAAAAATGACCCCCGACTGGCTCCGGAGCAGCACAGCTGGGCAATCCCTCAGGGACTATGAAAAGCTGAAGAGCCATGAAAGGACTCGCAGTCTCCAGTGTTGCGAGGGCCTCTGCTGCCTCTGGGACGGCATCTTCTGGATGAATTTCCCCCTCCTCTGCTTCTGGAGGGGGAACCTTCCTGCTGAGAGGGGTAAGACTTCTGAGATCTACGGAACCACATTTTCCCTCCTCTTTTAGCCTTGGGATAAGGCCGAAAGGGAGTGGAAAATCATGCCCCTACGGCAGTCAGAGTCTTACCCTCCTGTTCACAGCGGGTAAGTGTGTCTTTAACCTTGGGTCCAAACAGGGAGGACCCATCAAAGGGGGCGTCGGCAAATGAAGACTTAAAGGTCTCCGCGAAATGACACAGGCGGAGCCAGGCTTGTCTCCGTAGAGCAATGCCTGTACCTGCCGCTCTACTCGCCCCTTCGGCCGCATACGAAATGAGCCTCATGGACGAGTTTGAAATGGACGACATTGTAGCCAGCTGAGAGCCAACCGTATGGGCCAGCTCCTCAGGCAGGTTACCTAAGAGGGTATCGGATAGCTCCTTAATCAGATCCCTCTGAAATCTCGTAAAGTGCGTCAGGTAGTTCAAAGACCTCAGAGTAAAGGCCGCTGAACTAAGGGTGCACTTACCGTACCGATCCATGCTCCTAGACTCCTTATTAGGAGGATGGACGGACGTAGAAGCCTCTGCTACATCTTGCTGGGTAGCAGATGCCACCACCATAGCATCTACAGCCACACCTTTCGTAAGGAACTCTTTATCCGGGGGCACCGAGAGAAATTTGTTCAGACGAGCGGGCACTGGTTCCACAGAGTCTGGGTGTTCCCACGCCCTTCGACAGATCAAGTCCAAAAGCTCGTCGAAGGGCGGAGACACCCAGGAGGCGGAGGGCTGAGCCCCGAAGGCCTTCAGGAACACCGACTCATCAACAGAGGGAGGTTTGGACTGCCAGCCGCCTTGTTGTTTTAGGGCTTCCAGGATGTCTGCAAAGGAGACATCGTCCGAGGACGACTTGGGGGACCCCTCTGCATCATCGAGATCAGTGTCAGATGTCAAAGACTCGTCAGGGGAGTCAACGTGCTTCATCTTGCACGTTCTCTTCCTGGGAGGTTCTTCCGAAGAGGCATCAGAAGGACCTTCAGGAGGGGGAGAAACCCCAGCGGGGGTGACCTGAGGCCCAGGGGCTCTGCTGTCTACGGACAGGGGGACTGCCAACGACCCAGTCTCCAAATGTAGGGAAGGAGCTGGGGAAACTGTGGAGGTAGCCAAGGAAGATTTGGCTAAAGCACTCCTCATAGCCCTGAAGGCGGGACCTCCAGAATTCTGGGAGGGTCCCCCCTCCGTGGCCACGACAGTGGACGGTACTCCCACCGCCGACGCACCAAGAGGGAGACTTGGGACCGAAAGCATCAATCCCGAAGCCTCCCCCCCAGGGCCGAAGGAAGAAGTCCGCGCACTGAACTCCGACCCAAGAGCCGGAGTCGGAGCAAGGGTCGGGCCCGACCCTAACACCTCCACTGGTTCCACCAGCACCTGCTCCAATGGTGCCGAAGCTGTTGGAGGAGGAAATACAGCAGGGGAGTGGACCATCGGCTCCGAAGCCAAATGGGCTGGAGCCGAAACCATCTTTTGGAACACCGGAGACTAGAAGAGTCGAAGGAGCACCCTGTCGATGTCCGAATCAGACATCTTGGATGATCTCGAGGATACCGATCGGGCCCGAACCGATTTCTTCATCGGCTCCGAAGGGCTCGGGGACCGGCTCCGAAATGACTCAACAATTATCGGCTCCGAGGAAACTTTCAAGGAAATTTCCCTCGGTGCCGATAAGGACTTCGCCCGAGGGGAAGAGTCTGAGCCGATGACCCTTATCGGCTCCAATATCAGTGGAGCCGATGAGGGTGACCCACCTCTCGATGCCCCAGACCTCGGCTCTGAAACCAGAGGGGTCGAGGCTGGAGGCATCGAGGCAGACCGTTCCTACCTCGGCTCCGAAGTCCGTGGAGCCGATGGAGAAGTCTGCTTAGTTTTCTTAGCAGTCGGTTCCGACTGACTGGTCGAAGCCGACGCTTTCCTCTTTTTAGAAGGAGACGGAGAGGAAGATAAAGCCTCCTCGAAGGAAGGCTTGATTAATCCTTTGAGGATTAATTTGTTTTTCCTCTCCTGGAGGACTCTGGAGGAAAACGCATGGCATACACTGCACGATTCCTGCAGATGTTTAGCACCTAGACAATAGACACACGAGGAGTGGTCGTCCGTTATGGACATTTTGAAGCCACACCTCGTGCACTTTTTAAACCCGGAGGGTTTATGTTCTTTAGACATAATCAGGCTGAAAAAGAGATTACCACACTAAACAACAAAGGGTTTGACACACGAGAACAAAAATATGTATGCCACTAGCTAGTGTAAATATTTAAACTAAAGAACTTTTTTTTTTTTTTTTTTTTTTTTTTACACACAAGATCAATGAGAAAGAGAAAGGGAGAAAAGGAGGGTCAAGACCCTCTAACTTAAACGGGTACTTGACCCACACACAACCACTAAAGTAGTAGTAACCACAGGGGAAGGCCCCTCTAACTTAAACGGGAACCTTCTCTGACAGGAAAAAACACGAAAATTTCAACTAAATTCCAGAAAAACACTCGTACACAAAGAATAGCCGTTAAAACAGCTTTTGGGTTTAAATGAAGCAAATACTGACAGGAAAAAAGCCTAATATATAGTACTTAGCCCAGCCAATGTTGAGACCACGTCCAAGCTCTGTAAGCGGCAAACGAGATCTGGGGAATTAGTGGTGGTGCATCCTGGGATAAAGATAGCTCAGCCAATTAGAGGCCTCGCTCTATAGCATAAGCGTGCCGAGTCGGAGCCGAGGGATCGGCTCCGAACCCATCAGTCAGAATGTAGGCGAGATAGGATCACATAACATCTTAAGTTATTGCACATGGAACATTGCACATCACTTGCACAAAATTTGATATTAGCAGTACACACTAAGGTCCAATGAGAAGGGTGCCTTTACACTAAGGAGATGTGCATGTAGGCAAACCCTAATGGAAGAGGATATTTGGGAACAAGCTCTAAGGGGAAAAGAATATTTCAGAACACTGCAACAGCAAGCTAGAACAGTCTGCTTATACATATCAGATATGAAAAAAAATCCTTCAAGAAGAAGTTAAAACAAAACCTGATGGATGACTACAAATGTCACTGGTTACAGAAATAATTGCTGAAGACACTTGTACTAAATCAGTATAATGATAGATGCAAAAACAGAGAGCTGCTGTTACAAGTGACACCCAAGCAGGTGATTCTTGACACTTCAAAACCAAAAACTGCCATTCTAAATTGCAAATTAAAATTATACCTTTGAATACCTGACATGCCCCCCACCCCTACTATTTTATGTACTAACTCTGAGATCACTGCACTTTAGAGGAGGAGAAATATCCCATAAGACAGAAGTTTGGGCTTAGTATATATTCCCCTACTTTTGCCATTTCAGTACTATTTTGAAGTTTCTTAAGTTCCTTGAAATTTCCACAAGTACCTGACAATGACCTGTACATTAATGCCCACTCCCAGACTACATATATTAGCACTGAACACCAACCGATTTCCAGTAAATCCATTTATTAAAATAATAAAATACTAAAAATCCGTTACTTTCACAAAAGTTACAAGAGTTAAGCGCTTTCATCTACCCTGTGTAGACTTCATCAGAATTATTCATTATTGCCTCAAAGGGCTTAAATACAAACATTACCCAATCTCATGCTTCGACTAATTACAATGAAATACAGTGATTAAGTACAATAATTAAACTGGGTTAAAATTTAAAGTGCTCAGTGCTTATTTTCCTTGTCAATTGCCTTCTCTATATAAAGAAACATACCAACTCTATTAAACTTCCTATAATCATACTAATATTGTCAAATGTGTAAAGAAATACTTGACAGCCACATAAAAAACAAAGAATAAGATAAATAGAATAAAATAACATGAAGTAAAATGAAATAATACAGACCAACCTTCCGTTTACTGTGTTAAAAATGTATGCCTTTCAACTATCTCATCTATCCCCTATTTTCCAATATAGGCTTGATAGAGATAGTTTTGTTAAGTCCTGGATGAACTGAAGCATTTTTATCTGCCACCTAATTTCCTTTTCTCCAAGTTTATACTTTATACTTCCCCCTCTGGGGTTCACTTTTACACTTTCAGGTATACCAAAATTAAAGGAATCACGGTGTTTATTGCCATTAAGATGTCTCCATAAAGCATGTTTTGTGTCCTGTTTTTTATTTTATAACAATGGTCATAGATTCTATTTCTAAGACATCTATCGGTCTTCCCCACATAAAAACAGGGGCATTTAGTGCACTTAGCTAGATAGACTATATGGGATGTTCTACAATTACCTTTTTGAAACCTAACTTCAGTTCTGTTAACATCTTCCAAAGTTAGGGAAGGAACCTTAATAATCAGACCACACTGATTACAATTCCCACATTTTGTAGTACCTAACAAATTACTATTAGAGTTAACATTCATAATTTTCTTTTCTAATTTCATTTTTAAATTACTACCATTTCTAGATACAAATTTTGGTACCTCCCCCACTGACTTAAATACACTGTTATCGGTTTTCAAAATATTCCAATTGTTTTCTATTATTTTCTTTATGTCCCTAGCTGAGGGGGCGTATTTTAAAATACATGCCCTAGTAAATTCATTAAAATTCATATCATCATTATTCATGTTTGCCCTCTTCGTTTTATTCGTGCCTGCCCCAAGGATGGGTTTGTATTTTTTCCCCCATTCTTTTTTTACATATTCCTTAATATCAAATATCATCTCTGTGGGGTAACCTCTGTTCTTAAACATATTCCCTATAACATCCAGTTCCGTGACCATGTCAGAAAAATCCGATGTCATTCTAGCAGCCCTTATACACTGACCTTTAATTATACTTCTTTTCTGACTTCTAGGATGGCAGCTAGAATACTCTAGATAGGCATTACTAAAGGTATCTTTCCTATAAATATTAGATTTAAATCTACCATTTTCCACAGTAATATGGGTGTCCAAGTAAGATATGGACTTCTGATCAACACTAAATGTGAATTTTAAATAGTCACACCTTGTATTTAAATACGTTTTAAAATCATTAAGTGTGCTCTCATTTCCTTTCCAAATTAAAAACACATCATCCAAAAACCTCAAATAACATGAAATGTTGTCGTTCCAATCTGATAGTAAAATGTGTTCCATTTCCCACTCTAACAAAAATAAATTGGCAAAGATGGGGGCACAAGCCGCCCCCATAGCTACCCCTTTGCTTTGCCTGTAGTATTCACCTTCAAATAAGATATAGTTATGTATCAAAACTACTTCCATAAATTCCATAATAAGGGATATTTTGTCCCAAGTCAAACACCCATATTTTTCAATACTGTGGTTGAATCTATTTAACCCTTCTTCCTGGGGTATACTTGAAAAAAGATCCACTACATCTATAGTCACTAAAAACATGTCAGTTGTGACAAGTTCTGGTACTAATCTTCCTAGGAAATCCCATTAATCTATAACTATATGCTTTATTCTATTATATATGGGTTTCAACCAGCTGTCAATCACTTTACCAAAAGGAAAGGTTTTAGATCTATTACCAGATATAATGGGACAAAATGGAGGATCATTTATGCTCTTATGTACCTTAGGTATACCCACTATGGTACTGATAATGGGTTGTTCTTCTTTCAAAAAATTATACATATCCACATTAATCCTTTCATCCAAAATTAGTTCTTCCAACAATGAATCAATTTTATGGTACCCAATATTTACTTCATTGATGGATGATATATCATAATTCCCTGAATTCAACAAAATACTATTAATTTTATTTACATATTCAGTTGTGTCATAAATAACAGCAACCCCTCCCTTATCGGGTTTCATAATTCTTATACTTTTGTTGGCCTGAATTTGTCTTAAAAGTTTAAATTCGTTGTATTCTAAATTGTATTTATTTTTGAAAAATTTTCTTTTATTCCCATATTCATATATCTCATCTATTACAACTTTCTCAAAAGTGGCCAACGTATGATTCATTGGGGGTGTAAAAGTGCTTTTCTTTTTAAACTTATTCGACTGAATAGTATTTTTTCCTTCAAAATATACAGCTAAATTCAATTTTCTTAAATATTTTTTAAAATCAACTATATAAACTACAATATTAATTCCATCATTAGGAACGTATTTTGATCCTTTGGATAATAATTTAAAAAAATCATCATTCAATACAGTTTGTGTATAATTGAAAATATTGTATTCTCCTAGGCTGTAATGTATATCATTATGTTTAATTATACCTAATTTCTCTTCCAATTGTTTCTGTTCCTGTTGTTTGATACATTTTCCCATGAGTTTGTTTCCCACTTTCCCTGACCTCTGAATTGCTCCCTGTTTGGGGCCTGCCAGTTTTTGCTGCCCCCTAAAAAAATCAGAATTAAAATCATTCCTTCCTTGTCTTTCTTTTATATGTTTATTAAAATAAAATCCTTGTTCTATATCACCCTTGTCGTTCCCATTAGTTTCATTTGTTTTAGTTTCCCACCTATACGCCTCGCCCCTTTTGTACTGTAACATGTCCCTTTTCAATTTCTTACATTTCCTGTCATATTGTTTATTCGTAATGTTTGTATTTAAGCCCTTTGAGGCAATAATGAATAGTTCTGATGAAGTCTACACAGGGTAGATGAAAGCGCTTAACTCTTGTAACTTTTGTGAAAATAACGGATTTTTAGTATTTTATTATTTTAATAAACGGATTTACTGGAAATCGGTTGGTGTTCAGTGCTAATATATGTACAGTCTGGGAGCAGACATTGGTGTTATCTTGTTATATTGTTGACCGTCGCAGGCAGACTTATTTTCTAATGACCTATACATTTTCACTGTTGGTGAATGTATATAAAGAAAGTTCCTGTTACTAGTTATTGCACTAAACTTGCTTATCCAGCACCATTATGTCTTTTACTTTATTCTTGCACCATTATAACATATTTTATATGACTTCTGTACTAATGTATAATGTATTTGGATTGGATCATTGCAGAAAAATGTCTCATGGCCAGTTCAATTATTCAGTCAGTAAATATTTAATAAAGATATTTGGCATAAATGTTTTTCAGCACACCTTTGAAGGGATTACCTGCACAATGTCACATTCACATATCTACATGAATAGTGGTACTCAGTATGCCATTGCAATAAACTTTGATAAAAAGTATATGCACCGATAAGTTAAAACATAGTTTTAATATTAACAAAGAATCCTGCTCAGCTATATCCATGTTGTGCACACCAACTCCATATAATGGTACTTTGGTGTTGAATATCATGGTTAGATATTTTCTTAGTGATGATGAGCAATGCTGGCTGGCCAGTTTGTCAGCATTAGTCCTTCAGATAAACAAAACTGTCTTCATAAAGCTACAAATGCAGTTTTATAGATACATAGATAGACAGACAGAACTTTATAAATACTCATTAACCAGTGAATGCAACTGTAGGCCTACAGACCTCCTTCAAAAAAAGCCACATCCTCATAGAATGACACACAAGTAATAATGCCTAACAAGATGGAAATTGAAAAGAAATAAGGGCTTACCTTCTCACCTCAGGAAGGTCCATTATTTCCCTGTACTGTTTTGATGAGATATAGATTGTCCACCTAATGTCTGAAAGTTTGTATAGGGCATGTAACTGTTTTTGGAGGAAGTATTTTATATCAGAAATATAACTTTTATGTAAGTATTTAACTGGTAATGTCTAACTTGCTCAACACACACACACACACACACACACACACACACACACACACACACACACATGCACACACAAATAACACGCACATGTACTTTTACACGCGCACACACACACACACACACACACACACACACACACACACACACATGCTCTCACACACAAATAACATGCACATGTACTCTCTCACACATGCACGCACACACACGCACACACACACACACACACACACACACACACACACACACACACACACACACGTCCACATGCACACACATAAATACACTCACACATGCCAAAGGTATTACACACTGATATCTTGTTTTTCCTTGATGGTTCAAATCTAGTCCATCTACCATGAGATAGTTGTGCACATAGACTTCTACCACAGTAAAGCAGACTTCACTATTGTGGTCAGGTATGCGTGCTTGTCTGTCTCATGGAAGCCAGTACAACTCCTGGTAACTGTTGCTGTACTCACTCTTGCTTGGAATGAATATTTTTACTAAAGCAGCTGTGGCTTCAAAAAGACAAAACAAGAGTGGAAAAGCACAAGCAATGGATAGCGTTTTAGCTGTCTTTAGCTTGCAATTTTCGACTCCTTTTTTAAGCACAGTCTTTTTAACTTCTACTTTTCTACTCCAGTTCCAATTTGTTCAAACCAGAGTTAGTGAGTGGAAAATAAATGGCTGCTGGAAGAAAAATTTTTAGCTGCGGCATATAGATTTCATGCCATGAACAGGGACACTTGTTTCTGATAATGGCTCACCTTGTACATTAATTCCCATATGTGGAATGCTGAGTGACCAGTTGGACAACATTTCTTATTTTTGCAGCTCATCTTCTAATAGAGAAAAAATAATTCCCTAAATACATACTTTCCCAGTAGTAACTATTGTGTTGAAAAAAGTTTCCATCCACCAAATGCACCCATACACCTTTATGAATATATCTGTTCTTGTACATGGTCGATGTGGGGATTTTTAACACCTGGATATCCATTAAAATGGGCCAGGGGATCATTGGAATTATTTAGTTAAAATGATCAAATAAATAAATCTCTTAATTTCACAGTAGTATTACTGTTCACTCTTAACAGCATTACTGCATATTAAAGCTGAAACAAATTAGTCTCTACATCTTACTGTTCTCGTCCTTGTTTCAGATGACGGAAAGTAAGCGATTACCTGCTTTTATTATGTGTGCATACATACACACACACACACACACACACACACACACACACACACACACACACACACACACACACACGCACACATATGGGAGCATTACAAGATGTCAATGAAATATGGCTAATAGTTTGCTGTAACCATCAGAAGTTGCAGCTGCCCCAGACAACTAGTTCTTTCCAGCCCTCCCCTGCACCATCATTACATCGCTCTGCTGAATTCATTCTTGAAACTCTGTAAACGTGTCTTGTACCACTGACTATTGACCAAACAGTGCACTCTATAGCCCTACTATCCACTTCATGAACTATGTCTTTACGTTTGTATTAAACCATCCTTTTTGGCATCCACTCATACCCCTGTGTCATCCCATCCTTCATCTCAGCTCTGTACATTTACCTGTGATAATATAGTATAAGCAAATCTTATGTCCCTTCTTCATCTTTCTTCTAGTGCATACATGCAAAGCAATCTAAGTTTCTCCTTAGTCCACAGTTCTTCCAGTCCATACCAAATACAGATAACAGAATTGCCTACTTTTTCCAACCTAATTTATCTTCTTTTCCAGAAATAGACAAAAATGTCACCCTGCCAATCCCACATCCAAAAGTAACATCTTTTGAATCTACTCCTCAAACGGTATACTCAGGAATAACAACTGTTATCATTCCTGCCCTTATATACTGCATAGAATGATTTGCTAAAAGGAGACTATGACCTCAAGATCCTTTTTACTCTGCATTATTGTGTGCCTCTCTAAAATGGATGCAAAATTTCTGGGATTTCTACTTTTAAAGCTTTATTTTTCTCTCATGGTACATAATTTCACTCCCCTCTTCATGCCTTCCTTTATGCCCGCCCCCCGCATCACTCTAATCTCCTCCCAATCCCCACTGACTAATTCTAAAGAAACAGCACTTTGAGATATCGGACATTCGAGTATCCGAAGTTTGACAATCTGGACCATTCCTAGTGTATGTCGAACAAAGCAATGTTCAACAAAATTACAGTACATATATATATATATATATATATATATATATATATATATATACATACATCTATCTTTCTCACATTTTGTAATTTACATACTAACTTCTTATGTATAAATGGAAAGGTCATTCATTTTAACACTGTTTATTAAGTCTGCTTCTTGCAGATTTACCTTTACTCCCTTAGATATATATTTTTCAAAGAAGAAATCCTTATACATTTGAAAGGTTTTAGGGCCAGACCTCTAAACTCTACCTCATTATGAGGAATGACCCCCATTTTGAGTCTTAAAAAGTCCATGCTCCTCGCTGTTCTTCATTAAATGTGTCTGTCATACATTCTTTGTTAAGAATTTGTTTTAACTAATACCCATGGTAGATGTTGTTGTTGTCTTTCGGCTTTTGCTGGTTAGGGGTCACCACAGCGGAACTCCGGTCTGCTAATGATTGGCAGTAGATTTTCATGAATGCTGATGTGCCAGCTCGACATTCAACCTTCAGCAAAGGCACACCCATTTACGCATGTTTATCGAATGCCCACCCAACAGCGGTGAGGACATGTAAACTCCACACAGAAGGCACTCCCCACTCTCCAGCCAAGAATCAAACAGTAGAACCTCTTGTTGTGAGGCAACAACGCTACCGCTGCACCACCACGGCGATAACCAATATCCATGGTAGATAATGCTATTAATTCTTCAAAATAACTTTTTGTAAGTATAAAGATTCTAACCATGAGGTGAGCTTTTTGTTAGTAAGTTGTTAGAAAGGGTTCAATATTTTGCCTCTTAATTCTACCTTGTGAGAGGTAGTGTTTTACATTCTGGAGATGGAGGCTTGAGAGTTATGTGAAAATTCAGGCACTGGAGAAATGCATTAGATGTTCTTATTTCAAAATGAAATAGACATGAAAATAAGGGCAGGCACGTGTGTATGCGGTGACCTATAATCTTATTAAATATGCCATCTCAAAGGCTTTGGTACTTCAAATTAAACATACTTTTAGCATAGGGTATATACTGTAGTCCAAAGCATCCCCTGCTTAAAGCCTTACTCAGTATTGGGAGTTTTAAAAATCTCTGTTTCAAAGAAAAGAGTCTGAAGACTGCATGTCTGAAAAATTTTTGAAATTTTTTTTTCATTATTAGTTTCTACAGTTTTAAATGCTGAACTTCTCTATTTATCTGGCTATAGGGGCCCTCTATTTGTCCTTTTATTCACATTTGTTAAAATAGGAAGCCACAAAACTGATCCTAGAGGCTCAACTCTTCCAAGAGCTTTCCACCAACAGTATAATCTTTTGGTATAAACACAATATTTTCTGTTACTTGGACAGACTGTCTAAGTTATGAGTAGGTCAGCTGTTTAATGCTCAGTCATATTTTTTTAGAAGTCATTATGCTTCACTCTGTCATACAAGGTACACATCTATTTATAGTATGTACTTGGGTGTATCCTCATTTTTTTATCTTTTAATTTCACAGTGAAAGTGAAACTGTTTCATTTTATTTTATCTGTTTTAGTGCACATTAATGTCAGACACTGGAACTTTCTCAACGCATTTTAATTAATAGTGAAGTTATAATCACTATTTCCCCACTTCCACTTACAAATCTTATATAAACAGTAGCATTTTCCAAACCTTACATATGTTTTTATCTTTTGAAAAATCAGAATTACAGCTGTTTTTACCTTACCTGCAGCTTATTTTAAAACGTTCAGCTCTGTTGTACAGAAGGATAAAGCCCTGAATGTATGCCAGCCAACACAAGTAGCATACCTGGATACTGGGAATCAGGCTGGTGGATGAAGCAACTGGTGACTAATGCCAGCTCACCCATGCTGAGGTGGAAGGATTAATTGATTCAAGTCCCACTGCGTGGGTACCACCTGGCAGTTGCCAGGTGGAAGCCGGGTGTAAAGCTATAGGAAAAAAAAGAAGGTGTGGCTTGTCATGGAGTGTATAAATTGTAGTTTGGGGTAAGACTGAGGGGAAGCACCTGTCCTCATTGGTAAGCCAAACATTACAGGTGTAGTACTCCTACTGACTGACAAAGGTAGGTAGTTATATCCCCAGCAGGAACAAGTCACCTGCAAAAGGCAGCTCACCAGCTCTATTAATCTCACCCTCCAATGACAGCTGTAGAATGACTGAAGGAGCCCTGAGTAGAGAAAGCTGTGAAAGTACCAGAGGAAATATTAACATACTGTGGACTTACTACAGGAAGACCAGGACCCTATTTGTGGATAAATTTAGAGATTGCAAGGTGTAATTTAATGTATTTACTATCAAACTGACACAACTACCTTACACAAGCAGCACCCTAGACAAAACATCCTGTGTTAAGTGTATAAAACAAAGAATAAACACCTATTCTGCAGGCTTTTTCCTCCTTTCATTCAATTACTTCTAAATCCTGTACATATTTTTTCCCCTCAAAAACAGGTCATTTTTGTATATCTAAACAACATGCCCACTCCCCTTCATAAAGAGTTATTCCTTATATATACTACAGTCCTAAAAAACAGTTGAATACGTTGATTGTTTATTCTTTTCCCACCAGAGCCTTCGGACACTCAGAAGTTGTACCTTTATATATCACTCATATAGTTGTTCCTCATTTTTTGTTTGTTGCAAATTGTTAATCTATATAGGACACTGATCCACATGGATCTTTTACAAACTCACTAAGCACACAGCCGAGACAATCCAAACTAAATACCAAAGCACAACAATCCAGTGAACCACCAAGACAATGCTATGTGAATTAAGCTTTATTAGGTTAAGCGCTTTCATTCATTATGAACTTCTTCAGAACACTTTAAACCATTAATTACAAGGATAAATACCACTCAGATTGACAGCACATGACTCAAGCCAGCCAATAGATACATGAGATATATAAAAGAATCACAAACACATTTATGACGAAATGTTATATTAAAATACATTAGTAACTTATTAACAAAGAACTTTTAAAAACTATTTTAAAGTAACTTAAGACTCACTAAAAAAGTACTGCTAATATTAGAAACAAGCTCCATAAAGTTTGAGTTTAAATAAAGAAGTAATGGAGCAAGAATTGTATAATCCAGGATGATTAGTGACATCCAATATTAACTGCCATTTGAGGTAATTTTTATCCAAATGCTCATCTATAATCCATCCTTGTATGTCCTTTTTAACTTGTTCTATTATAAGGAAATTAAACCTATTCATACTACACTTATCAATATGTCTATACAATGCATTAGTCAATTTCTTGTTTGTAATATCTAAAATATGCTCATAAATATGCTTTTTAAATTGTCTAATAATCTTGCCAATATAGAAAGCATGGCAACAATTACATTGTGCAAGATAAACCACATTGGAAGTGTAGCAAGACAAATTACCTGAATATATTCCTTATTTCTAATTACAAATCTATCAGTAGTGTTGATATAACAACAGTGCAAACAGCTACCACATCTAAAAGTGTCAGATTGTTTACATGCCTTTTTATCTAAACCACACCACATCCTTTCCAAATAAACTTTTAAAGATTTGTCCTTCTTAAACATAACTAGTGGCTTGTCCCCTAGTTTCTGAATCAAATCCATGTCCCTCAAAAAAGATCCCAATTTTTATTAATGCAATCAATAATAGAAGGACAGTCCAAAGTATAAGTAGTTATAAATTGTCTTGTAAAATCATTATTGATACTAACTGTACCTTGCCCATCATCCCTAGCCTTCAAAGATGTTGTACTACCTAAGGAACCCAAAATGGGTAAGTAAAATCCATTATTTCTTTTAATAATTACTTCATTTTTAATATCAACCAAAAGTTGTTCCCGGTAACCCCTACTACGAAACATCTCCAAAACAGTATCACATTCAGAAAATAACGTGCCAAAATTAGAGATCATCCTAGCTAGACGAACTAGCTGACTTTTAACAATTGCCTTCGTTTGGAATCTAGGATGATGCCAACTGGAAAAATGTAGATGCATGTTAGAAACAGTATGTTTCCTAAAAATGTTAGAGGAAAAACATTTCTTTTCCATATCTATACTAATTTCCACATCCAGAAAAGAAATTGTTGCCTCACTAGACTGAAATGAAAATTTTAAAAAATCCACAGTGTTGTTAATGTATATAAAAAATTCATCCAGCTTGTCTTTGGTATCCACTCAAAAAATAAATACATCATCCAGGTACCTAATATAAAGTGACCAACAATCAGCATAAATACTTTTAAAAATATATTCAGCCTTCCATTGGGCCATAACATAATTTGCAAAACCCGGGGCACATGCTGCCCCCATTGCCAGTCCAGTAGTTGTCTATATAATTGGTCCTCAAAACATATAAAATTATTTTTTAAGACCACATCCATTAAAGTCGTACATATATTAACCTTCTTTTTCTGTTTCAGAATATTGCGTATCTTATGCTCACACTCTTTCAAATAATTGAATGCTATCATTTAGGGGTGGGTTAAAACAGCTAGCTCTCTGCAATGAAATATTTGTACTAGTGTTGAGAAAACAATAACCTAAGATTCAATTTCCAAGTAAAACATTTCAACTCACATAAAATATTAACAACATTAGTTCTTCGGGCTGGCACAAAAGTCAGACCCTTAGATAAAATATTAGCATGTGCAGTACATAAAACTTTGTCAGAGAAAGTATAAATTTTAAAGTCAGATGTATCATTGTGTATAATTTTTACCATTGGCAGAATGTCCTGGAAGGGAAAAGAATTGTTCATTGTCTTTTGTAATGTCTGTTTTTCTGTTTCGGCCGTGCCCCTTGTTTGACATATAAATCCTTGCTGGTTTGTTGTTTCCATGATGGTAAACACTCATTCCTGTGTTGAATCCATTCAGGTCTCCTCAATTCTGCATTTTCTAAAGGGGCTATACTATTTGTAACTTCAGCTGATGACATAGGATCACTAGTAGCTGAAGCAGAATCATGATTGGCTCTCATGACTGAATTGTCATGGGAACCTGGTGGTTTGGGGGGTAATCCTTTCCATGGGAGTAGTCATTAGTATCCCTTTTAATTTTAGTTATTTTACATTGTAAAATGTTATTACATACATTTTCAACAGATGCCAGAATATTATCAAAATTAGTGGAATACTGTTCAAAATTTAAATCAGTCTGAATAGAGTTATTGAGTTCATCCAGCTGAGAACTGAGTTGCTCGAGACACATGTTATTGTACTTAATCATTAACTTCATTAAATCACAGCCCGTTTTGTCGAACAAGTCATGCAGCTCTCTTAAAAATTCCATGTTGTTGGCAGCCCCATTAGGATAGCGCCAAAGACACAACCCTTTAGGAACCTGGGAAAGCTCAATATTTTTGGCAAGATAGCTGTTCTCAAGTGGCAACTTTTTGTATTCCATTAGTAACTTCTCAAAGGAACTTAATTGCTCTGTGAGAGAAGCATATTGGTTACAGACATTACCTTCTCATGTAGACCCAAAGTCAAAACTAAAATAGTTGGTTTTCCAATCATAACACTCAGTCAGTGGACAAACAGGCAAGGCAGTCCTAAGTTCCTCTGTAACTGATGGTTGAGTGAGGGGGTAGACCCAAACTCTCTGATGTAGAAGGAATACTGCTGTTAAGTCCAGGAATGTGCTGGATATAAGCAGATAGTTGCTGGCTTACCTGTCTCAAAAATAAGGTTAAAGTCCCTTGAACTCTGGGGATCTCCCATATTAACACAGTTCGTGGTGGGTTCACTGCTGGCACTATTAAACATACTAAGCACACAGCCAAGACAAATCAAACTAAGAACCAAAGCACAACAATCCAGTGAACCACCTAGACAAAGCTATGTGAGTTAAGCTTTATTAGGTTAAGTGCTTTGGCTTCTACAAACTCAGCCTAGGAGTACTTTCTGATGAATGTCATGCTCAGAATCAAACGCTTTGCAAATGGAGATGGGAAAATTGAACCCCAGACTAGAGGAAGCAGCTCATTTACTGCTTATAGGATTCATCCTCTGTGTTAAGTACCGGGTATTGTGCATTAATTATGCATTCCCCAAGCTCAAACATACTTGTAAAACAAATATGTATAGTCCAGTTTGGTTCTTGCTCTTTCCACTATCACGTTAGTAATTCATTTTCTTTTCTTACATTTCATTACTTTTTTTATTATAATCTCTAGAAACAGTACTTGTGTGTTGTAGGAAGTTAAAACATTAAAAATTCAGGTTAAATTAAAAGAAACGTTTATATCAACAATTTTACATTTGACATAGAGGTTCTCACTATTTGGAAAATTACAAGTGACCCAAAAGTGTCTAGTTAATTGTGCAAATAATGTTTTTCACAGTGTTATAAAGAGCCTACTTTAACTGAATGATGCTTCTGTTATGTTGTACCAGCTTCTTCTAGAACAGTAGTATACCTGGCTGTATTAGTGAGACCACACTTGTTTTATGAGCTTTTGAATGTAATATAAAAACTGGGCTGAGAGAAGCTAAGTCAAAATGCTTGTTCAGTCTGAAAGGGGACTTGGTATCCATAGTAACAGCTCTGGAAAAGAGAGAGAGAGAGCATCGACCATACTGAAGGAAGACTTGGAAGAAGAAGCTGGAAATTCTCCTGCTAGTGGAATTCAGAACGAGCTACCCAAAGAGATTGTTTCCCAGGGGCACAAGACTAAATTAAAGGTTCTTTCTGTGCATTTAGATAAACCCCAAGACTTTGAATTTGCTTTGAAGAGCCTACCTTATTTTCGTTTGCCTATAATAAACTGCATTATTTTCATAAGGACTGGTGGCCTCAGCTGCCTTAATCTAACACAATAGCTGCTCACCATTGAAGAGAAAAGAGTGATGTCTATAAACAATGCATTACTGTTATGGCACCAGCCACCAGCAATGACTTCCTTTGGGAAGAAAATATTCAATGAGTTACAACCTTTTGTACATCATCCTCAACTACCTGTAGGGAGACAACATTAATATGTCAATTGCAAAAGCAAAATTGTGCTACTTCACATAGCATTTTCTGGGATCTACAAAATGATACACACTATAGTGAATTCAAATTGAAAAGAAAACTACCTTGTTCTCCCTCTAACTGCAAGGCTAAAATCTTAGCTTTCTTTCCATTTTCATCTTCTTCATCATCATCATGTCCTTCCTAAAAATGCTTTACCACCTCCCCTTTTTTCTTTTCCTGTCCTTCTTGCACACTGTGAATCCAGATATCATTAAATTCCAGTCAATATGCATGCTTTGCATGACCTGTTACACCCGTAGTGCCTAGATATCCTTCCAGTATCAGAACATATAAATGACTCATGTATTCTTGCCTAAGAATTTGACATTACAAAGCATAAACCTTTAGTGACTACTTCCACTTTTGCCACCTACATTGCCCCTTCCTCTCCGTTCATACCCTCTGAGGTTCATGTATATATTCACTGATGATCCTACCTGTATCCCAATCTTAATTTCAGTTTAATAGAACCCTTATTTTATTGTATCTCTAATTCAGGTCTGAGAATCTTCATCCCATTCAGATTTAGGTGTAAGCTATCTCTAGCATAAAGCATCCAATTTTCCCTTGTGTCGCACCAGTCTGTTCCATAACTGATCACAGAAGCAGTTTATTAGCTACTCAGTGAATTCTGTAATCCTCACTTCCCTTGCATTATTTGCAAATGGTGTTGTGAGCACCTCTGAAAATGCTGTTGTGATGCTACATTCCAGCAAAGCATGCAGGATTTACACCACTTATCACTACAAGCACAATCAGATGCTTGTCTGCTTTAAGTAAGGTTATACTTGTTCAGTCCAGTGTGAGGCCTTATACAATCTCCACCCAAGCTTAATCAATGTCTCCCTCACTTAACACTACTTATATTGGAATGTCCTTATAAAAGTACACCAGCTCCTTCTTCTTTACTGTGTTGCCCCAGTTTCTGCTCATCTTTGCCCTTCTAAACTGATGACACTCATCATTACTCCAGGACTCCTCCTGTGTGATTCTAACCTGAATATGCTCTTCCCTTCCTTTTCGACTCATTGAGGAATTTATCTGAATGTCACTGTTGTCATGGCACATTCCCATATCCCATCTAACACTGTTGTACTGTTTAGTGCTGTCTCTCTCTATTCTGAGTGAACAGACAACACAAGCATAACTCACGCCTTCTTCATCATAATGATTTTCCTACTGATTTTCTTGCAGCTTTAAATGCTGAGGGGGATTCATAAACGTTACCACAAAGTGTAGACTACATGTACACTTAGTATAAACTTTCTGAGTGATTAGAACGCACAAAAAATTGGTAGGGATGTTCTTGAATGCAGATAATGTACACTTAGTGTACACTTAGTGTAGGTGTTATTGGATCTGGCTGTGCTTACTTTTTTGACATCCAGCTGTTGTGCTTCAGTTTATTTTTTGTGTTTTACTGTGCAGTTCCCATTCTCTCACTTTATTGCATATCTTTCCCTTCCTACTATTCTTGCTACTTATCCAACCTATCCTTCTTCGCTAGTCCCTTACTCCCTGTGCTTCACAATACCATATATATTTACATCTGAATCATAAGTAAGATCTCATTGCCTCCCTGCAGTATCCCTTCTGAGCTTCTGCTAGTATTTTGCCTTGAACAAAAAAGTCACTACTTCCTTTCACAAAGCAAATTTCACCCATAACTTGATTTCACCTCCAAGCAAGTTCAGTCTTTTATATACTCTCTAACTTGATAATCCAGTAATTCTGAGACACACAATATAATCACAGCCATTGTACCTACCCTGCCTTACTCATTACTTGTGTTTCTATTCTCTTCAGCACTGTTTCTTATCCATTTAGTGTTATATTTGCCATAGTACTGAATTTTTCTAGGCTGCTTTCACTAGTTAGATGTTTGGCCCCTTTAAAATCCTCCAGAGGTAAATGTATTTACTACTTAAGCTTTGAATGAAAGCTTGCAAAAAGGAAGTTTCTGTGCTGGTATTTTAACTGCTTAGTAGATGTCAGGAAGTCAAGCTGAACCATATACTGCAAAGAAAGTAATATCCTAGATTTGGTGATTCAGCTATGTATTTCTAACTCTAAAGTTAGATGCAGTATCGGTAGTGGAAACAGAAAGGATTGCTTTATGACAATCAAAGAAGGAAAACTGCATCTAGTAATACTGTGGAATTTATATGAAGCTAGCAAATGTGCTACAGAACAAATGTCATGGTAACAAAACATTACATTAGCACTAATGAATGCAGCTTTAAATAAAAGTCCTATTCCTAAATCTAAACATGGTAATTAAGAAACCTTATTTAAAAACAAGACCTTAGCACTGTCCCTTCCTTTCCAGAAAGGCAATTGGCAAGAGACCAGTGTTGCCATTTTATATTCAGTTCAGGTAAAGACTGTTATAAGTGAACATACAGAACAGCAACTGTAAATGCAAAGATAATGAATGGTATTATCTTCAGGACTGTGCAGCCAAACTACCTTAACATACTGTATGAAACTGAAGGTTATATGCATCTGACTTTTAAATAAGCACTTTTTAAAGTAATGAGGCATAAGCATAGACAATCTAACAAAATATCAAGTGATACACTAGATTCATTTGACACTGGAAAATTATTTTTTGTAGTGGGTCTCATAAATTTGTGCAATCTTGTACCCGAAGCTTTGTTTTCAATATGAGAACCTAAATGGTTAACTGTAACTGCAAGTTCCATCCTCTTGGCAATCATTGCTAACTACAAAATTAATTAACCTGTGACTATGTCTCCATTATTTAACAAACTTTGAATTAGAACCTGAGGCTACTCCACAAGAACCAACAGTGAGAATAGACCCTGAGGCTACGCCACAAGAATCAACAGTGAGGATAGCATCACACTGGCCATCCCACTATTTGGACTCATCATTGGTGAAAATGCACTTTCTAGAACTTCTCCTGCTTGTTGCAACCAACTACCTGCAGATATTTGAACTCAGCAAATTCTGATAGTATTTCCAACAAGGCTAAATGATTATTTGTTTTCAGAATATAAATGCAGTCACCTCAGGGATACTGTCTGATAAATACGAAAAACTGAAAATGAATGCATTACATACAATAAACAGTATATTCTCCATATTAACTGATGAACTTTCTCTCAGTGTTATGCCTTTTCACCAGTGATGAGTTCATATAGTGGGGGGTACCAGTGTGATGGTAATTAATTAATTTTGGTAGGTTGTGTGATCAGCAAAAACACAACATTTGAATTAATAATGATAGCTACTGTGATCAGCAAAAAAAAAAAAAAGATCATCTTGTGTATATTTCCAGTAGTTGAAAGCAGAGTAGTAGTGTAGGTTGAATTTAGAGCAGTTACTACGAGGAGTATTTTCTTTTGGGCAACAGTACTTTCTAGCTAGGACTTTTCTTAGGTTATGATCTCTAAGGTATGTGTATTGGGTAACCTCATTAATTAAGTCATTTTATGGGCTCTTGAGATGGATGGTATAGCATCCAGCAGTTCTTTGTGTTGTTCCAAAGGTCATAATAGTAGATTTTCTAGTCCGGATTATTAGTTTGTTATGTAGTATCCATTTCCAAAGTGCAGTAAAACTGGATTGTAGTTTACATTTACTTCAGTACTGTTTTATCCAAGTCAAATTCTTGCAGTTTATCTGTATACATAACTACATGGAGCGTATGAAAGTTTGTCAAGGTTGTTTAGGAAAAGTGAGAATAAGATACGGCATTCCACAGAACCCTGTGATTTACCACCCAGGAATATTCTGATGGGTGATTGCAAGGAACCAGCATATATTTGGTAGAACCTATTGGAAAGGTAGAAGAAAACAGAAGTACCTTGAAATGTTTGTGGCATACAGAGTGACCAGTAGTAATAATAAGCTCTATTTATCAGCATGATTTTTATCTACATAGGACATTTATTTAGGGTTTGTCAGCACACTGTTAACCTTCACTCCAACGGAGATCAGGAAGTTTGCACTGTAACTTACAATGGACGGAGCCTAAGCCTTTTGACAGAGTCAAATTATGTCCTCACATTTCATACAAATGTTCGTATCTCTGAAACCATAGAGGTTATAAATGAAGTAGAAATGGCAAACCCTTCAACACATACTATTTTTATAGTGATAATATTCTTTAGGTTCTAGGTCTTAAACTGAATTTTATAAGTCACAGTAAACAAAGTATTATTTTTGTAATATTTAGCAAACAACTTACAATATCTCAGCAATCATTCAAGTTGCACACATACTCTCCGCAGCACTTTATTCATCTAGCTGAGAGCTTCATATGAGGCTACGGAGTTCTGTCTGTGTTACATGGTTGTTGAGATGCTTAGAAAAATGTAAAAATTATATTTATATAAATGAATATAATAAAAACAACAGCTGATATTGCTTTACCAGCACTAGACAGATGTCAAACATTAATGCATTTGAGTTTGCCATTGTGTAAGCTCTAAGATGAAATCTTTTAAGACCTTGTACATAACATAGTTTTTGAATTATTGATGCAAATATGAACAAGTGATATTTGACGTCTAGAGGCATCAGTAGGCATTAACTGCAGATGCACCTGGAGGTGTCACGCAGAAGTAATGAGTTGTTAATAATGAATATGTTACCAAATGGCACTAAATAAGCCAGTTAGTATTCTGAACTCATTTTTTTCATGATCGCATCTGTGTGTCACATGAAGTATGGCATTAACATGAATTGGTCATATAAGAAAGGAAATCTTGTATGTCACCTGTAAAGCTCCTTTTGCAAAGGATTTGCAGAAGCCTATTAATATAGGTCATGTAGTGGTGACCGAAGATAAGAATTCTGAACAATACGTATTTAGAGAAATTTGGGACCATATACTGCAATATACTGCAAATAGGGCCAGGTCATGAAATGTATTTTAGAACTTCAACTGTACAAGTATATCTTGGTCTATAGTCACTCTGAAATTGTTTTATTGTTTTATTACTTACTTCATGAAGAGAAGTCATATGATGGTTAAAAAGATATTAAGAGTAAACATTCTGAAAGCCAATCAGAAGTTATTAAGAGCAAACATTCTGAAAGCCAATCAGAAGTTATGAACCTGAATTAAACTGGACAAATTTATCTCACACCTTGAAGAATATCCAGCATTTTTTCTATATTCATTTTGTCTCCATGCCTGCTGACCATCAAGCCTCCCCCAACTGGATTTGAACCTATCCCCCCAAAAACACACAGAGATGAGAGCCAGCCAGTAGGGATGTCATTTAGGAAACCATGAGAGTTGCTTGTGTCATAACCAACATCACAAGTAAGGTGACATTTGAATGGACTAACCCACGCTTATATGGGAGAGAGTGTGGAGAGGAGGCACACACAATACCATGGGAATGCAAAACACCCCCTCTTGTACACATTAATGGATAGAGCCATAACTAGGGCAGGAAAAAGGGAGCAACTGCCCTGAGTGCATGCTATTGGCTAATCGCCAATGCTGTACAAGTGGAGTGCTGACATTCATTTAGGAAGCCACATGTCATATTGCAGATTCTTAATGAATGTATTTAATAGCTTGGCATGTTAGTAACTGCAACAGTTCTTTGTTCTGTACCAAGGAGGTTGCATAGCTCTTTGAAACAGTTCAACAAGTAAGAGTTGTGCAACTTCATTCATATTTTTGTACTCAGCTACAAAGAAGACCTTTTTTCGGGTCATCAACTTTGGGTTAAGATGGGCACCAGTCAGGGGACTGCCCAGGCCACCAGATGAGCTCGCTATTTCTCTGTCATTAAGAGCTACCACTAGATGATTAGGATCATGGCAGTATGTGTCCTGCTTCAGCTCCTCGGGATGGTCATTTATTTTATTTATTTACTTATTTGTATTTGTTCACCAAGTAGGTTGGTTTACTAGCCCTTTTCAGTCATGACCCGTGTATTGATGAACAGTACAGACTTTACACTTAACTAACTTTTTTTGCATTACATTAATAGTTTATGTTATATAAGCATAGTAAACAGATGATTGATGAATATTGCAACTAAATCATTTTCATCATATTGCACTAATTGGTTCATTGGTTAGTCCTAGCCTAACTGCCCTTGTGGGCCATTTTAAGCCTAGCTAATTGTCCCATTTGAGAATCAAACCTTGCACCATATGTTTTAAAGGTACACACCTTAACCATTATGCGATTCCCCAACCCCTCAAATAGCTGATGTTGCATTAAAACAATGAACAGATGACAGAGGTATGCAGCAGTAATTGCTTTGTATACAAGCAGACCTGGATTATGGTCAAATGGGACCCTTAGCAGTATAAGGGACTGCCCCCCCCCCCCCACCCATGCCAATAAACCATTACTCGGTTATCTCTTAACAAAAAATGGTCAAAAATGTAAGTGTGCATACTATTTTCTTAAAAACGCTGACAGATATTTGTTAAACAAAACAGTCTCACACTAAAAACAGACTTAGCATGAGCAATAGTGAACTTCTCTTCCCCAGAAACTCACATTTATTGAAAATGCATCTGGTAACCCATTAGACTACAAGAGATGTATTGGTTTTCTTAGTTAAACAGCATACAGCACAGTACTAAACAGCAATTATGTGAAGGGTGCACAAATTCAAAATACAAATGTGTAATACATCTGCTAATAGGTTAGGATAGACCACTGGATGTGTCACTTTTCATGGGTAGCCAAGGAGCACTGACTATTGAAATGACTTAGTCAGAATCACACTGTAGACTAACTAAGACTGGAGAAATCAAACTATGCACTAGCGAAGCAGCTCATCAACAGCTCATAGCCTTACTCATTTGAACTACCATTTAGACTGTTATAGCCCAAAACAATGCATTTCACACCAGTCTGCCTGCAAAAAAACAAGCTAAATTAAAAATGTATTCATGGTTAAAATATTAACATTAAACTCATAGACTGCATGCTGACCAATTTATTTACAGCGAAATAATAAACACATTGCCATCGGTCAACAAAACAAGGAAATTAATGATCCTATTACACCATAACTATTGTGGGATGCAAGAACCAAGTATTTATACACACTTACACAAAACCATCAATCACAGCCACTTGTATGTCTGCGTACCTTAGATATCTATGTGATCTTGTGAGTGAACAAATTCATGAATAATAGGCCAGAAATATATCACAACTTGTTGCTATCAGAATCATACATAGGAACCCATTGCAACTCCCCTCTGCCTTCTCAACTTTATAGCTGAAGAATCAAATACAAAGTCCCAAACAATCAGAAACAGATTTTAAATATTTATCTTATATACTGAGAAAGTTGAAAGAATAAAAAAAATTTGCATTAGAAAGCATTTTGAATACAAAGTCTGAAACTCAAGCTAAGCATTTTTGTTATTCTTTGACTGCAGTCCAGAACATTTTTCCAGAAGACATTTTGCTCAGTCTGACAGCTGGTGCAGAGGGTTAAGACTGTGAGTTATACGTAGTGCAATGTTTGATTCCCTCAACTCTTATTTTTGCCCTTGGTGACTCGGAGCAAGCCATTTAGCCAGACAGTGCTGCTGGGATTCTTGTATTTGCCAGATTCTTGGAGTAAGGACAAAAACTATGAAAATTCTTTGACACACACAACCTGTGTGCTTGAACAAGCACACACACACACACACACACACACACACACACACACACACACACACACACACACACACTATTTCACTGTCTGTGTACCAGTGTGCTTAAACATCCTCAGTTAAATATATTCAGTGCTGCAATCTATCTATCCTGCTCTGTGAAAGGCCACTCCCTGTTTTAAAATCTGCTGTGCTGTATCAGCAATCTGTGTTGGTCTGCAGAAGACCACATTATCCAAAACAGTGTTATAGCCACAAGTACAAGAAAACTGCACTGTCCATCAGCATCACCAACTGCAAAAGTTTCAGCAGATGTCTACCTTGTTCAGAAGACTTGCATTGTATATCAGCTGAGAAATCTACGTCAAGAAAATGCTGGGCTTCTGCAACCTCCAGGAAGTCTCTTTGATTGGCTCAAAGAGAGCCAATGAAAGATATTGGAGAACCACAGAAGTGGAGATGATGCTGCACTCAGAGCAACAGTTATATTTGTTTTGAGAAGCAGTAATTAGTTTTTTTCAGTGTTCTATGGCCTGAGCAGTAATTAGTATTTTTTTTCAATGCTTTATGGCTGGGCCAGGCTCCCAGCCAGCCCAGGCCTAGACAGCTACCTAGGTGGCTTTGTGCTGTATCCGGCCTTTTATAGAAATATAAACATAAAATAAATTTGTATGCAGTGGTATTGCTTTATAAGAAAGCGTATAATAAGTATTATGCAAAGAGAGTAGACAAATGCAAAGTAAGCATTAACACAATGACATAATGTAGAGTATACATATATATATATATATATATATATATATATATATATATATATATATATATATATATAAAAATGTAATTTGTGTACACAAAGATGTATTGGCTTTTGCAAATGGGTTTCAGCAGCTGTGCAGTAAGGACTATGATTACAGAAAGTGATTATTTACTTTATTTGCAATATTTTAGCCAGAATATCAAAAGCAGATGCCTTTAGCCTTGTTCTGTATATGTTTATTTAGTGAGGCTTTGAATGATTCTAGATGATTCTAGAGTACAGTAAGAGAAAAGGCCCTAACCTTGAGGAGGCTTTTTGTGTACTGTAGTTCTGAATTTTAGTCTGGTTAGAATGGAAAACTCATTCAGTCTCTTAAGGAGTAACTTTGTTCCCTGGTGGAAGAAATTCTTTTTTTTTTGGGGGGGGATACCCTATTTGAATAATTTTGAATGTTAATGTGCTGAGAAGGACCATACCTCTGTTTGTAACAGGTAACAACCCTCATTGTTTTAGGAGATCATAATGATGCATGTTGATATTGGCTAATAAATAAAATCTACACATTTTTTTCTGCTAATAGTAGTTTGAAGTGTTTTGAAGTGAGTAATGCCTCTTTCCCCACAGCAAGCTATGCCAAGAATCAAGTTTAGAGACTACTCAAACTTGGGATTTAAAGAGTATAACATCACCATGTTTTGGATATCATGGAACTGCTATCTGTCATTTCTGAAGATGGCCTGAATTTTTTTGAAACATAAACAGAGATTTTTGCCTTTGCTGCACAGAATCCCTCCTATGCTAAGACATAAAACTGTGTACTAAGTTTGTTCAAGAAGAAATTAATTAAAAAGTATTCACCAAAAAAATATTAGGTACACATACTGAAATTCATAAAGTTGCAAGTATTTTTTTAAAGATGGCTTATAATCTAAAATAAGAAAGTGTAGAGGCATGTATTTATGATTATATCTTGATCTGTCATGTAGTACAAATCTCTATGTCACTTAAAGTGGTTATAAATATTTTGTAACATAATCCTCCCTAAAAATGGCATAATGGAGCAAACTTAACACATGCTTTTTTCATCCAAGGCATATTCCTTCAGAATGCACTATGTATCCTTAAATTTGGCCTACCTGAACATGTCACTTCTCTTCAGTACCATGAAGTACTGTCTTGTAATTATTTCTGGATGCAGTGTGTTTTTTTTGTGTGTGTGACTGAGCTTGATATTTGTTTGCTGCTCAACAGACTATGTAGTTCATCTTTCTTACTTCAGCAAGAAAAGTGGCAAGACTCATATTCACTGTCAGATTAATACCACTACCTTTTCATGACAGAGAGTTTTAAACATAGCCATTGAAAATCTAAGACAAATTATTGAAAATCAGCATCACCGTGGCATTTATTAAAGTCAGATAATGCAGCATCATCCTTTTGACAGCTTCTACTTCTCTCAGCATTGAAAATTTTAGATTTTTAAGTATTGTTCAGAAATGTTAACACCTCCCTTTTATTAAATCAAATAATTTCTCACATGACAAATTGCATCAGACTGAATTCAATTGCTTACAGTGGCACAATCTAAGCACTGAAAATGCTTATTTGTCAACAACCCATTTCCTTAATGGAGTGCAGAGAATGCCTTGCTACTGAATAGTGCAGAGGCATCCTAGCAAAACTGCAAGAACCAATAGTGAGTCTCCATATTTTGAAAAATAAGGTGCAATTTGTAGGGAAAAATTATGAATTCCAGAACTTGCTGTTAGATCTCCACAAACCAAGAACCAGTACAAAATTCAAAGATAAAACCAAATCCAGAAAGATTCACAGCCTTGCACCACTTTTTCACTATATTTAGTGCTTTCGTCAGTGTGTAACAAATGACTTCTTCAGAATAAATCCATTCTAAAAAAATGTTTAAATAATGCTTAAAATCAAGTCATTTTATTAAAATATCCAATCAATACCCAGCTTCAATTAATCTACTCACAAGTATTAACTCAGAAATACAAAACACTATATTGTCTTTCCCAACCTACATGTTGTTCTTCTTTCGGCTTTTCCCAGTTAGGGGTCGCCACAGCAGAACTTCGGTCCGCTAATGCTTGGCAGTAGATTTTTACGGTGCCGAGGTGCCAGCCCGATGCCCAACCTTCAACGAAGGCATGGTTACCTTTCCCAACCTATATAAAATGTAAAATGCTATATACAGCAAACATATCGTATTATAGGGTCTATATTATATCATCGAACGCTTAAAAAAGTGAACGATGTATAATCAAACCCATGTAAGCGAAAACTTACAATCTCAAAAGCTCAGAACAGGGATTTTTTTTCCCAAGGGGAAGAAAAATTGCTGTTCCAAAAAAAGAAAAAAACAAATTGAAATAATGCATAAAGTGGGGCACACCCTCTGATGTGGGGGGGCTGTGCCTCCCACACCCCCCCTACTTAAATATACCAACTCCGAGATCACACTACAGTGCCGAAAATGGCAAAGTAATGGAAGTAGCCAAGTGAATTCTTTCCCTGCGAAAGAATTCGCTTAAAAGCCGCTTCGCTATTTTGCCTTTTCGTTGTTTTAAGTTTGACTAAGATGCTTTTGATAGATTGCATCTTCGGTCATCTAATAGGAACCCATATTATATATTACATAAGATAAAAACCATACACTGATATATCATTCATGAAACTTGTTCTTGTATAACATAAGAACGCAGTTTTAAATAACTGCTAAGACTGATACCATCATTTAACCCAGGTTGTATATGTGCGTTTAGCCTGATTTGCCAACAAAGTTCTTTAAAGTCTAATGTGTCTTTCCATGGTCCACCTCTAGGGTCTTGGGGTACTTTTTATAAAACAACAAACTTGAATCTATGTGTAAGATATTTTTCTATATGTTTAAATAAAGCACTATTAGTGTTGTGATTCTGTATGTCCCTTGCATGCTCATGCATTCTTTCCTTGGGCTTCCTTTTGTTTTTTCCAATGTAAAAACTTTGTATTCTGAGTATAATGCAGCATAGATTACTCCTAGAGTGTTACCTGTATATTTCCCAGTTATTCTTATGTGGGTATTATTAATTTTAATTTTGTCTGTGTGTTTCACCAGATGACATTGGGCACAAAATCTACACTTTTTCATACCTGGATCCCCATTTTGTAGGAGAACAATACGCTTATTTTCTAACAAATTTTTAAAAGTAATTCCTCTCCTAAACACCATCCGTGGTCTAGATCCTATTTTTTCTATTATACCATCATATCCCTGCAAAATTTTCCAGTTTTTATTCAAAATATCTAATATATTTTGATGCTCCACTGTAAATCTAGTGACAAAAGAACATTTATAATCCTTATTTTGTAGATTGTCCTGAGTTTAGGGAGTTTCAGTTGTAACTTAATAATGGCGTAATAATTCTCTTATCTCTCTTGGTATGAATCTCACTGAAGGATTTCTGTAATAAATCTGATGGGTATCCTCTGAACCTAAAATCTCTATAAGCTCATTGCATCGAAAAAGGAATTCATCATTTTTAGTGACCATACAGGCAAGTCTAACTAACTGTCCCTTAACTAAGGGATTGTTGTGATGTCTAAGCAAGATTACAATAATAGAATAAATGCTTTGTTACTAGATGATATGGTGTATGAAGGCGTATCCAATAGTTTTGTTAATCTTTCATATCACAAAATTGATCTTATATACTGAAGGTAATGAAATTACAATAGGTAAAAATAAAATTAAAATACCAGGTTTATTTAATTGTAAATCAAAGAATGCAATTTATCTTATAATTTGCACTGAATGTAAAAGTTTCTATGTAGAGAAAATGACAAGGGAACTTAATAGAAGGATATACGAACACAAATATGCTATTAATAGAGGAGATACTAAAAATGCCATGTGTAAACACTATAAAATTGGCTCTTGTAAGGTAGATTACAAATTCTTAGTATTAGAAGCCCTGGTAAATATCAATAATATTGTGAATATAGAAGAAGAACTTGGCTGGCTAGAATATTGCTGGAAAGTTAGATTAAATGCATGTTTTCCACCTGGGCTAAACAATAGGGAAGAATTCACAATGTATTTAAAAAGTAAGGGGTTAAAACATTAGGAGGTAGCATAGGTATTATAAGTGTTGGGCTATTTTAAGTGTATATGTCTTTTTAAGTGAATATATTTAGTAGGAATCATGTGATATATCATGTGCCTTGATAGGTATATTTAAAGTGTTTGAAGCGATAAGTATTTCAGTCTGAAGAAGTCTCTTATTGTGATTGTTATTGGGAGACAAAAGCGCTTACTGATACTGTGTACCTTGGATTAAAGTGAAGTGAAGATCACCCAGCCGTGTTTCTGCATTTCTTTGTGTATTATACTATGTTTTACTACAGTGTGCTACTGTTGAAGAGAGTTTTTGGTGGTTAGTGGCATTTTGGATAGAGACCCGCAACTTTTCAGGTACAAGCTTTACTACGCTACCTGAAGGGTGTATGTTAAATGATACACCTACTGGCTCTTTTATTATCAGCAATGAAGGAACTGTGAACTCATTGAATAAGGGGAGATGTACTCACATGGTAACCAGTGAAGACGTTTTACAAGGGTGCTTGGCCCCATATGTTAATCCTTTTACCTGTGGAGATGAGCAGCAGCCTGTTATAAAAGTGAAAGTAAACCATGGAGAACTGTTTACTGAACTGGAAAAAGGTATGTCCAAATTAAAACATCTACAATGGGACAATTTGTTTTTTGAGAACTGCTTAAAGGTTAGCAGAGCTCCAAAGGGACTAAGAATTAACAAACTGTCAGCTGGTAATGATTTACCAAAGAAATTGGTTAATGAATTGCTTGAAATCAACCAAAAAGCAGGGCTGCAATATATTGAAGTCCTAATGTCTCATAATAGATCGAAAATAACTGAATTATCTGACTGTATTCTTGACAAGTTTGTTATGTTGAAGGAAAACACTTCAGCTGATAATTTCAACTTTAAAATGTTTAGCATTCAAGAGAATTTAATAAAACTGAATGAAGGCTTGAGTATTAGAAAACTATGAAGGGGGTGTGGCTTTGGCATACAGGCTGAAACTATCAAGAGAAATGCCAGGGAGGTGTGTAGATGATGACGTCAACATAGTGACCACAGAGGCGAATGCCATGAGGTGCTCGAAGCGTCTAAATGGAAAGAATACAACAAATCTATTAAGCAAGTTGCTGCTAGTAAAAGAAGTGGAGAAGCATCTACGAGCACTCAGCCATTGACTAGTGTAAGCAGTACAAAAATGGCCGAAACCATAGAAATGGAATCCCAGGATGCAGTGAGACCTAAAAAAGTAAATCAGCAGGTGGTGGAGGTTTTCCAGAGGGTAAACAGTGATGAAAGAACTTATGCCCAGGTAACAGTAAATGGAAGAGCCAACAGCTCACCCTGTACTAACAACTTTTCTTATAATAATAAAGGACAGTCAAAAAACGGATATTTCAAGGGTCGACAGTACAAAACGAACTGGAAGAAAACACAACAAATGTGTAAGACATAGGTACTGTGAACTTAAACTCAATCTAAGCAAACGTGTTAACAAAGCAAGAATGTATAGCGTTGAGTAAAGGATGGAATTTTGCACCATCTCAGAGGGCGAACAAACTAAACAGTATAAATGATTTAAGAGATTATGTTCGTTTATTGAATCGGTCTGTGTTATTTGACAAAAAGGAAGTTAGTAAATGTGAATTTTATAAACCTATCTGTTTTAATCCTCCATTAGTAAAAGAGTTAGAAATGTTTCTTAATATTTGCGAAATTCAAATGATTAACATCTTAGATAAAAAAGCTGATTATAAGTACTATAACATGTCTCAAGTGGAAAAAGCTTGCTTTGATGAATTTTTAAAAAATTACAATATTTTGTGTATGAAGACAGACAAAGGGGGTGCATTGGTTGTACTTGATAGGGATGTGTATGAATGTAAAATGAATTTGCTCTTACAGGATGAAATATTTAACAAAAAGATTACTATGAAAGAAGTTAAAAAAGATTATGCTATGTTTGATTCCTGTAATAAAAAATGTTTTTTGGCTGGAAGAATAGATGAAAATATAAGAAAGTTTTTGACCAATACCAACCCAAAAATTAGTAAAATATATGGAATCCCTAAATTACACAATAATTTAAATGACCCCCCCCCATTAAGACTCATCGTAGCTAGTGCTAACAGTAAAACAGAAGGGTTATCAGTCTTTGTTGACAAATATTTACAAAAGGCAGTGTCTTTTAGCACAACATACATCAAAGACAGTTTTGATTTCATTAAGAAAATAGAGGAAGTTATGGTAGATGAATCACATATTGTAGTGACATTAGATGTAAAGTCGCTTTATACTATGACACCTAACATAGACGGAATGGAGATGGTTAGGCTGGAGTCATTAAGAATGAGACAATTTGCAAATAATATGATTGGATTATTAATGGAGATGATTGAATTAGTTTTAAGCTACAATTTCTTTTTATTTTATGATAACATTTATGTACAAGTCAATGGTGTGGCGATGGGAGCTTCTTTAGCCCCTAGCTATGCCAATATTTGTATGCATGGGTGAGAAGCAACTCACATAATGGAGAACAAATATAATGATTAAATCCTAAAAATGTGTTTTATTGATGATGTGTTTCTTGTATGGAAAGGAACTTTTAATGAGTTGGAAAATTGTATTGATTATATCAATAATGTATGTACATATTTGAAGTTTACATATGAATATAATTATAATACAATAAATTATCTGGATCTAACAATTTTTAAAGAAAATAAGAAACTGGTAGCTAAAATATATAAAAAAGAGGTTCAGAACAACAGTTACTTACATTTTGCCAGTATGCACCCTAGGCAAACAAAATTAAATGTAGTGAAAGGTCAATTGAATAGAATAAATTGTTTGACTAAGAATGACGATGATTTTTCTGAAGAAGCTATGTCTTTTTGTAATAAAATAGTTAAACGAGGTTACCCTAATGGAGAAGTTGATAAATTATTTCAAGAACAAATTAATATAAGGAAGGGTATAACAACAAACTGAGTAAATAAAAAAGGTCAGTATGAATATAAAAGGTTGATGGCTATACAAAACAATGTAGACTCTCAACCAATAAAAAATGTTGTTATAAATAATTGGGGGTTGTTTAAGGCTAATAGTGAATTGACTAGCAAAATAGGGGTTAACCCTATTTTTGTCCAAAAGAAAGCAAAATGTTTTAAAAAATTATTTCCAGGGTAAATTAAGTAAAAATAATCAGAGTATAGAAGTGGTATGATTAAATGTTACAAGTATAACGTGTAATTTGTTATATACTGAAGGTAATGAAATAACAATAGGTAAAAATAAAATTAAAATACCAGGTCTATTTAATTGTAAATCAAAGAATGTGATGTATCTTATATTTTGCACTGAGTATAAAAGTTTCTATGTAGAGAGAACGACAAGGGAACTTAATAGAAGGATATACGAACACAAATATGCTATTAATAGAGGAGATGCTAAAAATGCCATGTGTAAACACTATAAAAGTGGCTCTTGTAAGGTAGATTACAAATTCTTAGTATTAGAAGCCCTGGTAAATACCAGTACTATTGTGAATATAGAAGAAGAACTTGGCTGGCTAGAATATTGCTGGCAGATTAGATTAAATGCATGTTTTCCACCTGGACTAAACAATAGGGAAGAATTCACAATGTATTTAAAAAGGAAGGGGTTAAAACATTAGGAGGTAGCATAGGTATTATAAGTGTTGGGCTATTTTAAGTGTATATGTCTTTTTAAGTGAATATATTTAGTAGGAATCATGTGATATATCATGTGCCTTGATAGGTGTATTTAAAGTATTTGAAGTGATAAGTATTTCAGTCTGAAGAAGTCTCTTATTGTGATTGTTATTGGGAGATGAAAGCGCTTACTGATACTGTATACCTTGGATTAAAGTGAAGTGAAGGTCATCCAGCCGTTTTTCTGCATTTCTTTATAAATAGCAAAATATCCTACACATAGTTTCAAGTTTGTTGTTATAGAAAAAGTATCCCAAGACCCTAGAGGTGGACCATGGGAAGATACATTAAACTTTAAAGAACTTTGTTGGCAAATCAGGCTGAACGCACATGTACAACCTGCGTTAAATGATGGTATCAGTCTTAGTTATTTAAAACTGCATTCTTATGTTATATAAAAACAAGTTTCATGAATTATATATCAGTGTATGTTTTTTGCTGTACCTATGTATTTTGCATTTTATATGTATGTTGTGAAAGGCAATATAGTGTTTTGTACTTGTGAGTAGATTAATTGAAGCTGGGTATCGACTGGATATTTTAATCACATGACTTGCTTTTAAGCATTATTTAAATGTGAAAAATTGGTGCAAGGCTGTGATTTTTTCTGGATTTGGTTTTATCTTTGCTGTTAGATCTATAGGTTCATAGGTTAGTACTAGGCTAACTGCCCTTGCAAGCCATTGTAAGCCTAGTCAATTATCCCTTGTGAGATTCAAACCCTGCACCTTGTGTTTGTAAGGCAAACACCTTAACCATTAAGCCACCCTCCCAACCCTTATCAAATATTTACTCTATGTGTATGAGTATGTGCAGTATGTGCGGGTGGGGGGGTGCTCCTCATACCACTAATATACTAATATTTTAATATACTGACTCCAAGATCATTTTACCTCAGAGTATAGAGAACATTCCAACATTTTACAACCTCCAAATTAACAGTATCTGTCTCTCTCTCTCTCTCTCTCTCTCTCTATATATATATATATATATTATATAGATATCTACACACACACACACACACACACACACACACACACACACACACACACATATAAGTGATATCTGCTTTTTTGACCATTGCTTTGGCCAACAGCAAGAATTGCAGGGTTGTTTGTGCGAATGTGCTTTTTATCAAATGGATGTTTTGTTGAATGCCTGCTTTGCTAAAAAAGTAAGTGAGATGTATATTAGGTGCGTGTGTGTGTATGTGTGTTTGTGCAAATGTGTGTGGGTTAGGGTTATAGAAGGCTTTAAGTAAGGGGATAAATGAATGTGTGTGTGTGTGTGTGTGTGTGTGTGTGTGTGTGTGTGTGTGTGTGTGTGTGTGTGTGTGTGTATGTGATTGTGAATGTTTAGGGTTAGGATCAGGGATAGGGAAGGACACAGATCTACTGTGTGTGTGTGTGTGTGTGTGTGTGTGTGTGTGTGTGTGTGTGTGTGTGTGTGTGTGTGTGTGTATCTGATAGTGAATGTTTAGGGTTAGGATCAGGGATATGGAAGGACACAGATCTACTGTGTGTGTGTGTGTGTGTGTGTGTGTGTGTGTGTGTGTGTGTGTGGGTGCGTGGGTGTGTGTGTGTGTGTGTGTGTGTGTGTGTGTGTGTGTGTGTGTGTGTGTGTGTGTGTGTGTGTGTGTGTGTGTGCGTGTGTGTATGTGAGCAAACGCGTGTGTGCGTGTGTGTGTGTGTGTGTGTGTGTGTGTGTGTGTGTGTGTGTGTGTGTGTGCGTGTGTGTGCGTGTGTGTGCGTGTATGTGATTGTGAATGTTTAGGGTTAGGATCAGGGATAGGGAGGGACACAGATCTACTGTGTGTGTGTGTGTGTGTGTGTGTGTGTGTGTGTGTGTGTGTGTATGCCTGTGTGTGTGTGTGTGTGTGTGTGTGTGTGTGTGTGTGTGTGTGTGTGTGTGTGTGTGTGTGTGTGTGTGTGTGTGTGCACGCATGTCTTGTGTGTGTGTGTGTGTGTGTGTGTGTGTGTGTGTGTGTGTGTGTGTGTGTGTGTTTGTGCGCGTGAGCACAAGTGGTGAGTGTCCAAGCTGTCTTGTATAGGGGTAGTGTTATGGGAAGGACTTTTTTAAAATTAAGATGCACATTAGGATTAGGGGCAGGGTTATCATGTATTACTAAAGTGGAATAGGGAAACTATCAAAAATATGTGCTGGAAACAACTAAGTTAATAAAAAAACTCTCTAATAATATCTAAATAAGCTACCTATATAAGAAACATAATATGAACAATTCTGGGAGAAATGAGGGTGCCAAGAAGAGCAGTCTTAGAATTCATCAAGACTACATTAATGCAGATTTGTACAACTGTAACTTAACTATGCCTGACTTAAGGATGGGATTGATTCCTTTCATGGTATTAAGAGCCTTAAACAATTAGAAAATACACAAACAATAGATTAATTTGACTGTTGAACTATTGCATGAGATCAGAAAAGGGCAGTAGATGAGGTGTTGTGATGAAGTAGTACAAAAAAGTTGCACAATAACTTGGGCATTAGTAGGATAGCCCTAACTTGATAATGTTTAGACAAAAAGACACACAAGGTTACAATAAATGGAATTCACTCAGATGAAAGGATGTTCACCAAGTGAGTACCACAGAAGTTAGCACTGGGCCATTAATTTTTAGTGTCTTTTTAAGTGACCTGCAGAATGACTACCATGACATATTTGCTTCTTTTCACAAATTTATTTAAAAGGACTGATTACAAGTTTTAATGTAGAGAAGATGAAAAGAGACTTGGTATAGTTGAAGGAATGATAAGTTGAAATAACTGTAGAAATCACCTGCAAAGTAAAAAAAATGTTGGACTAATTACATAACTGAAGGGACATGGTAGTAGCAGCAAAAGAGTAAGATAACCTGAAGGGAGTCATAATGAATGATGTAAAGATGGGAGAACAACAACAAAAAATCTCAACTAGAGAATGGAATGTTACATTTCAGGTACACAGATACGAGTACCCCCTCCCCCCTCTATTTTTGGCATAACCACAATCATATTTGTTTAATAACATCTTTTACTTTCCATTTCTTTTGGTACAAAGTCTGAGATTCATAGTCAAATTACATGCTGTACAGCTTGCTACTGTACCAAAATCAAGAGAGTGCAGCATTGTGGGAATATGTACAACTGGCTAGCACTAACAGAAAATAAGTAAAGGGGACTGGAAATAACGGTATGCAAATGATCGTATAATTACATGCAAATGAAGAGGCACAATATCATGAGGATATAATGAGATGCAAATGAGGGTCTGTGCAAGCAGGTCACAATGCACAGTCCTCAGCAGGATATGTATGCAAGTAGTTGCATATAGGCATAAAGGTAAAATGCAAGCCAACATTTATAAAGGTGCACGTGTTGAACATGCTTGGAGCAGTAGCAGCTGTAACAAAGCAGTATTTAATGCCCCTAAGCAGTGACAACCTCCATCCTGGAGTGCAACGCACACTAGCTAGAGGGACCTTTTTAGAGACATACTGGCACAGCTTAGGTATACAGTGGAGGATACAGAAGAGATATGGATGGGAGAGCTACTGTTAACCAAACATTGGTGTTGGCAATTATTCAGTACTATATAATTTCACTTATAGGTACACTCAACCCTCATTTTCCTTCATGTTCTGCATATTTAGAAATGCACATATGAAGTTGTAAACACAGAATTGCAAAATCCAAGTAAATTTCATACAAATATTAAAGCCATGAGAGCAATCCATAGTAAAAGGAATTAACTATAGGCCAAGGTGATAACTGCTGCTTGGCTTGCTTGATTCATTTCCCAGGCCTCTCACACCATCTGGATGACTTTTATCTTGTTGTCCTGCTTTTCAGCTATTTCCTTCATCCATTCAACAGTCTGTAACTGGTCAAGGCTACACGGAGATAACCAAATCAAGCCATGGGGTGGTAGAAAATCTGTGAACTATTTTAGACCTGTTTCTAACTTTTTAATCCAATCCTGACCTAAACAGTAATGCTAACTAAGGAAAGAAAGACATTTTTATTTTCTTTCAACAAAGACGTAAACTGTGACCAAGGCTTAGGTTCATACGTAAATAGCAGGAATGCAGTCCAGAGACCATTATGAAATCTAGCCCAATTTCCCAAATGCCACTGAGTCTAGTTAAGTGACTTGCTCAGGGTCATACAGCACACAAATAAAGGCTGAGTGTCTCAAACCCTCTACCACAGGAACTATCTTGTTAATGGCTCATAGCCTTAGTCTTTTGCTAACTGCCAGTAGCTAATGATCCTAGCTATTGAAAACAGTATTTCCCAATCAATTGAGAAGATTAATGCTTACAAGGGTATATAAATCATATCTAGGAATAATAGATGCCTCTGCACTCCCACCTCACAACCTTGTCAGGTGCAGTATGTTACACAACAATGTACCTGCAATGTACAATGCTGTCTTCTTCCTTTGCACTTTTCTATAGTGATGTTTGCAGTGTTGATTTGTAACACTTTACAATCTAGTAAACACTAATTGGTTCCAACCTTGCCTCTTTATAAGACTCGCAATGTACAATGCAAGAGCAGGTAATCTGAGCATAATTTTGTCTTGAGATAAAAAAATGGCAATTTCCTGAAATATTGTCACTGTGTCAGTGCAAGACTCATTTGTATGCTGGCAAAGGTCATGATGCAATGCATTTTACAAACTGCACTTGGCATGCACTGCGTCTGATTCAGTGGGCATTTGAACTTTTGGTGCAATTTATGCCCAAATGAAAAAGGGATTCCTAGAATATTACACAAACTCAGCTCCCTTATGACATTTCAAATTGTGAAGGGTTAGGGGGCTTCTTATCCCACTTTTACATTTCCACATTCTTTTTATTATAATGCAGTTAACAGATTTTTTTTTGCTTAGCACTGAAAAGGTTGGATTTCTTTTTTGACTCTCTATTCCTTTTAATGCATCGATTTTGGTTCCAGTGTCTTATTTCTTGGCTATAAGTACAGCATATACAGTGTAAAATTTTGTGTCATCCTTTGCTCATCTTGGTAACCCGAGCAACCAATTTCAATAAAAGAGTGCACTGTATCTAGTCATTTATTGAAAGAAATCAATTTATTGTTTTATAATTAAAAAGGAAAAAAATAAAAGCACTTAAATATGGTTATAAAATAAGTAAAATGGCAACATGCAAAATCTCCAAACAATATGCATGCACTCTGTTACAAAAAGTAGGATAATACAACACAACAGGCAGAATAAATACAAGAAGTCCTCTGCGGTTGCATTTATTATACAGTGCACAGAGGCTGGAATTATTACATCTTTCCAGTGATTTACATGATTAAAAACACATAATACATAAAACTACTTGACTTAAGCGTCTCAATCAAGAGAGTAGTTGTTTCATTACTACTAACAAATATGGTGGCACTGGAAAATGTGGACATTTGAACATCAATAAAAAGAGATTTTTCATGGAATTTGGCAGTTAAAAACAGATTAGTAAACTGGGATACCTTGTATTTTTTATAACTTTATCTTGTAATAGTGGTGTCTGATTTACTGTGAGCTTGTAGATGGAATTTTCTTTTATTCTGCTTAGAAATAAATGAAAGAAAAGAACTAAAACATTTGACTTAACAACAGTTGGTACAGTTCCCAGAAATTCAGTCTATTAAAATGGAACTTTAGTATTCCTTAATGTCAAAATATAAATTAGTGCCTTTGTCCTTAATCCAAAAAAAAAAACAAAAGTAGAAACCAAATGACACCTGCTTACCAAGATAAACAGTAGTGATAAAATAATTTAAAGTGAACTAAATTAAAGCAGGCAGCTTTACCTTTATAAACATTATACTAATCATTCATTTATTCTTAAGAATTTTAAATGCCTTCTGAAGTCTTGCCAAACACAGAGTTCTTGTGTATGCCAAGGTCGATTCACCTGCATCTAGAGGATCAATGACGGGTTTTTTTTGTTTTGTTTTTTTCATTTTAAAATGCTTGAAGCTATGTAACTAACAAAAAGAGTAAAATAAGCTTTGTTCCTAATGTTCAGACTTATCTTGTCAAAGCATTTCCAGCAGGTACAGCTGCAGGAAGAAATGAATGGAGAACAGAATGACATCAGCAGTTTGCATGCATAATGATTTAACCTCTTATATGGAATCTTGTGCGAAGATCACATATAATTTGGTCATGTTCAA
>NC_056725.1:1274424332-1274454332 GCF_019279795.1 Protopterus annectens | reverse complement strand
ATGCAGCACAGAACATAATTATGATTTTCTGTTCCTGAATTTGGGTCAATGATATTTTTTGCACTTTCCATTGAGGCACAAATGCCCTTATGCATGACATTTTGTCACTTCTGTTGTATCTGTAGCTACACCCTTGACTTGTTATACCCACCCCCTATAAATGTGCAACACAGTACAGTATTAGCAATGCATCTACATACTGTGGTAGTAGAACCCACAGCCTTCTGCATCAAAAGCAAGTATTTAACCTGTTATGCTATTAACAATGCAACTAGACCCACCATAAGCAACACTAGATATCTCTTCCTCTGAAGCTCTCAGCTCCTTGTAAAATCCACTAGACCCTCAACTGTATCTCTCAACTTTGCAGCACAAGAAATCTGGAAAAGCCGAAATTTATTGGGGGGGGGGGGACAAAAGCCCCAAAACCATGGACACATTTTAAACATTGCTTGTATAATTTTGGAAGGTTGCTAGAATAAAATATTGTGTTACCACAATGTGTTTCACTGCCAAGTCTTGAACCCAGGACACTGTGTACTACAGTCAAAGCAACATACCACAATGCCAGATCAGCAGTTTCCTGACCTTAAATGGCTATCATTTAGTGAATTCAGTTCTCACTTCTTACCATAGCTCTCAACCTGTTAGCACAAAAAAAACTGGGCAAAGCCAATAATAGGGGAGTACATTACAGCCCCAAAAATAGGGACACATTTCAAATACTGACCTTATAAACTTAGAAAATTGCAAGAATAAAAGGGTTTTCTGTTACCATTTATTTTCTGAAGAATATGAAGTCTAAAATTCAAATGCCTGTCATTATTTATGGAATTCAGTCCTTCATTGACTTGCCACAAAAAGCCATAAAAACCACAGATTTTATGAGGAACAGAACAAATATGAGGCATAAATCTGGAGAGTTTTCACAAGGGGTGGTGGGTAGGGACTTTAGGCTCTTGTCATTTTTACCAAAGGTACAAGGTTTGAGCCTGAGTACCTCCTCTAGCCACCAGGTATATTCACCTGGGGCATTTCACATGCACACGTACACACACACACACACACACACACACACACACACACATACACCGGCAGCAAGCTCATTCCTCGTATATGAAAACAAATCTCTGCTGCAGCATATGAAATGGCAGCTCTTCCATTCTTCTGTCAGCAGCTCACATACCCCCTTCTTTCTCATCGGGAGTAGTGCTAATCAGCCTCACATCTCTCCATTCCAGTCTTGCAGCTTAAGCTCATATATATCCACCACAGTGATTCCAGACTTGCATTGCAGCTAAACAACATCTGAAAACTCATATCCACCACCATGATTGTTCCCACTAAACATTTGGAAATGGGCACATATTGAGCAGGCAGAAATGGATGCATGTTGAGCCTTTGAGCTCGATTCTGACAGGCTGGCAGCCTTCTAACAGAGCTAAAGTTATCACGTGTGTGATGATGTCAGCTCAAAAAAGCCAGGATTTAAATTTTTAAAATAAAAGTGCCAGGAAATTGGGAATTAAGGGGTGCCACTTGGGAATCATGGCACCCCATTTTTTGACCCCAAACTTGTTTTTTACCGAGTAATGCAGTATGGTTGGGAGGTATGAACAGAGAATAGCTGAAGTTTTTTGAGTCTGTCCTTGTAGGATGTGTTTAAGGCCTAGGATCCTCTTTGTGAGTTACTTTTGTGGCCTTTCCAGCTGTTGCATGTGTCTAGTGAGGTGCATGCCAAATGGGGCATTATACTTGATGACTAGCCTAATGAGGGAAGAGTAGCGAGAGTTGATGACCTCTTTCTTCCTGGATGCAAAACCCTTGGTAATGAGATGTGCCACATTGAAGGACTTTCTGACCACAGTGGCAATGTGGTGGTCAAAGGAGAGGTTGCTGTCAACCTGTGTCCCCAGATCTCTTATAAGGCCTTCAGTGTTCAGTGGGCTCCCATCAATGTGGTAATTAGTGGGAACTGAGTTTTTCCCAAAGGGGATGGCGACGCACTTTTTGGCATTAAGCTTAAGGTCATAGTTTTGACACCGGTCATTGGTCTCAGTGAAGCCTTTCTGTAGGATGTCTACATCACTTGGGGAGTTAATAATGGCTCCCAGCTTGCAGTCATCTGTGAACTTGGTCAGCCAGAGTCCCTCTGTGTTGGCCTGGACTTCTGAGAAGTAGATGCCAAACAGGAGAGTACCCAGGACTGATCCCTGTGGGACTCCACTCATGACTGGTTGGCAGTCTGACTTTGAGTCCACTACTTTCACACTGTGGGTTCTATCTGTGAGCCAGTTTGCAACCCACCTAGTGATATAGGGGTTGGCTAGTTTGGTGAGTTTATAAATAATTCCTGAGTGGGGAATGGTATCAAAGGCCTTGGCCAGATCGAGGTAGGCTATATGAACTGCCTTGCCCTCATCCACAGCTCTGGTGACTGACTCAAAGAAGTCAACCAGGTTGAGCAGGCATGATCTACCTTTCACAAAACCAAATTGTGTGGGATCAAGAGTTTGGAGATTCCCTATATCCTTGTTAATTAGGTCCATTGTGATGTGCTCCATAGCCTTACATATCAGACTCATCTGGCTAATGGGGCAATAATTCCTAGGGTCTGTAGTCGCTCCCCCTTTATGGAGAGGGATGACTGTAGCAGTGCACCATTCAGTAGGGACAAAGCCTGAGGTGAGGCTGTGATTGAACAGGGAACACAGATGTGGTGCCAGTTCACTTTGTAGTTCATGTAGAACATACAAAAAAAAACTTTAATGTTTTACATTGTTGTCACTTGAATATTTTTCCATAAGGACTGTCTCAGGATATGATGCTACAGGATTCACATATTTAACATTGCATAGATAGTAAAGTACATGAGAACTAGCTTCAAAGCATGCACATATGTTCATGTATTTATATAGGTTCAAATGATATTGACAAAGGGTTACTGTGTACAGGGTCTGCACAAAATGAGTAGTTTGAGATGAAGGCATAAATAAAAAAAATAAATTTGTGGGTTTTCACTTTAATGCTGAATCTGTGAGAAGAGCTCAGACTGCATGCACAATTAGAATTGACACTGTAAATTTTAGGCAACTCGGTGCACGAAACCTTCCAGTACTGCCAGTGACACCTCTCTACCTGCAGACATTGAAAATATGTAGAAAGGCTTTTGAAAAGTAGGTACAGCCGGCTAAAAATCTGGGCATAAAATCTGAATACTTCCAGTAGGATTCTGAGATACGATTTAGAATCAAAACTTCTTAAAGAATGAGTGTAAGAAAATGATGCACAAATGTAACCAAGAATAAAATTCCAAAAGTATACCTCACAAAGTCATTTATTATTGCTTCTGAAAAAGAGAGATGTAAAATATGACTCCTCTTTCTTTAAATTATTGGTACCACCAGTATATCAGTTATTTAGTCTGGTTTCCTGTGAACCAATAAACTTCAAGATCACATGTAAAGTGAAAAAAATCAGGCCTGAAAATTGGTACATTGTGTGAACGGGTAAATCAAACCAGAAAGCAGGTATGTACCTCCAAAATAGGTACAGTTGAGAGACCTGCTGTCAGTACCATTCCTTTATTGTATAATGCACTCCCCAAATAAACAATTTCAGTTGTTGACCATTTGAAATATACACAAATCAAAAGATGATAGGCAGAAGCAAAGAGTAGGATTTATCCTACAGCCTGTACTATCTGCACAAAGTCAACATTATGGTGAGTATCCACAACATTTATATCTTGTATCAAAGTGATCAAAAAGTTCCAGCTACAAGAAGAGTTTGGCTAGAATTCTCAACAAAAAGGTTCATACAGCACAGGGTCTTCTTACCCTGGAAAATATTGATATATGTATCTTCCTAGAGAACTGGTTCAAGTCCACTGAAAGCTTTCCATCAATTCAGTTTCAGTGCCTATCATTCATACAGGCCCACCACATTAGATGAATACACTAGTCTCTCTATTGTCACACAAATATCACCTCCAGACTCATTAGACAAGATAATGACCTAGAAGTCCACCACTTCCAACATACTATGAATAAAATCCCTTATCACATCACAGCTATCTAAAGACCCCATCTGCATCCCCACCAGCCCATATCTCCTACCTAACCAGTATGGAGTCCCTGTGTATTAAGCTAAACACCATTCTCCTAGGAGATTTCAACTATCCTTCCATAAACTGGGAGACTTATGCATCCTCAGACATACATGCCCAGACATTTCTGGACTTCATTAATACAAACTCTTTAGACCAGTTAGTCCACACCCTGGCTAGGGGTGATGAAATCCTGGACTTGGTCCTTACCTAATATAAATAGGCTTTTGCTAAACTAAACAAGGATCACTGATCAAATCAGCCAAAGCCAGATATGAGTTAAAAGAGTTACCCAGGTGAAAAATAACCATAAAGCCTTCAACTGTGTTAGAAACCTTCAAAACAGTACCCAGCACTGTACAGAGCTAATAATAAATTATATAATGTTACTGGAACCAGAGGATGTTTCCAAGGGTTCCTAACAGTTTGTCGAAACTTCAGCAGTTTGAACACCATATGTTCGAACTGTGAAGTTCGAAAACTGATTATCATGAAGCCGCGGAACACTGAATTCTTTCCCAGGGAAAGAATTCGGTTGGCCTTTTCTGCAGCTTCGCAATTTTCAGCACTGTGGTGGAAAGTTACGGGTCAGGTTCAGGTAAGTGTGCGATTGTGCGGACATTAGGGCTTGGGCGCAGGTTAGGTGAGTTAGGGTTAGGGTGAGGTGGGTGTGCAATAGTGACAGACTTTAGGGTTAGAGCGGGATAGGTGAGTTAGGGTGCGGGTCAAGTGAGTGTGCGATAGTGACGGACCTTAGGGTTAGGGTTTGGGTTAAGGCAAATGGAAATATGGTAGTGTGTGTACAGTTTAGTGTAGGGTTAGATGTAGGATTTTAAGTGTATGTGTGTGGATTACTGTTTTTTTGGTGTGCTTGTGTTGTGTGTGTGTTTCTTGGAACAGCGATTTTTTTCCCTGGGAAAAAAAATCTCTGTTCTAAGCCTTCGATGGTTTTGCACTTCAAGGTTAGAAGTTTGAACATATGGTGTTCGAACTTCTGCTGTTTCATCGAAGTGCTATAGACCCTGTTGCCAATCCACTGATCAACTCGAATGGCCACACTTTTTCACTAAAAAACTCATGGAAACAATGCAGACCATCTCAAAGCCTTGTGTCTTTTCCCAGTGCACAGGCAACTGAGAGTGGACCTCTAGCTCACATATACGGCTTCAAGAGACCCAATTCTGTCAAACATATTACACATTTACAAATCCAAATCACCTGCTCAAGGGACAAAATCTTTTTTACAACATTAATAGAACATGTTGAAGGGACAGGTATGTACATAAAAAGTACTAATATTGAACAAACTTTCACCCCACTTAAAGCAAAAAACTTCCCTTACTCTATTCAAATATAATTTGAAAGAATAAATAGATAAATGCAAATTCATCCCCAGTTTAGCTCCAGTGCCCCTTAGCAATAGAAGAAACATGTAGTTATCCTAATATACACTTGTTTTAGGGGCTTATAATTACCAGGTTAATGCAAGGCTTGGCTTCTTAGGATCCTAACAGATCAATAGCCTAGTAAATACCTATGAACCTATCGACCTATCAACCCTCTTGGATGATTGCCATATAAAAGCATACCATTGATGACATTGAGTTTGTAGGAAGCCCTTGATGCAAAAGTCAAATCTAGCTGGTAACATTTGGCACATATGTTTAGGGATGGTAAAGTAGAAACCATTTAACTTTTGCCCACAGTCACATTAAAAAAGAAAGAGATAGACATAGGGCCAGCTCTAGTGTAATCTGCTCTAGGGCATCACTGGAGAAAATGTTGGCAAATGTATCATATCGGACGATAATACAAAGACATTTGGAAAGGGATCATTTGTAATTGTTTATATCATTGCCCTTTAATGAAAGAGTCTTCCTGCAATGGTTCAACATCTCAGAAATATTGGTATAATCAGGGCAGGATATGTACAAGGACCCAATGACACAAGTATAGACAATGTTTATATTCACAGAAAGGTTCTCAGTGGAAGTGGGTGTACATCAGGGTTCAGCTCTGAGACAACTGCTGTTCATACTGGTGATGGATTACATTAACAAACAATTTAGAGTGGACAGATCAAAATAGCTGCTGCATGCACACAATCTGGCACTACAAGAAGGCTTTGAGCAGGATCGTCAGCAAGTAATAGGGGACTGGAATGCCAAACTGAATGTAATGAAATTGAGTACAAATAAGGCAGTGATATGGCAACAAATGTGGGAAATCAGAAGAAGCTGAAAACTGAGATAGAGAGTAAATGGTGTCACAAGTTAACAAGTTTAAATGTCTTTGATGGGTGGTTGAAGAGTGGAAGAGAGAAGTCTGAATGAGGATGTCAAACTAGAATCAGATGTGTTGCAAACAAATGGCACAGAGTCAGAAGTATTGTGTGTGTGTGTGTGTGTGTGTGTGTGTGTGTGTGTGTGTGTGTGTGTGTGTGTGTGTGTGTGTGTGTGTGTGTGCGCGTGTGTGTGTGTATGAAAGAGAAGAATTCCAAAGAAGTTGAAAGGTACATTTTACAAAACAGTGATGCAGCCAGACCAACAGGGAAGGCCCTCCCCTTAGACTTTCAAAGTTTGAGTTATCTTCTATTTCATAACATACCATTCACTTTGTGCACACTGCAAATATCAGAATATTAATCTATTTTTCCATCTCACTTTTAACATCTGTAACATCTTGGACAAGGTTACCAGCCTAGGAACAGCTTCTCATGAATCAGCTTGGGATTATTGTTTCTGTTCTGCTCATGGTGAGAGAAGGAACAGATGAATATTATTTCCTGCATTTAAAGATTACCAAACCCTGGAAAACCTGAAAATTGTTTCTTAGGAGCCAGCTTGCAATTAATGCTACTTCTTTGCTCCTGTTGAGAAAAGGAGAAAACAGGCATTGATTCCTGCTGGTCTCTGATTGGGCAGTGTGTATGGGACTTCACTGAGTGGTCTGGCTACAGTTTTATTGAGAACCTCTTCAGGACCCACATACAGGTTGTCTTTCTGTTACATCCAACTGCTGCAGGTTCTGCCTAGGGTAATAGCAAGTGTACTGAACCTATGAACATCTAGGTAAATACTACTGAGCTGAAAACAGCTTGGGACAAGTGCTTGTCTTTTGCTTCTAGTAAGAGAAGGTGCAAAGTGCACTTCAAATCATTTTAGAGTGCCGTTGCTTTGCCACTGCATGTAAACTTTTGAATGCTGCATTCCTGCTTATTGTAAATTTTTGCTGCTTGGGTTACTATGTAAGGTGATTATTTCCTAAACTTTCAGCTTGGGGTACTGTTTAAATTCATTATTTACTGCACTTCCATGCTCTTTTGGCAATTTAAAATTAGAAGGGTTAGGTCTGCCTGCTAGTGACAGTAGAGAGTAGCCTGTTTTCATTCTGAGATGAAATTCACAGAGGAAACCTTAGAGTGTGTCTGTTGTGATTGGACAGAGGACTATTTTGCATGTTTACTGGTTTTCCTGTAAAAATGTGTTGCATTTGCACAAGACTTGCCAGTTAGCAGTGCCATGTATCAACATAGGCACTTAGAATTTAAATTTTTACTGCAAAACTACCCGTGAAATTTCCATAGCACTTAGTTGTACAAAGAGCAACTCGTTTACGTGTTGAAGAGTACCACTCCGTGAGTTTAGTCTTAGATAGTCTTGATTGATGTCTATACTCTTACAACACCCATGCTAGCCAGCTATAAACTCGTTTTGTACCATCCCCTTGTAGATCATGTAATAAGCATCTGTAGCCATGGATATTCACTCTCATACTATTTCTGGAGCCAGTTTGGTGGATATGGGTGCCCTGAGGCAATGTAGCAACTGTCTTATGTTTAGTGATACTCACCTAATTCTCAAAAAGACTGATAGAGTAGATGAGTGATGTAGTTACACAATGTCACTGGAGGCAAGGCTCTCACATACAACCACTTATAATACCAAACAGGTTGTCAGAAAATACATACTATACCCACTACATGCAGTATAGACCATACACATCGACCCACATATGCTATGGTTCTTAAATGTAATTTTCCTAACCCCAAAGGCCTCCCATATGTTGCACTTACAATAAGCATCCTCAGCAACCTCAAAAGCACTGTACCAAAACAACATCCAACATGACACAGAGAGCCACATCTCATGGTGCCTTAACCTCTATGCCCATAAGACAAACCACCACACAACACAACACAAAATTTTGCCATAGGAGACTCTATTGTGCTATACACAAATAGGTTCATAGTTAGGTACTGGGTTATCTGCCCAAAGGCATATATTAGCCCAGCCACATTGTGCAGTATTCACTGCCCCTTTGGTTAGTTCCCTAGGCCCTTGATCTAGCAGCTAGTACCCTTGGCCCACTCACCAGGCTAAGTAAGGGGAGAGTCATGGTTAGTTGCCTATCTGGGGCCAGGATCCACAAGATCATGCACTCACCACACCATTGCACCATGAGTGCCAGTATGACTCAGTCATAGTCCATGTGGATATAAACAATCTATGACATACATGCTCGGACAATATGAAAAATAACATGATTGAGCTCTCAGATGGTGTAAACCAGGCCACTATGAGCATAGCATTGAGCAGCATTCTACCTTTTCCAAAGACAATGCCACAATATGAACAGACGATAATTGACTTTAACAATTGGTTTACTTTCTGATGTCATTTAAGAGGGTGAAAGATTTATCAGCCTGGGTGGATATGGTTGTTATACCATGCTGCCTTGCAAGGGATGGTCTAAGTCTCTTCCCTTTAGGCTTTTGAATACTAGCTAAAACCTTATCTACCCAATAGTGCCTTTTTAGACAACCTGATAAACTTCCTAACATAGCAAAACCAACCTACGAAAATCTAAAGGTGTTACTGCTCAATGCCAGGAGTTTAAACATGAAACTCCACTCCCTGCAAGCTCTCCTCATCCCAGAGAATGTAAAATCTGTGCATTTACTAAGACATAGTTTAAAACCGTGGAGAACACCCCAGCAGTGCAGAGCTATAATGCCTTTCACACATTCTTACCACATAGTAAAGGAAAAAAGAAGGATGTGTCTCAATTTACATAACAAAATAAACACACCTCAAGGCTGGTCAAACAGTATTATGCACTTAAAACTTCTCTACATCCAAATTACCATAAGCAAACTCCAATACCATATCCTTGTAAGTTAAAGATCCCCATCGTTGACCCAGGAGACCCATAACACATGCTTAAACACACTTGAGACACTCCCATTTCAACCCAATACCATACTAATGGGTAACTTTAACTACCCTACTATAAGTTGAGAATAATACGTTACCCAGAATATGCAATCCCAGATATTCATGGATGTTGCAAACACAAACACCATGAAGCATCCTTGACATCGTCCTTCCAAACATGGAAGAATCTTGCACCCCTCCCCAGTGTAATGTCATCACTAGTCCTGAGAGACCATAAAGTTGTTGTCTTTGAAATAAAAATAAAAAACAGGGCCCAGGCTAACCATTGATCCTTTAGGAATTATTCTAAGGCACATGTTGTACCATTAAATTTATTTATTTGCAGTTTGTTTGCCAAGATAGTCCATTGGGCCCCAAAGAGCCCATTTTCAATGGAGTCCTGGGGAGAAAAGCTCCAGAAAAATACAAATACATAGTACGCATTGCACATATACATTACAGATTATCTCATAGGAATACAAAGTAAATATGATAAGAAAAGGTTAACAATGATAGAATACATCAGTGTAGTTCATTAAACAGCAATAAAAACACTTTTTTTTTCTTTTACAAAAGTAGCAGCATAAGGTAACTGTTAAATAGTTGGTAAATGACACCCTGGCAAAATTTCAAGTCCCCCAAACCCTGACAGCACTGTGTGGAATTGTTCACAGAAACCATGTACAATCATGTTAATGGTTGCATTGAAACAGCTGCACCTACCCAGAATAAGCACAGGACAAACTGAAAATACAGGTCAGCCTGGAGAAATCCCAACATCAAAAGGATGTAAAACAAAACAAAGAAAATCATGACAATAATTAGGAAGTGTAATACCCAGCAAGGTAAAAAAAACCTCCCTCGTCAATCTAAAAAAGCAACTCTGGGGTCTAATCAACTCTACCAAACCAAATTTGAAGTAAAAATAGCCTCACAGTTAAGCACATTCTCAAGGCATTCTTAAGCTCTTTTCTCAACCCTCAAAGGAAATACACAGCAAAGTGCTAAGCTAATTGTCAATGTATCCACCTAAATTGAAACTGAAGATATAAACATCCCCAAAGAAATACCCTCAACCATAAATCTCCTAACTATCAGTCGGGAACAGGTCCTCAAAGTACTATCGAAGGCCACAGACACTGCGTTAATGGTTTAGATAATATCTCAGGATACCTCCTTAATAGCATGAAACATGGTATATCAGGACCAGGAAAATCACTATTTATCCATAGTCTGCATTCAGGCTTCATGCCAAGTGAATAAAGGACTACAACTGTCATCCCTCTGTTCAAGTGTAGTCCATCTACAGACTCAGGTAACTACAGAAATATAAGTCTGACTAGTCTCATCTTCAAAGCCATGGAAAGAAGTATCATAAAATGATTAACAATGACATTGGAAACCTTCAGACTCTGGATCCAACCTAGGTCAGCTTCATCAAGGACAGGTCATGCCTACTCAACCTGATGGACTTCTGTGAGAAGGTCACCAAAGGAATACACGAGGGAACATGGCTAAAGCATTTGACACCGTACCCTAGTCAGACAGTGTAGACAAACTAGTGAGATTAGGTATAAACACCTATGTCACCTACTGTGTAACCAGCTAGCTAACAGATATGAACCAAGAAGTTAGTATAGGGGGTCGTACCTCTACAAAGAGGCCAGTCACTAGCAGAGTCCCTCAAATCTCGGTGCTGGTGCCACTCTTTTTTGGCATCTAATTGCTTGAGGTTAAGGCTAACATAATGGGCCTCTGGCTGACCAAGTTTTCAGATGATTACAAACTAGATATAATCATAGAATACCCCAAAGTTACAAATGTCCTCCAAAAAGGCCTGACGCAGACTACTAACTGGTAACAGAGCCACAGTCCAAGACTCAGTACCAGGAGTATCCCTTGGGAAGATGAACAGCACAAGACAACTGTACCACTACTTTCTGGACTTTCTGTATAGGTAAATTCCTGTAGATGTAAATAGCACATCCAGTCTGCTTTAAACAGCAACAAAACAATAGATTGCATAGTGACCATGAGAACGGACTTCTCTGAGACAAATGTGTTGATACCACTTAAGTCTGAGATTGACCTTAGGTACAGAATCCTTTTTCAAGCTGAAGAATAATCTGGAATACTATCCAAGCACTCACTTTTCAGTGAGACCTTTTGAAGCCCTTGTTTCTTCAGAACAGCCTGTACTTCCTTCCTTGCCACTGCTTTTCTTTAAAGATGGTCTATCAAGATCAGAGATGCAGAAGGAAAGGAAAATATAATTTTATATGAATGATAGCCTTTTGGCTATAACTTTACTTGAGTGTTAGATCAAATCAAACAAATGTGTGAAAGAACATTACCCCTGACCATAACCATTTAGTGGTGGTTTGGGGTCAAGATTGCTGCTGCTTAACTTTAAAAAGATTACTGCTGGCAATTATTTTTTGATAATAACTCCAGAGCACAAAAGTTGTTATCATAATGGCTCAGGCAACAGACAGCAGAAAGGGCTGTTGCCAAACTTAGGGAGCTTATAACAAGGAAAATAACCAGAGATCCTGCACAAGTACTAGAAATATTTTGGAAATTTTATGAAAATCTGTATAAAGCAGAGAAAGGTGAAAATCAAGAAAAAGTAGAAATTAAATGTTTATGGAAAAATGAAATATGCCAAGGTTAGAGGCAGATGAGACTCAGTTACTAACAATTAGAATAGGAGGAGATGAGGATAAGATAAAAATGGTGATATATAACCAATCTACAGGAAAGTCTCCAGGAATAGATGGCATTCCTGTGGAAGTTTGGAAGCTAGGAGGGAAGAAAGTCATAAAGATCTGGAAGGTTTTCTTTAGCAGTATTTTAACAGGAGGGGAAGTATCAATATCCTGAAAGAAAGCTGTGGTGGCTGTGATACCTAAAGATGGTAAAGACATATCAGAACCAGCTCAGTATAGGCCCTTTTCAATTTTAAAACATGATTATAAAGTGTTTATGTTTATAATGACTAAAATAATGGCAAAGGTGATGCCAAAACTGATAGGCATGGATCAATGTGGTTTTGTAGAAGAGAGGCAAACATTTGACAACATTAATAGAATAATGATGATCCAGAGGGAAGCAGAATGTAAGAAAATACTACTGTTGTTGGTGAGCCTTGATGCAGAGAAAGCATTTGATATTGTAAGTTGGGATTTTGTGAGTACGGCAATGGAAGCATTTGCATTCCCTGATAAAATTATAAGGTTGACTAGAATGATATATGTGGGATTGGAGGTGAAAATTAAAGTGTGAGGGGGTCCTCTCTGATGAGTTCTGTTCGAGCAGAGGAACCAGGCAGGGGTGTTATTTCTCTCCTTTGTTATTTCATCATATTTAGAACCATTGGCAAAGAAAATAAGGGACTCAGAAATTCAATGATATAATTGGTATGGTAATCAAGAAAAGTTGGCTTTATTTGCAGTTGGTATTATTTTATACATGATTAAAAAAAAACAGAAAATGACATTTCAGTGTTGTGGAACATTCTGACACTGTTTCACATCTTTTCAGGATACAAAGTTAATGAAGATAAAATAAAGGCAATAGTTGTAGATTATGTGCACACGCAAATTGGTTTAGCAATATCCATATTTATGGGGACATGATAAAATGATGTACTTAGGAGAATGGATTAAAAAGGACTCTATTGTGACATCTAAGGGTATGTGGGAAGAGACCAAAAAGATAATACAAAAACTAAGAAAGTGGAAGCTCTGTTTTATGGATATTGATAGCAAGATACAAGTATTTAAATGTTTTCAGTCCCTTTAGTTTTATACACAGATCAGGCGTATTTTATCAACCAGAGGAGAAGTTGTGGATAGCAATTAATAAAGAGTTAAAGGGGTTTATCTGGGATGGGAAGACAGCAAGAGTCAAGTGGGATACGTTGAACCTTCCAATAGAACAAGGTGGTTTGGGATTACCTGATTTGAAGGGGTATTTCAAAGCTACATAGTTAAGGCTCTTATTACACAGCACAAGCTGAAAGCTATAATTCATAGTGGACTAAGATGATGAAACAGGGGAAGCTCAAGAAACAAGGAGAGACTGGGATTCTGGATGCTGATCTTTAAGTAAAATAACCAATAACCATACATAATATTATATTCATAAAGTAGCAGAAAGTATTCTAAGAACTAAGCCAACACGGGAATGCAGAAAGGAGATTCTGCTGATAGGGATGACTGCAATCATGGGTATAGAGAACAGGCAAGCAGGAACTGGAATTTACTGGAGAAAACTGGCAAAGGAAGCAAGGTATTGGGAGCAAATTATTAGAGAGGGAAATGTAACAAAATGGGAAGAGGTCAAGAATTCATTTGGACTGCAGGTTAGAGATTGCCTTCCCTGTCAACGATTCATATTAGAATATAGGCGAAGAGAAATGAATAAGTGGGATCATAAGTGACCAGCAATGGTAGAGTTTTTTGGTAGACTTTATAACAGAAGTTGCTGTTAAAAAGGGGTAGTTAGCAGGGCATATGCAATATTGCATGATAAGTATAGGAATCAATCAGATGAGGTTAAAAAGGATTGGGAAGAGAGACTGGATAAGCAATTCACAAAGAAATAATGGGAGGATATATGCATGACTCCCAGATATCCAACAAAGTCCATAAGATTTAATGTCTTTGCTTTGACATTTTCCATTGGTATTTTTTTTACCCCAAGCAGATTCCAAAGAAATTTTCCCCAGGTAAATAGCAAATGTTGGAGATGTGATGGGGAAGAAAGAGATAAATGGGAACATATTTTTTGGGAATATAATGAGTTAGCAGACTTTAAAAATTCCCTGCAAACTACTCTGTCAGAAATACAGGGTGAGCAAATTGGTGTAATTAAGGAAATTGTTTTTTGAGCTGTGATACTCACTAGGAATTGTCTAGACATAGTAAGGCCTTGCTGAGTTTAATTCTGGTGATTAAACAATTAGAAGAAAATGGAAGTCAAAGTCGAAACCAACTAAACTAGAAGTAGTGAATATAGTAACAGAGATAAAAGAACAGGGAGTGGGATCTTTAGAAAAGCGTAGGAACAATTTAAATTGAAAAAATGGTTATTGTGGAAACAATGCATGCAGAATAATGTTTTGTTGGAGAAATGAGGTTTAAGGAAAGGTAAGAACTGAATGGGCTAGGCAATGTTTAACTGACAATGACTGTAGAGATTATAAGCAATGTATAACGTTTGCAATTGAAAATATGTCAGTGTGTTTTTTTCATTTATATAACGTACGACTGCCTGTGTCATAACTAATAATTCAACAAAGATGTTTCTTGTTAAAAAAAAAGATTGCTACTGGTTGCAGGATCTCAGCCTTTGAGCCCGCTTTTCTCTACAGAAAAGCATGACACTCCGTTCCCTCTCTTGAGGTTTTTGGTACTGGAGAGAATGTTTTGATGCAGCAAAAGTTTCTACTAACTTCTCTGTATTCAAATGTATGATCATTGTAGGGAGGGAAGAGATCTCATTCTGTTACTGGTAACTATTTAGCATTTCTCCATCGCAGATTTTAGTGAGTCATTAATTTATGAGTCAAACAGCAGGATCTCATTAAATAGCAAATACAAAAGGACACTATGACATCCATCAGTGTCAGTGTCAGTATACAGCAATTCTAAACCCTGCAACCCGGGCTGATCTATCTGCAACATCACCAGGTAGCTTAAAATTCACCATGGATGCCTGGGCCTTGATCATCTCCCATCTCCTCAAGGTCTCTATTAGTCATACCATCATCAGATTGGTGTACTGCATGTGGTAGGTCTTGCTGAATGTGCAGTATCTGTCTTAATCAGTTTGGCACTCTCATGGATAAGGCAGAAGACACAAATACTTGCTTTCCCAGCCTAGCCAGGACTACTGATTGCCTGAAGGATAGGCATATGCATAATGAGGCACAGGTGAGACATTCAGCTTGGAAGTATCTGTCTACAGCATATGCTTAGAGGTATGGAATATTTGATCTGCTTTCCTGGGTACTGGGACAAGAGTGACAGGGTATTTCTACACCTGGATGACAATCCAGAAGTGTTTTCATAATTAAATGAACAACACAAGACAAATACTGTCTTTTAAGCCTTTTGGAATACTCTCTGTGAGGATGGAATAACATGACTGGGCCTTCTCCTTCTTATGATCTTCCCAGACTTGAAACAATCCTGGAGACATGGTGGGAAAGTAACCACATTCACCTGTCAATATCCTTAGATATTTTATTGAATCCTTGGGGAACTCCAAATGCTTTGTTTTTAAACTGTATCTTTCAGCTTCTGTACTGCTGCAGAGTCTAAAATAGGAGACTGTTCTAGACTTTTGAGCTAGCTTGTTTGGGCAATCTGAGCAGGAGAGGGAAAATAAACCACTGACTGGGAAGGATAACCTTTCAAGGGTAACTAGGATGGTGTTGGGTTAGGTAGAGGGTCCAAGACCACCAATATGGGGCAATAATAGGTTAAATACCCTGTTATGATAATTTAGTGCCTCTGTAATAAGTGAGGGTGTAACTCCTTACATCTGTGCTTATGACTGGGTAAACATCAGCAATGCTGGAAGGCTAAGTGTGTGGGATGTAGGTGCCTTTCCTGATAAAGGCAGATAGAGTGATTGAAATCAATCTAATTCCTGACGTCAGGTAAACCAGCGCCAGTGACACTATTGCTGCTTCTGGTAAGGACATCGCCTGTGGAACCCATGTCAACTAACCCAGCATTTATCTGGCATACGTCTATAGGAAAAATGCCTTTACAGAAACACTGGTAAGACAAATAATGATCTTGCTGAGATTTGACATCTCTTATATACTGCAGCTTCCCCATTGTAGTGTCCCACATTTAATGGTGGTCATCAGCTTATAGAAATAAAAATTTAGGCTGTGGGCTGTGTTCTAGTAGAATATATCCTTTGAGATGCTTTTAAGGCTCTTAAAATAATGGCAGAGGTGTTTGTCTTGGACTCTGATTTCTCCTCCATTCCTTTTGTTGTTTTTTTAAACTATCTAATTTTGGAGTGAGAGGGCATCTGTCAACTTTTAATGTGCTTTTTCTTTTCCAAACAGTATATTTTCTTGGAAGATACATAGAACCAGAGGAGGATAGCCCTGTTCTAGGTACTGTAGTGGCTACAACATAAATAGATTTTGAAAACAATTCCAGAGCATCTGCCATGAGAGAGACCCAAATAATTTATAGACTTATGGTGTTTGTCTGCAAAGGTAATCTGCTTGACCCAAAGGATACTTTATTGTTGAAGCTGTGAGAAAATGTGAAAAATAAAAAGGTCACTTAATATATACATAAAAATGACAAACAATGAGAAGTTAAAAGCAATTTCTTAATAACAACCTAAAAGGGAGACTAAGATGTTGAATAAAATAAAAAAGTGGAAGATTTTACCAGACTAGAAAGAAGTTCCTAGTACATTTCATGGAATGAAAACATTTACAATTCTTTTAATGAAAGTTTTTTTTTGTACCAGATATCAATCCCAACTTGGCAGTTCTTATTTTTGACATTTATTGGTGCCGGGTTTTACAACAATGTATTATCATTCAACGAAAAAAGCCAGGGTTCAATGAATGCCAGGCAAAACCCTTTTAGTGTGGGAAAGAACAGGATCATTCCATTTGGGAAGTGGATGTGCTGGCTTTCCTTTGAAAGTTTTGCACACATAAGCAATCCTAACACCTGCAACATAGGTTCATAGATTAGTACTAAGCTAACTGCCCTTGCGAGCCATTTTTAGCCTAGCCAATTATCCCTTGTGAGACTCAAACCCTGCACCTTGTGTTTGTAAGGCAAACACCTTAACCATTAGTCCAACATCAGTCCTTACTGTTCTTGCAGCCAGAACTCTTAGTATTATATTATATAATATTTTCTCAACTAATCAGGAGGTAGCATACAGTGTTCAGTTAACTCTAATTAATGATTAATGATGAAGATATAATACTTGCTATCGTAGAACTCTTTGTGGCTTTCTGCAGATATGTAAATCAGTATGACTTGTCAGAGTTTTTGTTGTCTGCATGTCATAAAAAATAATGAAGTGAAGGCATGGCCAAGATGGCTGAGTAAGAGCAGAAACTGAAAGAAGTTCTGTAACTTTAAATTGTATTTCTAAAGATTAATAGCAAAACATAGTATTAATGACTTTCTACATATAATAGTTTTCTTATACAAGAGAAAATCTAGAGGAATATATATTTTTCCTTAGATTTTACTATTTGTAGTCAAAATACTGAAGCTAAGTTTCAGAAGTAAAGAAGTAAATGATTTAGTGTTAAAATGGATTCAAAAAGTGATAACATTAATGAAGAAAATAAAATTAAAATGTAACAGCTGAAGAATTTAATAAAACAACAAAGTATGTAAAGCACTTCTATGGACGATACTCTTAACAACTATGATGGTAGAATATCTGAAGGTGAACTTCATAAATAAATTCTTCTTAAAACAAAACAAAACAATTGCTTGTCTGAAAAAATGTTGATTGAGAAAACAAACTTAGGAGGAATCTAAGATGTACCTGTAAAATATGGAGGGGACAATACAGTGAACTTTTTAACCACTTGGTGACATAAAACTCAAAATTTTCTTGAAGCTCTGTCTCAAAAATACACCTCCTTGTTCAGTAATACTGAGATTTATGTAAAGTGTGGAAAAAGATTAAATATTAAAATCTGCCTGGTCTAATCATCATATTAAAATAGATAAGAACATTATTCATTTTCATAATGATCACGCCAGTAAAGTATTGCGTGAAAGGAAAGAATGTTTGCCTTTGATCAAGGAACTTAAGAAAAAGAACTACAAAACAAGCATAATTTTTCCAGTAAGAATAAGAGTTCAGCATTGTGATGATATAAAGATATCTGATGCTCTGGTTAAAGCAATACACTATTTTCTGAAGAAGAAAATATTAGCTTCTTCTGAGGAAATGGAATAGAATACTGCTTCCCTTAAAAGGTAAACTGAAATTATTGCTTGGAACTCTATTTCTAAACCCATAAATCTAGAATAAATTATTTCCTCTTTTTCTTAAGAAATACTTTCTATATCTCTTTAATAATAAATGCTTTATGGCAACAATGTGCCAACAATGGTATCATCCATTATTCAAAAAGCTTTGAAGGAATAAGTATACTTTATGTAAGTATAACTAATACTTATTTCTATTGATCTACGAGCTTAAAGAATAATTATATTTACTAAGTTAAATAATTTCCTAGAATACAGATAAATAAGAAATATTTTAAACTTAAGCCACTTTATTAAATATTAACACTATATTTTATAGTAAATAACTAAATTAAATACTTACAATCATCCTTAAATACAAGTTAAAGTTTATTTATATATTCAGATTTATGATTTAATTTAGGGATGTTTTTATTTCAACCTGCATGCACTAGCCATAGTGTAAATAGCATCTTATATCTTCATTCTAGTGCTGTTTGTGATGCCCGTGCCCTGGCCCAGCAATCATGGAGCCTCAATCCTCACCACTAACACCAGAGAGGGCATCTCATATATAAAGGAAAGGATAACAAATACACACAGTAAAGTGCAATTTCCCTTAAGAGCACACAGAGATCACAGTCAGTCCAGGGCTGGTTGCTCCCTTGCTCTCCAGGTCCCCAATAAGAATCCCCACTGGCACAGCTATAGGGTCCAGATCTCAGCCTAGCTGGGCAAGCTAAAACCTCCAGCACCCTCTCTGTCCAACCAGTGCTTCGTGTCCCTGTCCAAGTAGCTGATACACACACACACATACTTTGAGATAAGAGTTTATACAACCACACATACACTCCTGAGAAAGGCTGGTACAGGTTCTCCAGCTGTGCCCCTATTAACCAGACTATATGGTAGCACTGTCTGCCACCACCCAGCTAATATTTATCAGCTGCTCAAAGGTCCTTAAAAGGGTGTCCAAATATTACTGTGCAATATTATTATCCAATTGGTAGTATAACAAAATAGTCAAGGCTTATTGGAGTGATTTGGTATAGTAATCACTATAAATATGCAATGCACTCTAGAGCTTAAATTATCTCTACACAAAACAGTCACAGTTGAAAGGTTTTAAAATGTTTAATAATAAAAGCACAAGACAATACTTACTACACAGTGCTAGTTAAGAGTTCAGTGATCACAGAGAAATACTTAAAATAATTCAGTAGTACAGTTCTGACATCACAGAAAAACACTTAGTCGAATCTTTCTAGTTCCTAGCTATTTCCAAAAGAAAACATAAGTCTAAGATAACTTACATAAGAAAACAGGCAGAGTGCTGATGAGTTGGAAGGTCAAGACAAAAATGCTTAATCCTCTCTGGTTTTCTCTGTTTAAATTGTAACCGCAGTTCTGATTTACATTACATCATTCTTCACACTTTTCTGGGGTTCCCAGGCTACACATTACATTCTTAACATCCCCTTTTGTTATCTTGCAGCTGGTCAGGAGCAGAGCAATAAAAATACATTTGCATGTTTAAATCTAGCAATTTAACTCTTGGTTAAAACAATAGAAATAATTTCTTTATCTAGCCTTTTCAGCACCACTATCTACATCAAAGGGTCACCACATACTTTACTTTGGTCAGTAGAGTGCACTGTTGTTACATTTATTTCCAGTTCCACATGTAACAGTATTTCTTTACATTTAAGACAACAACCCTGTAGTTTACATTCATATTTACAAATGACAGAATTATCTGCAAAATTATATCTGGCTAGGCTGGCAGCCTTCACCTGTATTCACCCACTCTTCACTTATCCCCCCCCCTCCCCAGAGAACTCAAGCTAGTTTTTCTAGTGACCCTTGAGAAATGCTGCTTGAGAGGGTCAGGTCTATCTGAGTATACCTAACCCCATTCCCTATCTTGAAAGCCCATCTGCAGTGGCTTTGCTAACCCCATTGCGGTGCTGCACTGACATAGCATATGCTTGCAACCCCAGGCTCCATCTTAGCAACTTGGCATTTTTCTGGCTGGCTCTGTTTAACCATGTTAGGGGGAGGTTGTGATCTGTCATAACAGTAAATTTCCTTCCATACAGATAAGGCTGAAGTTTCTGCAGTGCCCACACTATGGCTAGATATTCCTTTTCTACCACTGCATAGCATTCCTCCCTGAGTTGGGGCCTATGACTGAAATAAACCACTGGGTGCTCTTCTTCCTCTGAAGAAATCTGGCTAAGTACAGCCCCCACCCCATGGTTCAAAGCATCCACCCGTACAGCAAATTCTTTGCTGTAATCTGGACTGGCTAACACAGGGGGTCCTCCCAAAGCTTCTTTAAGCTTCTGGAATGCCTGCTCACATGCTGGGGTCCACACTACCTTATCTGGCCTGTTCTTTCTTGTCAGGTCTGTGAGGGGAGCAGCTATGGTACTATAACTGGGGACAAATGTTCTGTATTACCCTGCTGTCCATAAAAATGCCCTCATCTGCTTTTTAGTAATAGGTGCAGGCCATGCCTGAATGGCTTCCATTTATCTTACCAATCCCCACTCTATGTTCTAGGTAGGAGACCTCTGCCATACCCACCTGACATTTGCTCAGCTTAATGATCAACCCTGCCCTCTGTAATCTGCCCAGCACCTCCCTGACTTGCTGAAGGTGCTCTGGTCAGGAATGGCTGTAGATGACAATATCATCTAAATAAGTAAGGGCAAACCCTCCTGCTCCTACTAGGATATTATCTACCAGCCTCTGGAAAGTTGCTGGGGCATTCTTCATCCCAAAGGGCATATTTGCGAACTCATACAAGCCACAAGGATTCACAAAGGTTGACTTCTCTCTAGCACTGCGAGTCAAGGGCACGTGCCAGTAACCCTAGCTAAAATCAATGGTTGTAAGATAGTTAGCCCTACCCAGCTGCTCTAAGGCTTCATCTGTCCTAGACATGGGGTAAGCATCTGACTCTGTATGACTACTTAATTTCTTGTAATCCACACAGTACCTGGTGCCTATATTCTTCTTGGGCATCAGCACTACTGGGGAGGCCCAGGGACTGTTGGACTCTTGAATCACCCCTAGTTCCAATATCTCCTGTACCTCCTCCCTCAGAGTCAGTTTGGCTCTCTCAGGCACTCCATAAGGGGTCTGCCAAATAGGCCATTGGGTCCTGTATCCACCTGGTGCTGCCCAAGGTGGGTGCACCCTGGCTTCCCAGTGAACATGTTCGCAATTTCCTGCAACACTGCTCGAATTTCTCGAACCTGGGTAGGGGATAGCTGCTGGGACATTGATACCCCTTCCACCGAGGTGTCAGCCCAAGCCTCACTGAGGAGATCAGTCCCCAGATCTCCCTCAGACTTTTCCTGCAATCCACTGCAAATGCTCAGCACAAGGGCCTCCCTATCATGATAAGGTTTCATCATGTTAACATGGTGCAATTTGTGCCCTTGACGTCTGCAAGGCAGTTCCACCATGTAGTTAACATCACTTACCTTTCTTATCACCTTGTAGGGTCCCTCCCAAACTGCTTGCAGCTTGTTGTGTCTGACAGGAATGAGAACCATTACCTGCTGCCCCACAGCATACTCTGTAGCTCGAGCATTCCTGTCATACCACACCTTTTTCTGTTGTTGGGCTTCTGCAAGGTTCTCCTGGGCCAAGCCCATGAGTTCCCTGAGCCTTGTCCTGAGGTGTAGGATGTATGCCACAGCAGACTCCTTGTGAGATTAGCACTCAGCTTCCCACTTATCTCAAATTAAATCTAGAGGTCCCCTCACCCAATGCCCATACAGCAACTCAAAGGGTGAAAAAACTGTGGATTCCTGGGGAACCTCTCTGTAAACAAACAACAGATGGGGAAAATATTTGTCCCATTCCCTCTTAAACTGATCTGCAAATGCCCGTAGCATGGACTGGATTGTAGAGTTTAACCTCTCAACTAGACCATTAGTCTGGGGATGGTAGGGGGTGGTCTTCATGTGTTTCACCCCACAGGACTTCCACAGACAAGCCAGCAAGTCTGACATGAAATTGGCACCTCTGTCAGTCAGTATTTCTTTTGGGAAACCTACCCTGCTGAAAATCTCTAACAAAGCATTTGCCACCTTCTCTGTCTCAATGCAGGACAAAGCCACTGCCTCAGGGTATTGTGTAGCATAATCCACTACCACTAGGATATACATTTTCCCTGTGGAACTTGGGGTACTCAGAGGACCCACAATATCCATAGCTATCCTCTGAAATGGCTCTTCAATCACAGGCAAAGGTATCAAAGGAGCTCTAACCTTGTCTCCTACCTTGCCTACCTGTTGACACTGGTCACAGGTCCTGCAGTACCCTGTTACATCTCTGGAAATTCCAGGCCAATAGAAGTTCTTCATAATATGCCTCTTTGTACGTTTTATGCCCGTATGACCTGCAAAGGGAATATCATGGGCTATGGCTAGAAGTGTCAGATAGTAGGCTCTAGACACTCCCAACTGCTGTACTCTCTCACCTTCTAGCCCTCCCTCAGGTATCCACTCTCTGTATAGTAACCCTTTGTCCCAGTATACAGATTCCCCCTTTCCTTGAGAATCAGGTGCCTCCCTAGCTACCTGCCTCAGGCCTTGCAGTGTAGGGTCTGAGAGCTGAGCCTGTCTCAACTCTCTCCTTGTAACCCTTCCCAGCTCCCCTTCCACAGGAAGTCTGGCATCCTCTGACAGTGGTGCCTCACTGTCAGCCTGTGTACAACGACTCACCTCTACCTTTGCAGTCCCTCTGTCCAAGGGAACATCAGTACCCCCAAGCAGCTGTGGCTCACCTTCAGTTTAACTGCTACAGAGTAGCTCCCTCCCTGAAGTAACCACCTCATCAGTCCTGGCTGCAAGTATGCAGTCTGTCTGGGTCTCCCCCAGGCTACCAGACCCACATGCTTGTCTCCTACCCTGACTGTGTGTAACTACATAAGCACGTAGTACTGCCTCATCCAAATCCTTCCCTCTCAGGACATCTGCAGGATGGTAGTTTAGTACCCCTGGTGTTTCAAGACAACCTACTATTGGCATTTTGTCTTTCCCACTTACTGGCTCCCTCACCTTTTGTTCCCCACCTTACCTCCATGGACACCTGTATGCCACATGGCCCCACTGGTTGCATTCAAAACATTTAACCCTAGCTCCTAGATGTGTACCTGGACTAGTGGCTTCCCCTGCTACTGGCAGATTCTGTAGTCTGTGCTCCCCACCATGGGTTCCTTTAGACCCATGAGCAGTACTGGGGGGTCCCCTTCCTATGCAGGGCTGCCCTGCTTGCCAGGTATAGGTCTCCCTTCTTCCCCAACTCATCTGAAGTAGCACATTGTCTATCAGCTAACCAGATCCTCATGTCCTCGGGCAAAGTGCTAAGGGCTTGTTCCCTCACCAGAAGGTCTGTCAGCCCTTCAAAAGTGGTGACCTGACATCCACTCACCCACCAATGGAAATAAGTGCCAGTTCAGCAACATATTCACACACACTTTCATCTGCCTTGCATCTATGCTCACGAAACCTTTTCCTATACGTTTCAGGTATTAGCTTAAAAAACTCTAATATACAATTTTTTTACAGCAGTATAATCAGAACATGTAACGTCAGACATCTTAGACAATATAGTTATAGCTTTACCATGGAGTAAGGGGGCAGGAACCGTACCCAGAGCCTTTGGTCAACCCTATACTGTTTGCATACCCTCTCAAACATATGAATGAAACTATCAAAATGATCCCCCTCTTTAAACCGCAGAACAAATTTACTGACCTGTTGTGCTTCTGTGGTCCAGTTACTCCCTTCCCCATTACCTCCATGACTCTGGCAAAGAGTCAGCATTTCTCTCTCATGCGTCCTCTGCCTCTCCAAATGCCTGGCCTCCAACTCAAGTCTCTTTAGCTCTAGATGGATTTTTTAAGTCCTCTGCATAAAGGTTGAGCTGTCCATTCTCCGAGGGTATTATATCTCCACTGCCAGTCTGATTGTCCTCCTTGTTGCTGTTTTCTGATGAAGCTGTAACCAAGGCTGCAATCAGGTCTGCCTTAATCAGGTTTCCATGCACCAGTCCCCTAGCCTGGCACATCTCCACCAGCTGGCTCCTTGTCAGCTTTTCATACTCCTCTGCTGACATGCTGCATGCTCACCCAGACTAACTAAGCTAACAAAAAAATAAAACAACTGTGATCTAAACTCTGAGTATTCACTGCATGGCTGTTTTAAAGTACAAGACACCTTCAAAGCTCACTGTACACAAGCTACAGGATTCACTCTACCCACACCACTACAAGCCAATTAGTATTTGCCAACCAATTAATATGTGATGTGGATATCCCAACCACTGCCAGCCAAATAATATGTGATGTGGATATCCCAACCACTGCCACCAATTAATGTGATGCCCGTGCCCTGATCCAGCAATCAAGAAGCCTCAATCCTCACCAGAGAGGGTGTCTCATATATAAAGGAAAGGATAACAAATACACACAGTAAAGTGCAATTTCCCTTAAGATCACACAGAGATCACAGTCAGGCCGGGGCTGGACACTCCCTTACTCTCCAGGTCCCCAATAAGACTCCCCACTAGCACAGATATAGGGTCCAAATCTCAGCTTAGCTGGGCAAACTAAAACCTCCAGCACGCTCTCTGTCCAACCAGTGCTTTGTGTCACTGCCCAAGTAGCTGACATACACACACTTTGAGATAAGAGTTTATACAACCACACTGACACTCCTGTAAAAGGCTGGCACAGGTTTTCCAGCTGTGCCTTTATTACCCTGACTATATGGTAGAACGGCCTGCCACCACCCGGCTAATATTTATCAGCTACCCAAAGTCCCTTAAAAGGGTGTCCAATTATTATTGTGCAATATTATTATCCAATTGGTAGTATAACTAAACAGTCAAGGCTTATTGGAGTGACATGGTACAGCAATCACTATAAATATGCAATGTACTCAAGAGCTTAAATTATCTCTACACAAACAAGCCACAGTTGAAAGGTTTTAAAATATTTAATAATAAATAATAAAAACACAAGACAATAATTTTTACTACACAGTGCTAGTCAAGAGCTCAGAGATCACAGAGAATACTTAAAATAATTCAGTAGTACAGTTCTGACATCACAGAAAAACACTTAGTCTAATCTTTCTATTTCCTAGCTATTTCTAAAAGAAAACACAAGTCTAAGATAACTTACATAAGAAAGCAGGCAGAATGTGGATGAGTTGGATGGTGAAGACAAAATGCTTAATCCTCTCTGGTTCTCTCTGTTTAAATTGAAATTGCAGTTCTGATTTACATTGCATCATTCTTCTTACTTTCCTGAGGTTCCCAGGCTACACATTACATTCTTAATATCCCCTTTTGTTATCTTGCAGCTGGTCAGGAGCAGAGCAATAAAAATACATGTGCATGTTTAAATCTAGCAATTTAACTCTTGGTTAAAACAATAGAAATAATTTCTTCATCTAGACTTTTTGGTACTACTGTCTACATGAAAGGGTCACCAAACCCTTTACTTTGGTCAGTAGAGTGCACTGTTATCACATTTATTTCCAGTTCCATATGTAACAGTATTTCTTTACATTTAAGACAACAAGCCTGTAGTTTACATTCATATTTACAAATGACAGAATTATCTGCAAAATTCTATCTGGCTAGGCTGGCAACCTTCACCTATCTTCACCCACTCTTCACACTGTTCAAGCATAAATAAAATGCAACTTTACCTGTCATTATAGCAACAGTATAGAGTAATATAAATAACTTATAAAATGATAATTTGGATTTTTATAAAAGTTTCATTTGATTTCCATTTATCTGAATATATTGTTTTGATGTAGGTAGTGGGTTTTGAGAACATGTGGTTTTGCTCACCCGTCTTTTTTTTCAAACACACTTGCATGGTTTCCCTTGCTTGTGTTATGTACTTATATATATATATATATATATATATATATATATATATATATATATATATATATTTATATAGCTCTTAGATTTAAACGCTTAAGGATTATTTGATCAGAAATGTGGGTTTGTAGTATGAGTATATGTACAGGAAAAATCTGATGTGATAATTGAATGTTAGTTGTATGTTAAATTTAATTGTCTTAGTACTTCCTCCTTTGCAAATGCCTTGTAGCTTGGCTTGAAACTTGAAATGTGCTCAAGATCAAATAACTTTCAAAAAATTTACTTGAACAATTTTTTCTTACCGTAATCTTCTCAAACTGTGTTTTCCTCTGCACTTAATATCCTACATTAGATTTTATGGAAATGTCATGATATCATCACTTGCACCATACTAGATGTAAATTAAGAAGGAAAGTTTTAAGCTCCTTTGAATTATGTTTGTTTGTTTGTGTCTTTCGAATTTTCCCGGTTAGGGGTCGCCACAACGGAACTCTGGTCCGCTAATGATTGGCAGTAGAGTTTTACATGCTGGCTTGCCGGGCCTAACGCACAACCTACAATGAAGGAACGCCCATTCACACATGTCACCACACAGAAGACACTCTAACTGAGAATCGAACGGGCAACATCTAACTGTGAGGCGACAACGCTACCACAGCACCACCACCGCTGTCTCTTTGAGCTATGTACATGAAATAATTGAAGAAAAATATATGCGTTGGAGTAATACCATTTGTGAGTACCATCAAAGGAAAGGTATATATTAAAAAAGTGTGTGTTTTATTAGTAATTTATGAAATATATCATTTGAGATCAAATGCTGTACATATTTAAAACGGATCTTGTATCAGTATTTCATTAAATGATCTACAGACTGAGATTATTATACCCTGTATTTTGAGACTATTAAACCCTGTATTTTATCTTTGTGAAAATTAAGATGGGAACACAGTACAATAGGAAAGTAAAGGTAAAGTGCTTACTTGCAGACAAATGATTTAGAGTGTGCAATGACAGCAATGAATAAGGAGCATTTTCATAAACACTAATGTGCACTTTTCATATCAGATTAATGGCTTTAGTCTTTAGGAGATTAATAACTGGAATAAATTGTAGTATGTGCAGGACAAATCCTCAATATGTTAATTCAAATATCAATGCTAATGCATAGCATGGATGGTATATATAGTTAAAATATTTTTAAATATCCCAAATATAAATCACCATCTACTTTTGCTTAGCATATGTATTGTTGCTATTATATTCAATCAGTTGGTACTTTAAAAGTATTTGTTTAATATGTTTCTTTATTTAGTCTATCAAGAATAATTTGAAAAAATCTGTTATTATAAATTTAGACAATATAACTCATTTGATTAGCTTCAGTTAGAATTCAGATTCCTTTATTTTTTAAACTACAAAAAGACATTTTGAAAAAGAAATATACAAATGTACTTGCTACTAGACCACTAGCAGATCTTAATCCCCAGGATTCACGAAGCCTCCGTGTAAGAGTTATAACTCTTACACGGAGGCTGCAGTTAAACGGAGTGATGTCAGCATGCTCTGCATATTCATGAGAGCATGCTGAATCACACCTAAGTCTAACACGGTCCGTGTAAGACAGTAGGGGGCATGTCCGTAGGCTGAGCCCTGCAAGCGGACATGCCCCCAGAAGTGTAAAAGTGCCCAAAGTAAACACCAACAACAGAGTCCATGGAAATGTGAATAAACACAACACAACACATGCCCCCACAGACTATGAACATAAAATATATATAAATGAACATGTTATATATTTTTTTAAATTGTAAAGATGTTTAACCGTGAGTGCGCGTTTGCTTAAGCGTGCCCGTAGCGCAGCTACAGTTAGCAGTCAGTGGGAAAGCATATAAAAACTAAATATGCAAAATAAGCCAGGAAGCAATAGTGTAGCAGTAGAGATGTTGGCTGAAGAGCAGGCATTCATGGTTCGAGCCCCCACAACACCATTTTTTTTTCTCAAAATAAGCAGGAAACAAGTCCCTGACAAATATGTACACATAAAACCCCAATATAAGTAAAATGTAATGAAATAGCCCATTTATATTGAAGAAATGTGAGGTAACAAAACAATAAAAAATTCCATATGTGCCCATAGCTGAGCTACAGTTTAACAGGGTGAGTGCATCTGCCTGTAGGTGAGCAGTGGTTTAACTGGTGCAAAATGAGTGCCCGTAGCTGAGCAGTGGTTTAACACACTAAATCTATGTGCCCCTAACTGAGCTGAGCGTAATATGCGTGCCGATAGCCAAATGAGGCGTAAAGCAGCATACCCCGTTTGTGCGGAGCTGCGCACCGCGCAAACAAGCTAACCGATGGGCAACGTTGAGCAAGCCGTATCAAAACTGCCTTTACACAGACACACCCCTCAGCATGTCTAGGCAGTCATGAAAAATAAAAAGCAGTAGCCAGGTTCGAACCCAGGATACTATACACCATAGTCAAAGTACAGAACCACTAAGCCATGACAGCAGTACCTGTAAATGCAATAATAGCTAATATATAGGAATGAATACAAACTAGAGCATGACAATGCAGGTTTACTGAAGTTGATACAATTCCAAAATGGCCAATCACAGATATGTGCGGGAAAAACGGACTATATAAGCCCCATAGGCGGGAATACACAGCATAAACGATTGTAGAACTGACCTGCAGGCAGAATGACAGGAGTAGGAGAGGGTAGTCACTTCTGAGTGCAGAGGTGGGGTGTTGAGGAGTCCAGGTACATGGTCTGGCTCCTAGTCCATCATCATGAGGCCCAACTCATGCAGGGCCAGGTCCTCTGGGGAGCATACAGGGCTGAGGCATGGGACCGGTTGGCTCATGATCTCACCAGTGCCACAGGGATTCCAAGGACTGGTGAACAGGTCCGTCACCACCATGCGGACCTGAAGAGATGCAAGCAGGACCAACTGAACCTTTGGATCCAGGAGGCCCGGCAAACACCCAACACCCCACTACTGAGTAAGTAACATTTAATTATGTATGTAAGAAATTAAACTAGCTGATATTATGGAGATGTGTATTCCAATATTACTTCATTTATATTACAGCTTCAGGTGTCCGTTCTGTGAACCGCAGAGCCTATGGCGATAGGCTGGTGTGGTTGCGCCACCAGGCAGGTCAGTAATCCACTACCAGTAACTGTAAAGAAATATAAAAGTATGACAGTCAGCAAAAGAGTGCAGTGTAGTCAGTAAGGAATAGAATCTGCAAGTAACAGTGTGAAAGTGTATGCAAGTATTGCTTGATTACAAAAGTGTGTTTCAGCCTGTAAGTTTAACCTAAACATGAAACTGTCCAACATATATTCTGAAATAAAAATGCCCTGCCTGTAAGAAAATAGTACACAACCTGCAGCGGGCTGAAAAGTATAGCTGCAGAAGATGATGAAATCACATGTGTGAAATATATCCCTGTGGAAATACTGAAACATGACAGAGGTGAGACTGCTGGAAAGGATTGTAATAACTACTGGTAAAACATGTCAATAAAGCCTAGAAGTACCATCCTGAATAGTAAAATGAAAGCAAGTGACAGAGTGTGAGAAAGTGTCATGAATCCAGCAATACAGTAGTAATAACCCCTGAATAAAGTATACTGCAGTCAAGACAGAATGAAATGCATGTGAGATTCAAAACCAAACAGCAAAGTCTGTTCAAAGTGTTGCTGCATCTGGAATGTGTATCCCAAAATCTGGATATGTTGCTCC
>NC_056725.1:1274332477-1274423832 GCF_019279795.1 Protopterus annectens | reverse complement strand
ATTGCATTTCCATGCATTGTTTTCATATCTAAGGAATGTTACACCTGTGCATCCTTACATCAGGTTTATCTACTCTTTAAGTATTGCATTTCCATGCATTGTTTTCATATCTAAGGAACGTTACACCTGTGCATCCTTACATCAGGTTTATCTACTCTTTAAGTATTGCATTTCCATGCATTGTTTTCATATCCAAGGAACGTTACACCTGTGCATCCTTACATCAGGTTTATCTACTCTTTAAGTATTGCATTTCCATGCATTGTTTTCATATCCAAGGAACGTTACACCTGTGCATCCTTACATCAGGTTTATCTACTCTTTAAGTATTGCATTTCCATGCATTGTTTTCATATCTAAGGAACGTTACACCTGTGCATACTTACATCAGGTTTATCTACTCTTTAAGTATTGCATTTTCATGCATTGTTTTCATATCTAAGGAATGTTACACCTGTGCATCCTTACATCATGTTTATCTACTCTTTAAGTATTGCATTTCCATGCACTGTTTTCATATCCAAGGAACGTTACATCTGTGCATCCTTAGATCAGGTTTATCTACTCTTTATGTATTGCATTTCCATGCATTGTTTTCATATCCAAGGAATGTTACACCTGCGCATCCTTACATCAGGTTTATCTACTCTTTAAGTATTGCATTTCCATGCATTATTTTCATATCTAAGGAACGTTACACCTGTGCATCCTTACATCAGGTTTATCTACTCTTTAAGTAATGCATTTCCATGCATTGTTTTCATATCCAAGGAACGTTACACCTGTGCATCCTTACATCAGGTTTATCTACTCTTTAAGTATTGCATTTCCATGCATTGTTTTCATATCTAAGGAACGTTACACCTGTGCATCCTTACATCAGGTTTATCTACTCTTTAAGTATTGCATTTCCATGCATTGTTTTCATATCTAAGGAACGTTACACCTGTGCATCCTTACATCAGGTTTATCTACTCTTTAAGTATTGCATTTCCATGCATTGTTTTCATATCTAAGGAACGTTACACCTGTGCATCCTTACATCAGGTTTATCTACTCTTTAAGTATTGCATTTCCATGCATTGTTTTCATATCCAAGGAATGTTACACCTGTGCATCCTTACATCAGGTTTATCTACTCTTTAAGTATTGCATTTCCATGCATTGTTTTCATATCCAAGGAACGTTACACCTGTGCATCCTTACATCAGGTTTATCTACTCTTTAAGTATTGCATTTCCATGCATTGTTTTCATATCTAAGGAGCGTTACACCTGTGCATCCTTACATCAGGTTTATCTACTCTTTAAGTATTGCATTTCCATGCATTGTTTTCATATCCAAGGAACGTTACACCTGTGCATCCTTACATCAGGTTTATCTACTCTTTAAGTATTGCATTTCCATGCATTGTTTTCATATCTAAGGAGCGTTACACCTGTGCATCCTTACATCAGGTTTATCTACTCTTTAAGTATTGCATTTCCATGCATTGTTTTCATATCTAAGGAACGTTACACCTGTGCATCCTTACATCAGGTTTATCTACTCTTTAAGTACTGCATTTCCATGCATTGTTTTCATATCCAAGGAATGTTACACCTGTGCATCCTTACATCAGGTTTATCTACTCTTTAAGTACTGCATTTCCATGCATTGTTTTCATATCCAAGGAACGTTACACCTGTGCATCCTTACATCAGGTTTATCTACTCTTTAAGTACTGCATTTCCATGCATTGTTTTCATATCCAAGGAACGTTACACCTGTGCATCCTTACATCAGGTTTATCTACTCTTTAAGTACTGCATTTCCATGCATTGTTTTCATATCTAAGGAACGTTACACCTGTGCATCCTTACATCAGGTTTATCTACTCTTTAAGTATTGCATTTCCATGCATTGTTTTCATATCTAAGGAACATTACACCTGTGCATCCTTACATCAGGTTTATCTACTCTTTAAGTATTGCATTTCCATGCATTGTTTTCATATCCAAGGAACGTTTCACCTGTGCATCCTTACATTAGGTTTATCTACTCTTTAAGTACTGCATTTCCATGCATTGTTTTCATATCCAAGGAACGTTACACCTGTGCATCCTTCAGGTTTATCTACTCTTTAAGTATTGCATTTCCATGCATTGTTTTCATATCCAAGGAACGTTACACCTGTGCATCCTTACATCAGTTTTATCTACTCTTTAAGTATTGCATTTCCATGCATTGTTTTCATATCTAAGGAATGTTATACCTATGCATCCTTACATCAGGTTTATCTACTCTTTAAGTATTGCATTTCCATGCATTGTTTTCATATCTAAGGAACGTTACACCTGTGCATCCTTACATCAGGTTTATCTACTCTTTAAGTATTGCATTTCCATGCATTGTTTTCATATCCAAGAAACATTACATCTGTGCATCCTTACATCAGGTTTATCTAGTCTTTAAGTATTGCATTTTCATGCATTGTTTTCATATCTAAGGAATGTTACACCTGTGCATCCTTACATCAGGTTTATCTAGTCTTTAAGTATTGCATTTCCATACACTGTTTTCATATCTAAGGAATGTTACACCTGTGCATCCTTACATCAGGTTTATCTACTCTTTAAGTATTGCATTTCCATGCATTGTTTTCATATCCAAGGAACGTTACACCTGTGCATCCTTACATCAGGTTTATCTACTCTTTAAGTATTGCATTTCCAGGCATTGTTTTCATATCCAAGGAATGTTACACCTGGGCATCCTTACATCATGTTTATCCACTCTTTAAGTATTGCATTTCCATGCATTGTTTTCATATCTAAGGAACGTTACACCTGCACATCCATACATCAGGTTTATCTACTCTTTAAGTAATGCATTTCCATGCATTGTTTTCATATCCAAGAAACGTTACACCTGTGCATCCTTACATCAGGTTTATCTACTCTTTAAGCATTGCATTTCCATTCATTGTTTTCATATCTAAGGAACATTACACCTGTGCATCCTTACATCAGGTTTATCTACTCTTTAAGTATTGCATTTCCATGCATTGTTTTCATATCCAAGGAACGTTACACGTGTGCATCCTTACGTCAGGTTTATCTCCTCTTTAAGTACTGTATTTCCATGCATTGTTTTCATATCCAAGGAACGTTACACCTGTGCATCCTTACATTAGGTTTATCTACTCTTTAAGTAGAGCATTTCCATCCATTGTTTTCATATCCAAGGAATGTTACCCCCTTGCACCCTTACATCAGGTTTATCTACTCTTTAAGTACTGCATTTCCATGCATTGTTTTCATATCCAAGGAACGTTACACCTGTGCATCCTTACATCAGGTTTATCTACTCTTTAAGTACTGCATTTCCATGCATTGTTTTCATATCCAAGGAACATTACACCTGTGCATCCTTACATCAGGTTTATCTACTCTTTAAGTACTGCATTGCCATGCATTGTTTTCATTTCTAAGGAATGTTACACCTGTGCATCCTTACATCAGGTTTATCTACTCTTTAAGTATTGCATTTCCATGCATTGTTTTCATATCTAAGGAACGTTACACCTGTGCATCCTTACATCAGGTTTATCTACTCTTTAAGTATTGCATTTCCATGCATTGTTTTCATATCTAAGGAATGTTACACCTGTGCATCCTTACATCAGGTTTATCTACTCTTTAAGTACTGCATTTCCATGCATTGTTTTCATATCTAAGGAACATTACACCTGTGCATCCTTACATCAGGTTTATCTACTCTCTAAGTATTGCATTTCCATGCATTGTTTTCATATCCAAGGAACGTTACACCTGTGCATCCTTACATCAGGTTTATCTACTTTTTAAGTATTGCATTTCCATGCATTGTTTTCATATCTAAGGAACGTTACACCTGTGCATCCTTACATCAGGTTTATCTACTCTTTAAGTATTGCATTTCCATGCATTGTTTTCATATCCAAGGAACGTTACACCTGTGCATCCTTACGTCCGGTTTATTTACTCTTTAAGTACTGCATTTCCATGCATTGTTTTCATTTCTAAGGAATGTTACACCTGTGCATCCTTACATCAGGTTTATCTACTCTTTAAGTATTGCATTTCCATGCATTGTTTTCATATCTAAGGAATGTTACACCTGTGCATCCTTACATCGGGTTTATCTACTCTTTAAGTGCTGCATTTCCATGCATTGTTTTCATATCTAAGGAACATTACACCTGTGCATCCTTATATCAGGTTTATCTACTCTTTAAGTATTGCATTTCCATGCATTGTTTTCATATCCAAGGAACGTTACACATGTGCATCCTTACATAAGGTTTATCTACTCTTTAAGTATTGCATTTCCATGCATTTATTTCATGTCTTAGGAACGTTACACCTGTGCATCCTTACATCAGGTTTATCTACTCTTTAAGTATTGCATTTCCATGCATTGTTTTCATATCTAAGGAACGTTACACCTGTGCATCCTTACATCAGGTTTATCTACTCTTTAAGTATTGCATTTCCATGCATTGTTTTCATATCCAAGGAACGTTACACCTGTGCATCCTTACATCAGGTTTATCTACTCTTTAAGTACTGCATTTCCATGCATTGTTTTCATATCCAAGGAACGTTACCCCCTTGCACCCTTACATCAGGTTTATCTACTCTTTAAGTACTGCATTTCCATGCATTGTTTTCATATCCAAGGAATGTTACCCCCTTGCACCCTTACATCAGGTTTATCTACTCTTTAAGTATTGCATTTCCATGCATTGTTTTCATATCCAAGGAACGTTACACCTGTGCATCCTTACATCAGGTTTATCTACTCTTTAAGTATTGCATTTCCATGCATTGTTTTCATATCTAAGGAACTTTACACCTGTGCATCCTTACATCAGGTTTATCTACTCTTTAAGTATTGCATTTCCATGCATTGTTTTCATTACTACTTTAACAGTAACATTTTTGATTTAACTTAGTAATTTTAATCAAGAGTAAAATTATGTGAAAGTGATACAGAGCAATAGAATTCTCTTAAAACAGACTTGCATGGTATTTATTATTTTATTTTGGATTTGTCCAGTACAGTGCCCTATTCAGACAATGTGCACTCCAAGAATTTAGCTTTGGTTATTAGGGACTTCATTGGATGAAAGCCAGATGCACTGTGTATTGTGACAGGAATGTAAATCATGGGATTCACTATGGCTGCCTTGAAAACATGCTGTTTATAATTAATGTGTCTAGATTATGTGGATAATTACTGTATGAGGCTTTTTGTAATGACAATTTATTATTAGTGTTAACAGATGTAACATACTCAGCTGTTCCAATACTTCTGACATTGCTTCAGTTGTGCATTAATAACTGCATTTCTCAGTATTATTGACAGCACATACTGTCCCTTTCATATCTGACATGTAGATCTGAGGCTGATGGCTAGCCTGAACAATTTAATTTCCTGTGTCTTTTTCTTAGCTGCTATAATTCAAACTTGTCTACCTTACACTTTTGCTATTATATCTTCTACCACATGCTACTTGTGATTGAGATAGCAGACACAGCACTAGGATAAGCTAGAAATTAATACTCCATGTTGTAAGTTTTCCTCCTATAGAGCACCAGAAGGCAGCTAAGGCTCAAGTTTTGGTATCACCACTTATGTGACGGTATCAGTTTTATGTCAACATACATATTAACAAAGCAGCGTTACAGGTTTGCTGGAACTTACTGCACCATCTGTCTGACAGTGTTCATATAATCATGCATATATTGACAAATTTCTGTCTTATTGGTGACAAGATGCATAGTGGAGATATGTCTCAACCCCTGTCACACCTCTTACCTGACAATGCAGCAAGAGTGGGTTACATTGTCACCTTTAGAGGGATTCCACTCAGAAGAATGCAAGTCCTTCCTTTTATTATAATGCAGATATTTTTTTCTTTTCCTACCATTGTCCGGTTTTCAGTGTGGATGATCTGATCTTGCATTACTACACTCAACTGTGCCTCAGTCTCTCACAAGCTGCATGCATGTACTTTTTATAGTTCTAGTCTTGATAACAATTGCAGTTTTTCCAGATTTAAGAACTTAGCTCACTTTTATATTTGCAAATTGTTTTACATCCAAAAAGACCAAGAAATATTATTTTAGCTTGAATTCCATATTTATGATACTGCCTCTACAACTATATGCAAGATTTAACAGATTACAAACAGCAACATCCGTATTTCTGACTAATTAAAAATACCTAGCTAGAACTTGGATAGAGTCAGACCTTGGTGGCATGTAAAGACATTGTCTAGCCTTAGAAAAAAAACAGCTTACTACTATACTTATGAATTATTCAACTTCTAACAAGGTCATATCATTTTATTTTTCCTAAAACTCTGTATTTTGGTATATTCTATACATCTGATCTTTATAGAGTGCAAACAGGAACACTCATATTGTCTATTAAATATAAATTCTACCTTGGCAAAGCTTGGAAAGTCAATCTCTGTTAACATATCAAAACATAGTCTAACTTTTGAGTCATGTCTGGTTGTTAGTAGAAAAATATTTAATCGTACCTATTACTTCCTTTAAAGATAACCATACCTACTACCAGATAAATATATTTTATAAACACAAAAGCTTACTGTGCATCCTACTGGATAATATGAAATGTAGACCTTGATTATAAATCAGTTGAAGAAAAATAAATCAAAAGCACTTTTCACCTCTGTAGAGTAATATGATTTTACTTTCCCCTTCCATGGGGACCAATATTTTCATGATCATTATAATGTATTCTTGTGTCTGGGTTCCACCGGGTACATTTACTTTGGTTTTTCATTATCTCACTATTATATTTTTGCTTAACCTTGGTTAAACTAGCAAGTAAGTACAGTTCTGTAGTTAATTTACCATAACAGTAGATATTCAAATAGATCACTGTTGCAGTAACCATTACATATAGGATGCATCCTGCTAAGGTTGCTATATGTCCAGCCAGTCTACAAAGCTTTAGGCTCCTTCCTTACATGCAGGACATCTACATTTAGCCTGAGAGGAATATAAGAGGAATGTACGGATGTGCCCAGACCCGTAGTTTTCTTGCCCTTAAAAAGAAGATTGAAACCTGCTACTCTGAGTAAATTCTTGTCAAAAATGTATAAAGGTGAATGATATACCCCACCCAGGCCATGGGAAGGATTTATAGAGGTGGATGTATGATGTATTTCCTGCATTACTGATGCATTGGCACATCTACTGTTATAGTAAATTAACTGCACAACTGTACTATGTTCTTCATTAGATCTCTGTTGTAGTAGCCATAACTATATAGAATGATTACCAAACCTTAAAAAGACTGGGGATAAATTACTATAAGACTCAATCAGAGAAGGTTGGAAATAAATAGGAAAAGGGAATGAAAACACAATGTGCACAGGAACAAAAGGAGGATGTATGTATGGTTCCCAAGTATGCAACAAAGTCCAGAAAGTATGGGATTAGTACATGGAAGTGTTTATATTGGTATTTTTAAACCCTAAGCAGACTTCAGAGAATTTTCCCACTTATTGGTATTTTTAAACCCTAAGCAGACTTCAGAGAATTTTCCCACTTACTGGTATTTTTAAACCCTAAGCAGACTTCAGAGAATTTTCCCACTTATTGGTATTTTTAAACCCTAAGCAGATTTCAGAGAATTTTCACACTTATTGGTATTTTTAAACCCTAAGCAGACTTCATTGAATTTTCCCACTTATTGGTATTTTTAAACCCTAAGCAGACTTCAGAGAATTTTCCAGCAGGTAGACAGCAAATGCTGGAGGTATTAGGGGAAAGTGCAAGAGGAAAATGGGGGCTTATTTTTGGGAAAGTAATGAGCTGGCAGATTTAAAAAATGCCCTACAGACTACTTTGTTAGAAACGTTGGGGAAGCAAATGGTACTTTTGAGCTGGGATATATGATCTGAATTGCCTAGGCATAATAAGGCCCTACTAAGTTTAATGCTCTTGGCTGGTAAAAAAGCAATTACTAGAAAATGGTAGTCAAAATCGAAACCAACTGTAAGTGAAGTATGGAATACAGTTAAAAAGATAAAAGAACTGGAAGTGGGGTGTTTGGAAAAGAGAAGGAGCAACTTACATAAAAATAAATAAAATCTGTGAGAACAATGCATGCAGAATAATGCTCAGTAGCAGAAGGAGCGACTTTTAAGGGAAAGGCAGAAATTGAGCAATTTTATGTAATGTTGGAGTGAATGACAATTCTTTTTAAAAAAGCATATGTATATTTCATGAAAATAAAAATGGAAAATGTTACTTTGGCTTATTTTCGTTTCCACTGATGCATTTGTCCTCATGTCATATTTGTAATGTGATGATTCAATAAAGATATTAAAAAAGAAGAGGAGGAGAAGAGTGGAGAATGACTTGACTCCAGAAATCTATGAAGAACATTCTAGCAAAGCTTGGTGTGGCTCTGGAAATAGAATCCAAATTTTAATGCCTGGTAAATGCATAAACTGAGGACCAAGTAGCTACTTTCAAAACAGGTCTAGAATCCTCCTTTCCAGGAAGTCTCCAAAACAGATCTAGAAAGTCTCAGAAGAAACCACTCCTCCAGCAGAATGAATCTTGACATTTTCAGAGGGATGTTTGTCGTGATAACAATGGCAGAATTGAACGGTATGGGAAACTCATACAGAAATGGTTTGCTCAGATATTACTGGCTATCCCATTCTCTTGCCTATATAAGACACAAAAAGTTGAGTTGATTTTCTGAAATTATAATATTTCAGCTCTCTGTTGACATCCATGCAATGATGAATCTTTTCTCCATTATGGTGAAGACGAGGAAATAAAACTAAAAGTTGAATAGTTTGATTACAAATAAAAGCAAAAGTACTTTCAGGCATAAAGGAAGGGTTTGCTCTGAGAAAGATCAAAAAAGGCCAGAGAGACATAAGGACCTATCTGTAATTCACATACTCATCTGGCAGAAGTCAGAGCTGCTAACAAAGCCATCTTCCAAGTTTAACATTTTAGAGAAGAGCTGGCTGCAGGTTCAGAGAGGGGTAATGTTAACTTTTCCAAAGCAAAATTCAGGTCCCAAGAAGGAGTCACTTTCTTTCTTTCTTGTTTGTCTGATATACAAAACTCCTTTAAAAAAATTGTTTAACTTAACAAAAAGATGAAAGTGGATATAATGTTAGAAGGGCTGAAAAGACTGAAAAATGTACCTTTGTTGAAATGTATGGAAGACCAGAAGTGAACAATTCACACAAGTACTGGAAAACCAGGGATGCCTGCTCATGAGAGGGGTCAAGTCCCTTACTCTGGCACCACAAAAAAAACCGTTTCTTGCCTCCTTCATTACTTGTTGCATGTCCTCAGCAAAAAAAAAAAAAAAAGGCTCAGATGTCTATCATCCACACAGTTAGGTACAAATAGTAAACAAGGATAGTGACAAGTTTTTGTTTTCGAAGGATATAATTGAAAAACATCAGCGTGCTTTTTAGCATCAGCTTGCCATTGTTTCTGAACTGTTGTTTGGAAGATATTTGGTGGCCTGACTTGAAAGATTTATGAAACAAATGAACCTGGATTAGAAGGGTAATTTCTCTGGTATTTAAGAATAGGATATAAGAATAACCACTTAAACCCCTACATAAGTTCATTTCTCTCTTCAAGATTTTTGAAAACTTCAGTATAAGACTTTCTGCACAAAATGTCCTTATTCAGAGAGGTGTTTTGGCAAGTGGACTTTCACGTGCTCTGGAAAAGTAAGAAGTCAAATCCATGCATGTCTTCTAATTACTGTTGCAATAGCAGCAGCCCTGGAATAGCATGCACAACATCATAGACACATTTAACTGAGTGTTTAGTCATCTAAGGTGCTGAACTAAGCAGTTTCATAACATTAGATTTAACATCAGAATTTAAAATGTTTGCTAAGGATTGTGCCACATTAGATAAAATGGACAAATGTATTTAGACACATGAGTTTGGTCCTTTATGGATCTGAAATCTAAGGTGGAGATGGTATATACTTTTTTTTTGTTATTGAAAAAATGTCAAATACTCTATTGTTCTTATCATATTCATAACCTCCTCCTCCTAAAAACATTGACAGATTATAGTGGGTCCTGGATACACATAAATACCTTTATAAAAGTCCCTCTGCTGACCCTGCCATCATACTCCCAGACAAACACATGTGCGAAGACCAACAACAAACAATCTAAAAAGGAGATAATAATGGCAACTGAAGACTCTTAGAGGCAGGAGGGAAGGGAGCAGGTCTGGAGAGACTTTCCAAGTATTCCTCTGGTAAAGAGGTGGCACGGCAGAGTATAGAAAGTGGTGTAGGGTGCTAGAATAAGGTAGAGAGGAAAGATATGCTGAGTACGATGAACATAAATAGACAGGGAGAGAAGAGCAGAAAGAGGGCTATAGGATATATTAGAGGAATGGAGCGGCACGGTGATATGCAAGCAACTATAAGAGGTATACACCAAGCTACAGAAATAATTAAGACATACTAAAGATGGGGTTTTTTTTGTCTTTTCTGTGATTTGTGTTTTGAGCTATATAGTTTGATCATTTGTGGTTTGGGATTTTGACATTTCAATGAAATGTCATAAATGCATGTATACTTACATATATGGACACATATGACCCGTAACCAAATGAACTGGTAATAGACCAATACCATGCAGTCAAGTATGTGAATATTCCAATAACACTACATTTTAATCCACAGAAGAGCTACGTTTTAATGTTCATTGCCTTTACCATTAAAAGTTTTACAGTCTGTACTGTTCTCCTGACTCTCTCATTAGACTATGTGTTGTTGAAACTGGATATACATGCTGAAAGCTGCATTGCTCTGAAAAGTTCTCACCCTCCATGCTAGCAAACAGCAGACCATTATCTGGAAAAATCACATCTGGAATATTATGCCTCAAACATATAGCTTCCAATGAAATGATTATGCCTATGATCTTACCATCTGTTAACATTATAATTTCTGGACAATTCAAGCAGTAGTCAGCAGAAATGAGATACAAATTTTCTTGACACTGCAACCAATCTCTCCCATTACTACTCCACAGAATACCTGGAACTGAATAAAATAATATAGTTTCATAAGGTTGTTTCAAAAGCCATTAAACACAGTACAGATTTGAACTATGTCAATTTGAACACACATTCCTGGTTATAATTATATATCATGAGCCCTTCATTCACACTTCAAAATGTCCAAATGAAACTGCTGTATTATTCCCAGCACTTGCTTCTGACATGGAGTAATATACGACATTTGAAAATGTGAACTAAGGAAGTGAGACAAGAACTGTACTGCTGTTGACTCCATGAGATTACCTTACAGGTAGACTGTGCAGCAATGAGCAGCAAACAAGACTACATGAGGTGTATGAGACTATGAATAAGGCTACATGAGCCAGTAATTAACAGATACATATCTATATCTATATATATATATGGTACAGAAGAAGCCAGCTAAGGTGGTCTAGTTACTTAGTGAGGCTGTCTTCTTGCATATCAGGTACAAACCTTTGAGAGAAGGCAATGGATCAGAACCAGGAAATGTTGGAGAGTTTATGTTCCCCAAGTTGCGTAGAAAACCAGCAAAATGAGCTAACTGCTGCTGTTGAAGATAGGGAAGTCTGATTTACTCTCCCTATCTTGCTAGCACCATGAACCCCATCAGGTGAAGCATTTAGAAAATGGATGTATACACTTATCCAGTCATTTGCTGAGCTTCGCAGTGAATCACATCCCCGGTGTAACATTAGCGCAATATTAGGTTGCAGGGCGAAGGGTAAAATCAATGATAAAAGGCTGTATTAAGTTATCTTCTGACTTAGCTTACCTCACTAGATATCAGCGAAAGGCTCCATGTGCAGTTCTATGCAGGACAGTCAATCTGTGATTCAATATGCAGGTAGCAGTTTAGTGAAAGTAAGTACCAAGCTTCTAGGAACGTTTTCAAATTCATCCATCTGTGTACATCATGTTTAAAGTTCTCACTAGAAGCATGTTATGGAAAAAAAGCAGGTAAAAAAAGAAGAAAATAAGGTGTTGGGGGTTGGTATAATGGTTAAGGTGTTTACCTTACAGACGCAAAGTACAGGGTTTGATTCTTATCTTTGGAAGCATGGCTAGGATTAAAAAGGCCCCCTGGGGTTATAAGTCAGGTAATCACCTTTGATATCATTTGTTGGTAGAAGAAGCAGTTTCAGGCAATGAAGCTACACAAACATAAACAGGTAGGTTTGTGAATAAAGAGGGAAGATATATGGGAGTAAATAGACTGCCATTGTTAAATTACTTATGCCTGTGTAATAGTCATTAAAACATAGATGAAATTCCCATGGCTGCGTAATCCACAAAAGCATTCCATATATGGTTGATACAAAGACTTAATAATGAGGTGTGAAGGGTCCTTTTTTGATTTCTTTACATATAGTTTTCCAGTGGTCTCTATCACGTTATTGAAGGTTCATTACTGCAAACCTTTGTTCAGCAAACTAAATGCAGCAAACATTCACTTCAACGAATGACTTACCCAGGGAAAAGAATGAGTTGACTATCACTGAAAATCTTCCCAACTCTAGTGCAATCTTGGAGTTGGTATATATAGCTAGTGGGGGTGTGGGTGGTGCAGCCCCCCACATGGGAGGTTTTGAAATACTGTGCTTTGTGTGACATTTGGAATGCTGGGCAACTCATTCCTTTCCCAGGGTAAGTCATTCATTTTAGTAAGCATTTGCTGAAGTGAACGTTCACTGTATTTTGTTCAATGAACGAAGATTCATGGTAATGAACCTTGTGCAAAGTGATACAGACTCATTTTCCAGATCGCTCACTGCAATTGTGCAGTTTTGTAACTTCATACACACGTGTCACCTAGGGTTGCCAATCAGCCTCCTAAGCAGCACTGAGTCACAGCCTTAACTCCAAGGATAACACATTTTCAGTGACTTTCTTGCCTGTATTATCTATTACACATCATAAAACTGACCAAGTTCAACTGACATAATCTATTCATAGTGAGATCATGCTGTATCTCAATCATCAACTGGTTTTCATTAATAAATACTTCTAATCCTTTTTTCATGACTGTTTATTACTTTGCTTGGTATCAGTGCTAAGCTGACCAAAACTTGTACAGCTTCTCTTTTAGCCCTTTTTATGGGGGAATCACTTAACCCAATTTTCAGTGCTACTGTACCACGCAGGACAGAATTGCACAGTAAAGCCCAGCAAGGCTATTTAAATGGATGTGCACACGTGCGCAAATACGCAATCACACACATATACAAACTAGGTAAATGGATGTATTGCATAAGTAAAAACTGTATACTTGATTGTTAATTAAAATGAGATTTCTAATTTAGTCTTCATTATTTGTGACATTATAGGTTCATAGGTTCATAGGTGGATACTAGGCTATCTGCCCGAAGGCATTATAAGCCTAGCCAGAATGTGTTGGCTTTCACCGTTCCCCTTAGATTAGTTCCCTGTGCCTCTGTCCAGCAGAGACACTGAAGTGATCCCCGAGGTAAATTTTCTGTTTCCCATCCACTTGTCAAGGTTTCTTTTGAAGAGTGTTAGCGAGGAACTCTGCCTAATGTAGATTGGGATCTTGTTCCAAAGCATGGGAAGTCTCTGGGATAGGAATCTATCCCTCCAGCGTGTCCTATTTATTGTTGTGGTGAGGTTTAGATCCCTAGAGCATGTGGCTCGAGGGGATAAGGTTTTCTTTAGGTGGAGCATGTCCATCAATTCTGGGTTGGACATGGCCTTGTATGTCAGGCAGAGATCACCTCTGAGTAGGCGGTATGCAACCGAGTACAACTGAAGTTTCTTCAGTCAAGCTGCATAGGGCATCTGTTTGAGGCCATTGATCCTCTTGGTCAGGTACTTCTGTAGTTTTTCCAGCTGTTGCAGGTGTCTTGTAAGGTACATCCCAAATGGGGCGTTGTACTCTAAGATGGGTCTGATGAGTGATGAGGAGAGGGGCACAATGACCTCTTTTGATCTGGATGCAAACCCTTTTGTGATTAGGTGGGCCACGTAGAAGGATTTTCTAATCACTTTGACAATGTGATTATCAAAGGTGAGATTACTATCTACTTGGGTACCCAGATCCCTTATTACGTCTTCTGTATTAAGTGGACTACCACCTATGTGGCAGTTTGTGGGTACTTTGTTTTTTCCAAAGGGGATGACTATGCACTTTTTGGCATTTAGCTTGAGGCCATGATTTTGACACCAGGTATCCGTCTCAGTGAGACTCTTTTGGAGGATGTCTGTGTCAGCTGGAGAGTCAATTATAGCCCCTAGTTTGCAGTCGTCTGCGAACTTGGTCAGCCAAAGTCCTCCTGTGCTTGCCTGTACCTCTGAAAAGTATATGCCGAACAGGAGGGGTCCTAGGACTGAGCCCTGGGAAACACCACATGTAACCAGTTTAGAGACGGACCTAGCTCCCACAACTCTCACCATGTGGGTTCTGTCCGTGAGCCAGTTGGCAACCCATCTTGTGATGTAGGGGTTTATGTTCAGGCTGGTGAGCTTGTCTATAATACCAGAATGGGGAATGGTGTTGAAGGCCTTAGCGAGGTCTAAGTAGGCTGTGTGTACCACCTTTCCGTCGTCTATAGCCTTGGTAACTGTCTCAAAGAAGTCCATTAGGTTTAGGAGGCATGATCTGCCCTTAACAAAGCCAAACTGGGTAGGGTCCAGTGTTTGGAGGTTCTCAATCTCTCTGTTAATGAGTTCCATGATGATGTGCTCCATAGCCTTGCAGACCAAGCTAGTCAGGCTTATAGGGTGATAGTTTCTGGGGTCTGTTGTGACTCCACTTTTGTGGAGTAGAATAACCATTGCTGTGCACCACTGTATGGGTATGTAGCCTGTGGAGAGGCTGAGTTTGAACAGTGTGTTTAGGTGAGAGGTTAGTTCATCTTTGAGCTCCTGTAGGACGCAGCCTGGGACACCGTCCGGTCCCATTGATGCTGAGTTTTGGCTTTGGAGAGGTCTGTTTTAACCTGAGTGTCTGTGATTTCAGGGACTCTACATTCTTCTGGTATGGTTATGGGCCCTTTTGGGGGTGAGAGGGGGGTGAAATTTGCACTGAACCTGTCTCCCAGGATGTTGGCGATATCAGTCGGTTCAGTGTATTTTGTGCCATTCTGCACTAACTCCGAGGAGATCTGAGCATTGCCACTTAGATTCTTGACATAGCTAAAGAATGCCTTGTGGTTATCTTTGGAGTCCTTGGCATTTTTTCTTTCAAAGCTCGCCTTGGATGATTTTATGAGGGATCGTAGTTTCTTGCTGATACTGATCAGGGATGTCTTCCCTTCTTGAGATTTTACTCTTTTCTGTACTAGTTTCCTCCTTCTATTGTATAGCTTGTTTATGGCAGGAGTCCACTAGACTGGTTTCCTTTTCTTGGAGGAGTGAGTCTTGGTTTTGCTTGGGATGGCACGATCCATGCATTCTTGTAGCTGCCCGTAGAATGCATTAGTAAAAGATTTTGCAGCTTGGACAGTGTTATCCTTCAGCATGGGAGCTTTGAAACTTCAAAGAAATAAGCCAGCAACAAGTAGACTGTAATGAGACAAAAGTAGTTTAATAAAAACTACTAAACCAGCATAGTAGCATCCTAACACAAACCGGTTTCGGCCTGGGTTTTGAACCTAGCCTTCTTCAGTGTACAGCAAGGAGGCTTGTCAAAAAATGCTGAATTTTAAACCAGTAAAGCCATGCTGATTGGTTAAACAATAGACATATGCTGATAAATATTCAGCAGATTATAATTAATACATTCAAATACATTTAGGACCAAACATTGTCAAATATACAAAGAATAAATATATATACATATATATATATATATATATATATATATATATATATTTTTATATATATTTTTTATGCTCCAAATATACAACAAGGATGTATCCTATATAAGGATGTTTATTTATAAACATTCATTTAACCCAGGATTAAATAATGCACCCAATTTAGTTATCCATTTCTTTTCTTTTAAGTCAAGTTTTTTATGCCAGCCGCTCTTGTTGGTTCTATCACCAATAATTTTATCAATGATAGTAAAATGGAATTGTGCAGTACTATGTGTAAGAGTATGTTTATATAATGCACTAGATGTTTTTTTGCATCTGATGTCACTAAGGTGTTCCGAGACACGTAATCTGACTGGTCGAGATGTTTGCCCAACATAGAATGAGTGGCAGGTACAACATGCCAGATAAATGACCCAGTCCGTATTACAATTGGCAAAAAATGTAATATCAAAAACTGTGTTGGTGTTTCTACTAGTGAAATCTTTAATTTTCATCATGTGCTTACAATTGACACAGTGTCCACATGGAAAGGAACCAATCAGCTTGTCCCCCAAAATAGTAGTTTGATACACCTGGGGTAAAGTAGATTCAAAATGATGTTTGTAATGGTTGAAATGACCTGCCAAATTTTTGCCTTTTCGAAAAGAAAATAAACATTTGTTAGGAATAATGGCTTTGATTCTAACATCAGCTTCCAATATGTTCCAATTGTCCCTAATAGTCTTAATGAAATTATTAGTATTTCTACCAAATGTGGTAGTAAATCGTAATGTATTTGACTTGATGGGCTTCTTTTTGTATGTCAATAGATTAGGTCTATGTAGACCAGAGGCATAATTCTGAGCCATTGTCACATATCCTGAATTATAGCCCCTGTCCATAAATCTATTGTGCAAATCCTGAGCATGATTGACAAAAGTATTGTTATCAGAACAGTTACGTCTTATTCTGATGAATTGTGATTTGGGAATGTTCTTTGTGATATGTTTTGGATGAAAGCTGGATGCGTGGAGAATGGTATTATACTGAGGGAATTTTCTATAAGTTTCAGTTGTTAAAGTATTATCATTGTTTCTGGTTACCAAAGCATCCAAAAATGTGATGGATTTTTGGTCATAAGTGATTGTAAATTGTATTCCCCATTTGTTATCATTCAGATATTCCATGAATTCCTGAAGATATGAAACATCAGATTTCCACACCATCCAGCAATCATCCAAATATCTTCGCCAGATATCAATTTCAGGTAAAAACAAATTATGAGTATCATCATAGATCATAATTTGTTCGATGTACGCCATGAAAAGATCAGCATATATTGGGGCAAAAGATGCCCCCATAGCTGTACCTCTGATCTGTAAGTAACATTCCTGGTTATAGAAAAAAACATTTTTGGTCAAAACATGCTCAGTCAGATTTAACAAAAAAGTGTTGAATCCTGGTTGGTACATATTAGATTTATTCAGCCAAAATTCAATTGCATCAAGTCCCGCCCAATGTGGGATGTTAGTGTATAGTGAACATACATCCAAGGTACAGAGCCACCAATCTGAATCTAACTGCATATCATTGACGATACTCAAAAATTGAGTAGTGTCTTGTATTCGTGATCTAACATATAACAACAAAGGCTTTAAGTGCATTGTTAGAAATTCAGAAAGAGGTTCAGTAATAGACCCCATACCTGACACAATGGGCCTACCTGGTGGGTGTAGGAGATCCTTATGTATTTTCGGTAGAAAGTAAATGTATTGTCTAGTAGGATCAGTAATAGTTAAATGATAAAGTGTTTTTTTAGTAATAATGCCATTCTCAACAGCAGAATTCAGAAAATCATCAATATCCTTTTTGAATACTAAGGTGGGGTCCAGTGGCATTTTTGTGTAATATTTAACATCATTAAGTTGTTTATGTGCTTCAATATCATAATAGCTCCAGTCTAACACTACCACTGCCCCTCCTTTATCTGCGTTGATAATGACCAAATCTTTATTGCGTACAAGTTCCTCTAGACAAGATTTTTCACCATCAGTCATGTTATTGGACATAGGTATACCATGACTATGCTGAAAGTGTAACTCATTAAGTACACTTCACAAAAATAGGTTGACAGTTGGATGCATAGGAGGAGTAAACTGTGAAGTATGATATTTGAAAGATTCTATTTGTGAAGGTTCAAGATCACCTCGATCCTGAAAAAATAGTTTGAGGTTAATCAGTCTGCAAAATGCAAATAGATCATTAGTAAATATATCTTCTGAAACAAAAAAACCAGGAATGAAAGATAGGCCTTTATTTAATAAAGATATCTGTTCAACTGTTAATGTAGTACTAGAAATGTTACATACATTGTTTACTTTTTGGTCAATATCTCCATCAAATTCTGAAGACTTGTAACTTTTTCTATGCTTCCTGCCCCCCCTCCTCCTCCCTTTGTGTTCCCTAAAGGGGATACATAGTTTTTACGTTTAGGGGTGGGGGAATCAATGGTGGACTGTGTGTCAGTATCTGTCCCAGACGAGGTATCAAAGTCAGTAGACTCTATATTACTACCATGCCCTTTGAGTATGGAGCGCGGACGTTTCCTTTTAAATTTTGAAAATTGTTTATTTGTATTGTGTCCCTCTTGAAATCTAACATGTCTGATGTTTTTAAACGGTTGTCCCTTCCCATAATCAGAAAGGTCGCGAGAAAATTTTTTAAGTTTTCTTTCTTTCAGAATAGTATCAAAACTTAAAAGTTCAGTACTCAACTTTGCTAATAAAGTGGGAAAAAAAGTTTCATTTTGATAATGATTGCACTCCTCAATGGACTTAAGAACTGAAGTGGTTTCACTATCAATAATTCTAGTGTAATAATCAGATAGAGATTTCACAAACTTCATTGAACATTCCTGTTGAATGGAAGACCATTCTGCAGTTAAGTTCTCGTCAGGGCTAGCCACCAAAGGCTGTATTTTCACTCTGAGACCCCTAGGGCAAATGCTTTGAAACTTTCCACCTCGGTCTTAAGTAACGTGAAGTTTGCTTTTGAAAAGTTTTTCATGGTGGCTTTCTTGTCCGGGAGTGGGGGCGGAATATGGATATCCAAAGTGATTTGTTTATGGTCAGATCTAACTAGCGAGGGGTTGACCTCTGGTGTGGAACACCGGCCGCCCATGTTGGTGATGACCAGGTCCAATATGTTGCCACCTCTGGTGGGAGTGTTGACCAGTTGAACCAGGGTGTTTGAGTTTATAAATTCTAGGAAAAGTTGGGTAAGGGAGTTAGTACTTGAGTAGTTCTCCCAGTTAATGTTTGGGTAATGCTGTTCACATAGGCTTAGTAAGAAAAAGCTTCAGCATGTTTCTGAGTGCACCAAAGCATCAAAAAATGTTCCTCTTGGAAAGAAGAAAAGACATCCTACTTTGATTTCTTCATAACTGCTTACATCATGTAAAATTATAAAAAAGAAAAAAATTCATATTTCAATGATACAATAACTAAAACAGATTAGGACAACTCAAAATCACAAACTTTCATAACTAGAGGCATTTCTCCAGCTTTCCCACATTTTGCAATAAGGAACAAGCAAAGTTCACTGTTTTGGTACTCATGACTAATACAAAAACACAATGGAAGACATTGAATCTTTTTTTTTTATTTACAGCCCCCCTTCCAACACAAAAAGTCAGGTAAGCAGTCCCCTTATATGAGACTACAGTACCACTTGAGGACAACTTTTCAAAGTGACACATCTTCATACTAATACATCATTGTAATCCTTTACTTAATTACCACTATTTTGATGCGAATGACAACTCCCACTTCTCACAGATTTGAAAAGGTCTTGCAATATCACTGCCCAAAACTATGATTTTTCATATACAGCAACATGTCACTACAATAAAACAAATTAATCTTAAATTTTCTCTTGAGATAAGAATAAAAACACCCAAATTAAAAAAAAAAAATATTCTCAAAAATGATCAGCTTCAAGATATCACAGTCCTGTTTATGCATTGTAACAGCTTTGTTTCATCTGCACTGTGATGCATAGTGTTGGTCCACTTATCTGCCATACAAGATCACAGTGCTTAGGATGGCCACTTGTTCTCAAGAAGTACCAATCACCATCAGAATACAGATGGTATGTTTGTGCTTCCTATTAAAATAAGATCCTTCCAGGCAGCTCTAATCCTTCAGCTATGAAACTCACACCCCATAATTGCAGTGCAACAGAGCATTCAACAGCTTACTACACACAGATGAGCACATTTTCAAACAGACTATAAGAGTAAGTGTTATCACGGTCCAAATGCTCCTGTTACTAATAAAATAAATAAATGATCCAAAAGAGAAGCACAGGGGCAAACCAAGGCTGACAACAAAAATCAGCATAAATCCAGCAGTCACTGAGGCTTATTCAAGCAGCAGAAATAAATGCTAGTTCAAACAATGACTGAATCCGTGCCAAAGACAAGTAAAATTCAAGCTGTTTTATTGGTAAGCACTTTCACCCTGTAAGGGCTTTGTCAAACCATAAGAAACAAACACGTTTCAGTCATTGTTTGAACTAGCATTTATTTCTGCTGCTTGAATAAGCCTCAGTGACTGCTGGATTTATGCTGATTTTTGTTGTCAGCCTTGGTTTGCTCCTGTGCTTCTCTTTTGGAACATTTTCAAATAGCCACAAGCTAGGACTTCTACAATGCTTATTTTATCATCCCAATGTCACTAACAGCTCCAGGGCAGATACATAAATGGCTTGAATGTGGTAAGTGGTCCCAGAAATACTTAGACTTTTCTTGTCTTAAATACACCAGATAAAATGTTTTCACTTCTAATACATATAACTTTTGCTATGACTCAGTAAAAAAGCAGATAAATAATCTAATTTCTTTTCAACAGAAAAAAGTATTTGGAACATTTGTTTTTTGTTTTTTTTTAAGTCTTTTTATTGACTCACACACTCAAATGTGTGTGACTGGAAGCTTCAGTGTTTCATATGAAAGGTGCCAGATTTTCATCTTACTTTTTGCAATGTCACTTATAATGACAATAAAATGGAGTTGTCTAAATACTGGCTTGTGTGGTACCCCACTGATATGCATCCTAACTAGTCAAAGATGTTCATCATTACATCAATGCTGCAGTAGCTACATGGGGTTATATCTTGTCTAGGGTATAACAGCCAGCTAGCTTCCAAAGCATAATGGCACCTACTCCATGTCCAGACCTATGACAGTTCAAACCAGCCTGCAGAAAATCAGCAGTCTGGATGTCAATATTACAAAGCTTTCCTGCCTCACAAGAGCACTTGCTGGCTTTCAAGGCTCAATGGTCTGCTAGCATTTTTCTGTTGTTATGCAGTTTATACCATCCATATTTCATTTTTTTTTACTAAAGTAGTACTATATTTAAAGAACTGTGTGTTTTCTGGTGGATTTTTTTCCAGACTGTCATATGACAGTACTGTCAGTTGAAGAAGTGTGGTCCTTTTCTTATTTTAATTTAAATCTTTGTTTTTATCAAGTTTACTCTAAATGTTACTGACAACAATTCTATTAATTGTTTTAGGGGCTGGGACAAGCATGTGTTGTATTTGTCATGCTCTATTTCTGGTGAAAAAACTACTTTTTTTATACTGACCAGTTACTGACTGCTGCTGTCATCTCTACCTGGGTTTTAGGCTTCTTTCTCGGCTTTACAGTGGAACAGCATACCATTTCCTTGGTTCTTCCTTCCTCCAGCCAAAAAAAAAAAAATCTGACAGCCTTTGCCTCTGCTACAGATGAGTGACCCAGCAGTGGCCATTTCAGGTTCCACAGACCACTCATCTTCTTTGTGTTCCTCTGGTGAAATCCCTTCAGCCATCATGGACTAGGGGTTAGACATGTCTTCTATAGTGGTTGGAGTGTTCTTGGTGGGCGTGAGAGAACCACTCTTGTTGGTCTCAGAGGAAAGAATGTGGAATGCTTCTCTGATTAACTAGACTGTGATGTCCTTGACAGGAGTCTGTATGCTTCTATGGATATCCTTGTCAAATAGAAGCAGAATGTTAAATATTTATCTTCTCCTGTCATTTTTACATTAGATAGGTAATATTTATTGGGCTTAGCTTAGGGCTTAGTTTAGGCTCTTAACCTTTCTCATTCTGAAATTACATGTATGAGGATAATGGATTTATTCATTTTCTGAAGATTCCCAGTCTGATGAACAAGGAACAGATTTTGAGGGAACAAATTATGTTATATCTCCTCAGGCTACCAATTCTGACTCAGAGGAGATTATTTCTTCTGATTTTCACTTGGAAGAGTTTTCTTTTTCTGAAACAATATCTAGGATGAGCCATGTGTTTCAGTAGGAACAAAATAACATTTCAGTTTCTTTGAAAAAAATATATTTTTGATTTATTACAACTGGAATTTCCTCAGACTACTGCAGTTCCTCCTGTTCTTCCAGCCTTGGAGGGAAATTTTTATCACTTCCTACAACAGCCAGCCTGCAGCCCTAAGAAGACAGATTGTATAAAGTTCCTCAGTCTTGCCACTTATTTTTTAATCCCAGATCTGACTCACAGTGATTTTCTTGTCAAATTCTTCTGCAGCTGAACATTTGGTTAATGCTAATTCTGCCCCCCCCCCCCAGCAAGGATGAGAATTTTCTGATATATTTGGAGAAACTGTTTTTCTCTGCCACTATCGTTTTTAGAATTTTTAATTGTCAAGCTCAAATGTTAAACTTTGTGCTTGCTTCTTCAGAAAATATGAGGTTACTGAGATGGACACCTGGTGTCAAAGTCATGGTCTCAAGCTAAATGCCAAAAAATGCAGTCATCCCATCTGGGAAAAACAAAACACCCATGAATTACCACATAGGTGTCAGCCCCCTTAATACAGAAGAAGTAATAAAAGATCTGGAGACCCAGGTAGATAGTAATCTCTCCTTTAACAATCATATTGTTAGGAAATCCTTCTATGTAGCCCATCTAATTACTAAAGGGTTTGCATCTAGAAATAAAGAGGTTATAGTGCCCCTCTACTCGTCACTCATCAGACCCATCATAAAGTACAATGCCCCATTTGGGATGTACCTCACAAGACACTTCCAACAGCTGGAAAGACCATAGAAGTACCTCACCAAGAGGATTACTGGCCTCAAACATATGTCCTATGCAGCCCGACTGGAAAAACTCCGGCTGTACTCAGTGGCATATCGCTTACTCAGGGGTGATCTCTGTTTGACTTACAAAGCCATGTCCAACTCAGAATTGATGGACATGCTCCACCTAAAGAAATCCAAGTCACTGCGAGCCACATGCGCTAGTGAGCTAAACCTCGCCACAACAATAAATAGAACATGCTGGAGGGATAGATTCCTGTCACAGAGATTCCCCATGCTTTGGAACAAAATTCCTAACTACATTAGGCAGAGCCCCTCACCAACACTCTTCAAGAGAAACCTTGACGAGTGGATGGGTAACAGAAAATACACCCCTGGGATCACTTCATTGGCTCTTCTTGATAGAGGCTCAGTTAATTAATCAATGGGGCGGCGAAAGCTGACACACTTTGGCTAGGCTTATAAATGCCCTTGGGCAGATATCCTAGTATCTATAAGAAACAAGAAACAAGAACATTACTGCCACTTTTTCTTCTGAGAGCAAGTCATCTCGGAATACTCTTATTGCTTCTGTTTCTCAAGTAACCAAACATTCTATGAAGTGTTCTTGTGACTCAGCTGATGCCTCTTCCAGAACAACAGCTAGCAGGTCTGTGATAAGCTTTGCATGGCTATGTTCTCAAAATATGCCTGAAAATGATAAAGCTGAAATTTTGAATTCGGCCCTTGACAGGAAGGTTGTAGTTGAACCATCTGCTGCTGAGATCCTGAAAAAATGCGATGAAACAGGAAAATTGATTCAAGAGATGACTCAGGTTCTTCATCCTTCCATCTTCAGATTTGTCAAACATATTATTCATAACTCAGATTCCTTTTATGAAAAGTAAAATAAGCATACACGGCAACTTCTGGCAAGCAGGCATTCAAAAAACAAAGGCAAGCAGGCTCCAAAAAGAAGGAGGAAGTCTCACAGAAACAAGGAAAGTTCCCAAAGTCTGAATGACTATCTCCAGATTGCACACCCCAACCTCTACTCACCCTGGTAATCCTTTAAGTCTCCCCCAAAATCTGGATCTCCATTTATCTCTGGCAACAAATAATCTCAGAAAACACCAGTTGAAAGACACCACACTCTCCGAAGAATGCCCAAATAAATTTGGATGTTAAATTTAAACTTCCGTTTTGTAATAAGTACTTAGGTGGCTAAAGATAACCAAAGAAGTATATTCAGGCAGGTCGAAGTAAAAGGTTCTTTTATTCCACAGCACCACACAAATAGAACAATGCGATAAACACAAACAAATAATCTCAGACAAATGGGTTCTAAGAGTGATCATTCAAGGGTACAAATGGTAGTGGAGGTCCCTACTTCCTTTTCAGAGGAATTCTTCTGATCCACCAGATCAAACTTCTTTTTTCCTCTTCTGTCATTCAGCATCTGATAGCTCTAAGAGTGACAGAACTTGTTCATCTTTCAGATTTTATTCAGGAATGTTTCTGGTACCAAAGAAAAAAAACACTGAGACCAGTCCAAGACCTTTCTTTTCTTAACCTTTTTCTGAAAGTTCCTACGTTCATGATGTCATCCCTTTACAATGTGCTAATTGTTATTCTCTCTTTCTGTTTTTGGTAACACTAGATTCAAAAGATGCTTCTCATCACATTCTTATAGCCATAGATTTCAAACATTTGAAGGGTTGTCTGTGTTGGGTTTACACTTTCAGTTCTCTGCATTACTGTTTAATTATCCACTACTTTAAGGGTGTTCACAAAGTGTCTAGCTCCAGTGATAGCCTATTTCAGACTACAAGATATTCACATTTTTCCTCATTTATACTTGCTTATTCTTGTAGAGTCTTTCTCAGTGTCAAGAATCTCACACTTGGTTAAGAGATTTCCACAGACTGGGATTTGTATAGAGGACCTGCTTTTGTGGAGAGACTTATTTTATCTTAATCCAGGTCTCCCATTCTCCCTTCCAGCTCCAGCACAGTCTGTAATAGCGGATGGTTCAGACTTTGGAAAGCTGTGTCTTTGGAGGTAAATGTGCAGGGTCTTTGGGAGAAAAAAATAGACCAAAACACATGAACATCAAAGAGATGTTGGCAGTTATAGATGCACTCAGCTCTCTGTCACTGTGGTCTCCTGGACCTCTAAAAATCATGACAAACATCACAGCAACATGATACAAATGGGGGTTGGGTTGTCCAGATCTTACTCTGCAGATTAGCCATGGCAACCTGGGATATAGCAATTCATTACAATCTCCTTCTGCAGGTATCTTATATTCCAACAGAGCAAAATACTGTGGCAGCCAATCTAAACAGGACCAGAAGAAACACTCACAAATGGAAATTGAATTGGGGGTCTTTCAGAATTTGATACAACTGTTGGAACAACTCATATCTAGTTGCCTCCATTCACAACAAACTGGCAAAATTCTATTCCAGGACTCCTTACAAGCAGGCATGGAAAACAAATGCATTCTCACTTCCTACAATGAGAATGTTCATATATGCCTTTTCACCTTTTTCATTGACATCTATCCCAGGCTACAATGGTTTTCCCTTCTTTTTGAACTGGCTAAAGGCAATTACCATAGGCTTCCTCACAGACTGGATCTACTCACACAAGACAGGCATTGTTTGATACACCCCAACATGAAACAACTTCATTTAACTGCCTAGATATCAGAATTTTAATACCTTTAAGTACCTATTTTCTGAGGATGGGTAGGTAATAAAGGAGGCACAGAAACCTGCTACTAGGAAATCATATATTAGCCACATTAAGAATCAAGACTCATTCAAGGCTAACATTTCTCTGGTTCTGCAGTAAATGTGTGAGTTATTCTCTGGTCTTTATTATTCCCCTGTCAAGATTCATTGGTTGACTATTTCAGCATGTCTTTCTATGGAATCCCCTCTTTCAATGCAATCACGTCAAGATGTTTTAGAAAAGAGTTTTGCATACCTGTCCACCTGTGAGGCAGATGGCTCCTCCTTGGGATCTTAATTTTGTTTTGAAAAAATATTTCTTGTTCCATTTGAACCAACATGTCATGCTAAAATAAAGTTCTTAACATGAAAAACAGTACTGCTGATTTCTTAGACTTCTGCTAGATGAGTGTCTGAGTTGCAAGCTCTTAAAGTGGGTCAACCATGTCATTTTTCACAGAGATACAACAATAGTTTTTCTTTGAGAACTGATCCTTCACTCATGCCTAAAGTGGGTTTCTGAGTTTACAATGAGCCAAGTTCTAAATCTCCCTGTATTCTTTCTAGAACATAAAAATGAGTGGGAAAGGATTCTTCATACTCTGGAAGTCCACAGACAACTCAGATGCTATCCTGACATAACTAAAACCTTCATAAATTCTGAGCAGTTATTAATTTCTTATGAAGGTAAGAAAAAAGGACAACCAATGTTTAAGCAGATAGTTTCTAAATGGTTGTCCCCTGCTACTTTCTTTTGGTACTCCCACCATAACAAGTCAATTCTGGGCAGAGTCAAGGCACATTCTAATAGGCCCTGGCTTCTTCAGTGGCTTTTTAGAAAGGGGTGGAACCTAGTTGTATTAATATAGAACTATAAAATAGACTTCTTTTCCAGGTCTAGAGCAGGATTTGCTAGAACATTTCTCCAGGCTTCCAGAACTCTCTGCTTTCTTTCTCCCAAACATTATAATGTATGGTATTCTACCCATATAGTTAAAGTCACTACACCAATGATCTAATGAAGAACATAGTACAGACACTCAACTCTGTAGCTATGTAAGTAAACTTGGCATAGCAGTACATGTTAAAATAGATCATAGCCACTCCCTCCCTCCATCCTCATTATTTGATATGATTTGTGTTGCCAGGGTGAGGACACTGATTTTTATTTACCTAGCACAAACCTTTTTCAGGGCTTTACCTTTCCATTTTCAGTTGGAATGAAAGCTCTGAAGGGCTTGGTGCCCAGACCACTGATTTTCTCCAGACTAGCTTGAGCTGTCAACGGTCTGGGTGCATGGAAGGTGCCCTTAAGCTTTGGAAGCTTTCTGGCTCTTACATCCTAGGCAGAATATAACCCTATATAGCTAAATCTACTACAGTAGTGATCTATTTGAGCATGTACTGCTATGGTAAGTTTACCTGCACAACTGTACATTTCATGTTGCCATCCTAAGACCCACTCTAGACTCCAGTAGGGTAACAAGGGTGGGGTAAAAGGAGCAGTTTCCCCCAGTGCAGTATTAAAAGGTGAGACTGAGAAGTGAACATCTGTCATTATTTTTTGCTTTTTTTTTTCTTCTTTGCTTGAAGAGTTGAGGGGGTATTGATCTGCTGTAGGAAGTCGGCTGGTACAAATGAATACTTACGTCAATTTGCTTTCTATATGCAGTAATTCAGAACTTATACTTGGATTCATTCAGATATACTTGTAATTATCATAACCTTGCAACTAGGAAATCATACTATTGCCTGCAAATAATGACAAATGCAGTGCTGCTTTCCACCGTCAGAATCCAAATTACCATCCACTATCTAAATTTAACAGCCCTAAGATGTAAAGAGGTTTAGACATAGTCCCAAATTACTATCCACCATACCTCTCAACTGTCCAGATTTTCAAAGCATGTCAGATGCTTGCCTCACATTTTTGGTCCATTCTTCACAAAAGTTGTGGTTGTCTGACAAATCATTCAAGATTGTAACCACTAAATAAGACATACATTTGAATTTTAGACTTCATTTCCTTCAGAAAATGCATGCTAACATAAATCCTGTTACTTTATCATGCTTCTAAGTTTATCAGAGCAATATTTAAAATATGTCCCGATTTCTGGACCTTTGACCCCCATTATTTGAAGTTTTGCCCAGATTTCTTCTGCTAAAAAGTTGAGAGGCATGCTATCCACTATTCATCTTACTCAGCACTCAGATACAAAGGGCTCCTGTTTTTTTTCTCACAAAGTCCATGGGACATTTCCGAATAGAGGTTATGGCAACTGTATCCCTTCCACCTTTCTTTTCTGCAATCCAAGTGCAAGAGTGCCCAGGCTTCACATGCTGATCAAGTTTCTCTGGGAAACAAACTACAAAGTGCACAATGCCACCAGAATAAGTGCACATGTAAAGTATATAAAACAAAAAGAACATGGTACTAACTGTCAAACAGAGAAATAGTTGATGAGAAGACCAAAACACCAGCAAGCAAACCAGGTTTCATTCCAACCAGGTGGAACTTCTTCAGAGTGAGAGTAGATGTGTGTGTGTGTGTGTGTGTGTGTGTGTGTGTGTGTGTGTGTGTGTGTGTGTGTGTGTGTGTGTATAGATAACATGATTTTTTTTTTTATATAGGCACTTGCAGCATTTAGGAAATTCAGCCTCAGTACAAATAAGAGATTGACATCTGTCCCCTTGCACAGGTTCCAGGTCCTTGAATAGTCTCTCTGTGCTTCAAGAACTTTCAGGTTTTCTCCAACCTTAAGTAGAAGCTTGGGTGCTTTCTTCTATTAAGGCCCTGGGCAGCTGAGTATTTAATAAAGGTTACTCTATATATTCCATCTGATGTGTGTGCCCTGCTTTTAAACTGCTTTTTAAGCACTTCAGATCTGCGGTGGTGGTGACAGCATTATGAAGACAATTTTTTCTGCACAACCAGCTCTGAGTGTATGTAAAGAAACAGGTAAGTATTCAAACTGTTAAGTATGTGTCAATGTGTAGTTGTCAAGTACCATAATATGTCAGATCATCTTATATTCAAGAAACAGCTATAAACTACAGTTTTAAGTCTATCAGCTTCATACTGACATGTTCTTTAAATATATGTTTTTTCTTACATACACGCGCGCACGCGCACGTGTGTGTGTGTGTGTGTGTGTGTGTGTGTGTGTGTGTGTGTATGTGTCTAAAGTCAGCATGTTCTGTTAATAGCCATGAATTTGCAGTTTATTTTTGTGTCTAATTGTACCTAGTCAGAAGTATATCACTTATCTGGGAATGTGTCTGAACATGACTAATTTCAATCATCATTTCCACTTGGTTATCAAAAGTATAAATGAATAAGTAAAATAATATATTAAGTTATGATATTTAATATGTGTATTAGTCCAGTCCAAATATTTTCTGGTTAATGTCTCAAATAGTCTTTCATATGATCGTACACACATTGCATTTTATGAGTGTATGTTTTTAAGGTTTTAACTTTTGTATCACATAATTTTATTGTATAGTTGATGTTTTTTATAAATAGATTTTCAGGAATAGGACATTTATTTTCTGACGACTTCCTGAGATTGAAAGGATGAAAGCATTGAAATTAAATATTGGTTTCTGTTCAGTGGTTGCCAGTACTTTTTCTTAACGTGGTTTGTTGTCTGGTACGCAGAGTTATTAGTTGTTTTATTTTTTATTTATTAATTTATTTATTTTCCACTGGGCACCTGGAGTTGGCTTGGAATATATCAAGTTACACACATTGTTTCATTGTTATTATAATACACAATTATTATAAATGGGAATTTATTTTTACCGCTTCCTTTTTCCATCAGTCAGAATTTATTTGGCTCTTGGAATTCAAAAAAGCACCATAAAAAGGAGAGAAAGAAACATAATTAGTGTGTTTGCTAAATATGACCCATTCACTATAACTGCCATGTTGGCTTTGACTGAACAGAGCAGATTGGATAGAAGACCTCACACATTATATATGTGTTTTTTTTAATAATCTCACAGTTAGAACATATATAGAGGTTTTCTTTCACATTATTTCATCCATTTATAAATTCAGAAAGCCCCTATCAGTTTTGATAGTACTTTTGTCTTTGAAAACTAAGACATAATTTCCCAGAACCGCCCTAATGCTCTTTACAGTAATTCACTTTTCTATGGTCAGGTTTATTTTAGTGAAAGGAACAGCCATCATTAACCTTACTTATACCAACTCATTTCACAAGCCAGAGCTTAAACAGAATGATTTTAAAGCAACTAATCAGCACATTAACAGCTCCATTTAGAGAAGACAAAGGGAGAGCAAAGATAGTTATGTGAGAATTTGTATCACTGCAGCTTCTTAAGACAGCAAAGGACATTCTGCTGTTCCCCATGTTAGCCTATTCTTCTATCCAGATGCATTCGAACTATATTGCTGGGAAGGAAGACCTCCCAGGGGTCTCACCAACCCTCATTTAGGAATTACCTGTCTATAGCTCACAAAACCAATGGAACTTAACAATCTCACATTGTCTGCTCAGTGGTTTCTTAAACTTAGGCCCCTAACAATGACCTGTTTTCACTTGTTATACAGACTCAGATAAAGGCTAGCTTTGCACTCATTAACATGTTTGAGTTATACCATCTTTTAAGTATGTGGGAGGGCAAAGTAGCATTTTTTTCATTGCCGCTTCCTGTCTCTGTTAATATGGTCCTTGTACTGCATACCATCCAATATTAATTAGTGTGGGGGGAACCCTCATTTCCTCAGTAGCTTTTCTCTCCATTTACTCCCTTGTTTCTATAAAACCTTCAATAGGTTCCTGTAATGAAATTACCTCATTAAAGCCTTTGCTTCTCTAGAGTCCCTTATTCAAGACCCACTATTAAACACTAATTTGATGCTATCTAAATCATTAGGAGCATTCTTGTGTCTCCAGTCGGGCAGACAGTTTTAAATAATTAGGGCTGTGAGCAAAAAGATATAATAGGATAGAAGGAGTACTCCAGCAAATATTTAAATGGTTTTAAATCCTGGTTCATGTTTAATCTGTACATTAATTGCTTCCAAGAGACTTATTTTTCTTATGTTTAGAGGATGCCATCAGTAATTCAAATTAAAAAAAACCTTGATTACTAAGCAAACTGGCTTTTATAATTCCTTAGAAACAATACTTTGCTTTTTACTATAGCAATTCATTATCAAGGGTGGTTACTAAGCTTAATTTGTTTTTCTGCCTGTAGTTATGGACATTACTTTTAGTTTCCTGATGTGTGGTACTTAATTTGCAAGCGGTAGGATCTCAGTTGTACTTCCAGTTTCACTTAAACTCATATATAAGACTGAGACTTTATAATGGAAGTTATCCAAGTAATCCATTCTACTCAAAAGTATACCATTAATAAAAGATTGTAGCTATAAATGTGAGTGTTTCTGGTTACTGTCTACATATGTCTATGTGTGCATGAATCACTGTCTAAAAAATGTACAGTGTTGTCAGCAAAACAAATTACAGTTTCCATTCTAGCTTCTGGTCCCTTTTAGTAAAGTGGAGTCAAAGTTTATAGGGCAGCATTATACTGTGCAAAAGATGTACTCAAGTAGAAGCTAAAAGTAAATTTTATCATCGCCTCTCAATGCTTGTCACATAGGTGAGGAGTGTAGTGTAAGAATGGTTTGTGGACAAAATATCCAAATCAGTGATATAGCTCAATAAACACTGTATTGTGCTCATTACATTTTACTTTAATTTTCACTGTTGGTTGTTAGAAAGGGCTAGGTTTTAAACAGGCAAGCTCTAGTCATCCCAAGGGGCCTTGTCAGCTATAAATTCAGACAGACAGCAGGGAGGACAATCCATAGCTTATCTAAACAATCCTATCTTAGTTTATGGTTTACTGTGGAGTTGACTAATAAGAGAAGTTTTATTTTAATTTATATGTTATTTTTACCACTGTTTTTCACTGTTTGTAGAAGGAAGGGATAGCTTGTAGACAAGAAGATTTACTTTGATTTATATTTTACCTTTAATTTTCACTGTTGGTTGTTAGAAAGGGATAGGTTTTAGACAGGCAAGCTCTAGCCATCCCAAGGGGCCTAGTAAGATATACATTCACAGAGAAAGAGGAGAGGACAATCCAGGGCTTATCTTAAAATGTGATTTATTGACCAACACTGTTAAAAAGAAGTGCAACTGTGAGCAATAGTGAGCAGGAGATATTGCATACATTTGTGCATAACATAAAGGAATTATAGCATTTGTCCGACTTTTAAAATGGTCAGAATGACTTTATTGTACTTACTTTAGTATTTAGTTGTATATTGCTTGTGTGATTTTTCTCATAGAATTTGAATTAAGTCCTCTTTGAATTATGTGGTAACTGATTTTGATTATTCTTTTATTTTATCATTTTTTATTCGTTTGAAGCTGAATATGGATACCTTAAATGAGTATGCCATTAATGATTTGCTAAAGCACAAATATCTTGTACAGTGTAATAAATGTTATGCATATTTAACGGTAACACCTGATAGCACAGTTAATCCGTGTTCCTCATGTGAAAACTTGGATGATTTCCTACCATTATTAGAAGTAAATGTAGATTTACTGATGATGGTTGCACTTGTGCAATTGCCATGGCTTGAAGAACTGTTGTTACATATACAATATTAGGCAAAGAGCAAATAGTACACATTTAGGAAATGATGTCTACTGTCTGTAAAGATCATTCAACCCCTATGAAACAAGACAATGCCCCTAGCAACTTTGGAATTCTGGATGTAAGTGTTCAACAATCTGAGGATTCGGAATGTTTAGAAGGAAAAAAAGAAAGGAAGGAAGGAAGAAGCTCACAACAAATAACAAAGAAGAAAAATAAATGGATAAATGCCTGTAAAGTAAAGAGAATACATACAAAAAGGGCACTGCTTTGTTATGTAACACACAGTTTACAGAGAATGATAACATTAATATATCAGAAAACCTTCAGTCTACAAAAAATGACAATGTTTCCAAAATATAAGGTAGAAGAAAGAACCAAGGGCATGTGAAAAGGAAGAAATCAAAACTGAACATGGAAGGACTGAAGAGCATTATTGTGAGAAAAAAGAAGAGAAAGATGTTGACTGCCATTTTTAATTTCTCCAAGTCTTTTGGGTTTCTAATACCATGACAGGAATGAACCCCATTCCTAAGTCAAAGTACGATTAAAGATCATGAAATTAGTATTGCTTCACTCCTTGATGTTAGCCAAAAGTGCTCTTTGCAGCACCCACAATGTGTCCAGTAATGACTCCTTCTGCAATTCGTAAAGTGTTACATGAATTGGCAACATATCTAAAAACGATTGTAAATGCTTTTTTATAAGGCCAGTTGCTCCTACTACTATTGCAACTGTCTGGGTATCTTTCTTCCGCACGGCTCGTGTTTCTGCCTGCAGATCAAGCTATTGTATGACTTTGTGTCTCTCTGTATGCAAGACACTGTTGTCACTAGCTGTGGTGATTTCAATGATCAATGCTACTTTTGTCTTCTTTTCTTGGACCACTGTATCTGGTTTTCTAGCATCTATCTTTTGAACTGTTGATATTGGATGATCCCATGTGATATAAACTTTATAATTTTCTATGATTCTTTGTGGCTCATGTTTCCATTGTTTTTCAGCCACTTCGATACCATAATGTTTGCACAATCTCCAATGTAACCATCTCACCACATTATTATACCTTTCAGTTTATAATTCCTCTGCTATTAGTGCATCGCAACCAGCAACAAGGTGTGTGACTGTTTCCAGTTTGGTTTTACAAAAGCTACATATGTCTGTTTCTCTCATGTGTCCAATGGACTTTGTAAACCAGTGTGCACATAGCCCACTATCTTGGGCTGCCAATATTAACCTTTCATTTCTTGACTACATGGCTCAAACTATGGATATACAAATCCAACTGGATGAGAACCAATTGCTTGCAAATTTAATACACAATGAAAACAGTGGGATTAATAAGACTAATGCTGATGAAGAGCATTCCTTTGTTACAACTGATAAAGCAGATATTACTGTATAAGAAGTTGAAGGTTTTTCAAATCTGATCAGAAAAGATATTCTTGTAACTGGAGATTCTATTATTAGAGGAACTGATACTTACATTTGCAAAGAAGATAATGAACAGTGAATAATGCTATGCTTGCCAGGTATCTCATCCATGAGGACTCTCTGACTGTTAGTAGGGAACTTACAACTCTCTTAGATAGTATAGCTTGCACTATCAATCACATATAGAAAGGATAGTAAGGTCACTATGAATGAAAAGATTTTGGGGGTAAATACCTACATGCCCATATTTTTGCCTCATATTTTTATTCTGTTCCTCATAAAATTTTGGTTTTCTGGTAAATCACTAACAAGTCATTAAGAATTGAAGTCAGAAAATAATGACAGACATTTGAGTTTCAGACTTCATACTCCAGTAAATTCATGCTAATGCAAAATCTGTTATTCTATCAACTTTCTAAATTAATAAGAGCAATATTTAAAAAAAAAAATCCCTATTTTTGGGCCTTTGCTCCCCCCCCCCATTATATATGGCGTTGTCCAGATTTTTTTGCCCTTAAAGGTTGAGAGGTATGCCTAACCAGAAAAAATGTCCTAAAAAATGGAAACGTGTAAAACATTCAAGCCTAGTTTTGGACACACGTGTGCTCAGATGGGATGGCATGTATTTGTCAAGATCAGGGAAGAGAATTTTTACAGCAGATATTTTGCAATATTTGATAAACACTAGGCAGGATTTTTGCCAGGTTGAAAATTTAACAGTACACAGCAACATTTAATGCATCTCTGAAGGTTGCTAATGCTAGGAGCATTAATAATAACATTTTTTTATTGGAAAATTTGCTATGTTCCCACAAGACTGATGTTGTTATTGTTTGTGAAACATGGTTAAAGAACAATGACTGGAAACCAGTTCTGTCAGGGTATAAATGTGTTTACTGCAACAGATATTCTAACAAAATATCAAGTGGAGGTGTTATGATAGAGGTTAAAGATAATTATGACACTTGTGATCATTAATGTTTAATGACAATCAAAAGGAGATAGTGTGCCAAAAACCAATAACCAAAAAGGACAATGCAAGAGCACACTGAAGTCTAGTCTCAAATATAAAAATGGCCACACAGGTCGATCACTTTATTATCCACACTAACACTTAAAATATGCACAGCGTTTTTGTCTTAAGCATACAAAGACTTCATCAGATGTATAGATTCAAAAGCAAGCAGTTCTTCTTATATACCCCGCCTTCTTAAAAAATCATCCAATAAAACTTTATTAGCCTTAAAAAAACACTTGAAAATTACAATTTCTATATAGTTTAAATCTAATAACAAAAACATAACACCTTATATACTGTATATTATGTTCTAAAAATACATATAAATAAATCATATAAAATACTATATAACAATATTTAGTACCCTTTTAAAAATAAATATATGCAAAAAAATATGTGTGTTATTAAAAGTATTCCCCTCCATTCCCATCTAATGGCCAAATTGAAATTTACAATTTGACTGCCCTAAGCTTCAAAACTGGGGCCAGGGATATATAGTCATTTAAACCTGCACCTTTATTTGCTTCCAATTTTAATTACCAAAACAATTCATGGACCTCTATATTAGTCTCCCATGGTCCTCCCCATGGATCCATATCCACTTTTTCTATAACTGGCTGATGGACAGGAGTTAAGATGCCTATATAAGGCATTAGTCTCATCCATTTTCCTAATGTCGTTCACATGTTCATAAATGTGTTTTTTCAACTTTCTGGTAGTTTTTCCTATATAGAAAGCCCCGCAGGTATTAAATATAGCAATATAAACCACTCCTATGGTGTCACAGTTGCTATAACCATTTGTTCTAAGTCCTATCCCTCTTTGGGTTAAAGCCACTGATTCCCCCTGGAGGACATAGGCACATTCCGAGCAACTAGCACATTTATATGTCCCTGTTTTCTGTCTACTCTGTCTTTTCTTTCTAGTCTCTAGTATTTCTTTGATGTTTCTACCTTTTCTATAAGTGATTTTAGGGCATCTACAAATATTTTTCTTAAATCTGAAAAACTACTAAATTTATTCCTTTTATTAATGACTACTTTCTTAATTGTTGCTACTACCGTACTATAATTAAGTACAAAATTAATGTTCCAATTAATGGTATCCTGTTTTTCTTTGTCCCCCTCCATCAACTCATGTGTTACCAGCTTCCCCTAGAATAGGGGCAAATTTCCTCTTTCTTTCTTCCTTAATCTCAGCCATTGTTTCTTCAATAAGGGTTAGGGGGCATTACCTTTCCATAAACATATGTTTTAATTTTTGGCTATCTATTTCAAAATCACCATCATCTGTTGTCATTCTGCAACTTCTAATTAGTTGCCCCCTCAAAATACCCCTTTTGTGTAAATGGGTGGGCACTCATATAGAATAGATAGGAAATGGAAAAGGTAATCTTTCTAAAAATGTTAGACTTAAAATTCCTTGACTCAGTTACTTTTTCTATTACCACATCTAAATACTCTAGTTTCTCTGCAGAGACTCTGTGGGTGAATTTTAAAAATTCTGCAGTGCCATTGATATATCTCATAAACTCATGTAGTTCTTCCTTAGGACCTGACCAAAAAATACATATATCATCCAGGTACCTGCAGTAATAGTTCCAATATTTGGAATACATAGAATGTAGAATAAATTTCTCTTCTCAAGTGGATAATACTAAATTAGCATACACAGGAGCACAACTTGCTCCCATGACAACTCGACTGATATGCTTATAAAATTCTCCCTCAAAATAGAGGAAGTTGTTTCTCAGCACTAAATCCATTAACTCAATTAATAAACACACTTTGTCATGTTCTATGTCCCCTTTAAACCTTAAAGCTTCTTCGAACCATTCCAATGCAATAGTATGAGGTATCACATTAAACAGGTCTTGGATGTCTAAAATGACAAAGATAAGCTCATCACAATACAGGTTCGGATTGATACTCCTTAAAAAATCCCATGAGTCTTTTAAGATTCCCACCCTCTCAGTCCAAACCTTGTTTAATTCCAGGTCCAAGTATTTTGCCAGTGGGTAAGTCTTGGATCCTGTAGCAGTCACTATTGGTCTGAGAGGTGGGTATTCGACGTTTTTATGAACTTTGGGGATCCTGAAAACCGATGGAATTTGTGGTTTGTCTATTGTTAAGAAATTAAATACTTCTAGAGTAATGTTCCCTTTATCTACTAACTCATTCAACATGAAATCTATTCTACTATATGCAACATTAATCTAATTTCTACAAACTCCGGAGTATCCATCGGTGTCATTTAGCATGTCTAGCATTTTAGCTGAATAAAGTATACTGTCCATAATGACCATCCCCTCCCTTGTCAGGCTTCATAACCCTAATGTATTGGTTGTCTTTCAAGGAGGTAAGTAACTGGTATTCTTCTTTTGTAAGATTATACTGCTTTCTTCCTTTATTTAGTACCCTTTTAAAAATAAATATATATGTAAAAATATATATGTGTGTTATTAAAAGTATTCCCCTCCATTCCCATCTAATGGCCAAATTGAAATTTACAATTTGACTGCCCTAAGCTTCAAAACTAGGGCCAGGGATATATAGTCATGTAAACCTGCACCTTTATTTGCTTCCTTGAGTCTACTACTAGTTTTCTGAGGTTTACGATTAATGGCCAGTTGGAAAGTATAGATTTTTAGATGTCCATTTACATGAGTGGGAGAGGATTACTACAAACCTCGATGTATAGGAAACCATGCAGAAGGAATATGTTGCTTCATCATAACAGTATGCATCTGTCACATGTTTTTAGGAATATAGCTAAGAATCAAGTCTTCAGGGCTTCTAGGTTGCATACCAGTAACAATGTTTTAAATGTTGCTTTAGATACATTGAAACATGAGTTGCAAGCATGAGGGTATTCTGCTAATGATAGAGAGGTAAATGAGGCTAGATCTGACACAGCTAGACCATATTTCTCTAGTAGGAATGATAGAGGGCAGGTTAGACCAGTTATTACTTTTACTAGTGATGTTGGAATCATATGTGATGTAATATATAGGAATTGGTTCATACTCACTTCGGATAGTTCTATTTCTGATACTGTAGGTCCTGAGCCACGTTTTTGTTTTAAGAATGGAATGTCTCTCAAGAGGCAATTCTGTTATGGCAGAAAGAGTAATAGTAGTCCTTTATCTAATAGACTAGGTACTTTTATTTGTAGAAACTGTGCAGCTTGTCATTATATTTCAGATGTAAAAATATTCGTACATCCATCCAATGTTTTTTTGTTTAATCCTAAATTGTATGCAGATTGTACTAGTAGGCATCTTGTTTACCTTGCATCGTGTACAAAATGCACTCGTTTTTATATAGGTAAAACTATTAGGACTTTAAAGGAGTGAATCATGGAACATGTTGGTTATATAAGAAATAAAGATGTTAATAGTCGTCTTGTTTAGGCATATACAAGTTTTTAATGATCATTCTTTTAGGTTTTTAGTGTTACAGTGTATTGATGTGAACAGAAGGGGTAGTGATCTGAATAATTTTACTGAGAAGGCTGAGAGTAAGTGGATTATAAAGTTACAGGCACATAGAAGTCCAGGAATTAATGCCTATGTGCCTTTAAAATCCTTACTTAAGGAATGCAAGCTATTTCATTGATTAATTGTTTTATTGATTAATTATTTTTAATTGTCTTTAGTATATAAAGTGTATGTGTAGTACTGAAATTTGTCTGATGAAGTGCCGAGTTATTGGCATGAAAGAGCTAACCTTTTAATAAATTCCTGTTTTTACCTGAAGCTTTGGTGATCCTGGATTACTCCTTCTTGTTGTTTAGATTGTATCTTTCAGACCTAACTCATTCTGAGGTGTTTTACAGTCTATATGCAGATGACATGAAATTTTGTAAACTGATTGCATGTGGTACAGATAAGGCATGTCTGCAAATTTACTTAATTAATTCATTAACTTTTCAGCAAATTACTATCTGTACCAGAGTATATATAGTTTGTTGCAATGGTAGTATGTTTTTTCAGTTCTGATGAAGTCATTACAGATGATGAAAGCACTTAACTACTTCAAATTTTGACTGTTTGTGTTTTAAAATAAAGTGAAGGTTTTTTCTAATGGCCATTGGGTGCATTCTATTTGGTTACTGGTGATTTTTGTGCATCCTGGAACTATCATTTGTGGTATTTGGTCATTTATGTAATTCATACTTGCAGAGTCACTGAAACATGAGTCAAATTCCTTGTATGCGTGCGTACTTGGCCAATAAATGTGATTCTGATTCTAATACTGGTAGGCTAGAATTACATTAATGCCCGTGCTTGAAATATATGAATGTATGCTTCGTGTTACATGTAATAAAGTCATTATTCAGTCTATAACAAATAGACTGGTATGTATGTTGCTTAGAACTGCTCGTGCCCAGATTTGAACATAAGCAGTTTATGAGACTCCTTTCATGATCACATGTACTACATCATTTTGATACTTAAACATAAACAACATTTTGGATCCATTTCTTTAAAAAAAAAAGCAGATGTTATACTAACAATGTGTTATGAAGAAACTGATACATTCAAGCAAAAGGAGTTAACGGACAACTATGTGTGAAAGATGGAAAAACGTATATTTTTTATCTTTTTATAAATTACTACAGTTCCCCTGAAAGCTGCCTGCAGCAAAATAAGTAATCATTCCTAATTGTATTATTATTTTTTAATCTCTGTATACCCTCATGGGGGAGACATCCTAATGAGAGTTTTTCCCCTTTAGAAATCTAAATCTGTCCCATAATGCACTATGAGAGCACAAATAGTGAGAATAAGTAGTCCTACCATTTGTTGTCAAACTTCATTTCCATTTCTTAGAATGAAACACTTGAAAAATGTTAAGTTTGGGATCTCTTAAGGGTAACTAAATATTGGATATTTTTTAAGTCAACATAATAATTGTTTACACTACTAACATTCCATCCTGATATATAAAATACTATAGAACAATAATAGAATAATACAGAATTACATATCTCTTTTAAGAAAATTCTCCATATAATAATTTAACATATGGAGCTCAGTTGATATTGTTGGTTAAAGGTATGAGTGATAATCCAATAGATCTACCTTTATCTACTGGATTAGGAATGACTTTCATTCCATGTTTAATGGGAAATTCATATTTACTTGTATTTGATACTTTAGAATTAATGTTTTATAGAAGTACTTTTTTAAAGCTTGGCCAGATTTTTACCCTACTTGTATTTAAAGAAGAAAGAACATTAAATTACACTCCCAAGTTTACACACATAAAAATAACATTCAGTGTTATCAGAGAATATGGTATAACTGCTATAATCAAAATAAAAAAAAAGAAGCAAAAAGTTTCTTCCAACAATAACTTGAAATGGATTTAGCATTCTTATCATTAAATACTAATGGCTTAAATAATGCAAATAAAAGATCAAACATACTAAAATATTTAAATCAAAATAAGGCACAAGTAGTATTTCTCCAGGAAATGCATTTTAAGACAGCTTTATTTGGAACCCTAAGGACTATACAGTCTTAGCTCAATCCTCCTATAGAACAAAGACAAAAGGAGTATCAATTCTCTGGAAGAAAAACATAATCATTCCAAAAGTTATTTATAAATATGAAGAAAAAGAAGGTCTACTAGCATTTGTTATAATTAAATTTAATAACAGAATGTGTACCTTAGCTTATCTATATTTGTTCCCAGGAATTGGAGCAGGAACGATTAAAAACACCTAGATTTTATTTCCAACAATTATAAAGGAAATCTTATACTGGGAGGAGACTTTAATTGGACCTTAGAAGCTTCTGAAACCAATAAGAAGTCTTTTTGCATGGCAACTATTTCAAAACCCTTAAAAAATGGATTGATTCATTTCATTTAATAGACACTTTAAAGTAAAAGATGATAAATCCTTATTATTTCCCCATAAAGACCATAGATTTGGAACACAAACCAGAATAGACAAATTATTCGCAGTTCAAGATTTACAAACAAAAATCCTCATCTTCTCAATAGTTCCATGCCCCTTCTCAGATCATGACTCTCTGATAATGAAGCGCCAAATAGAATTAAACCTTTAATCCTCTCAACTAGAATTCCATCATATATCACAAAAATTAAAGAATTCAGACCCTGGATGTTGTCAGAACTACAATTATTTCTTGAAATTAGTAATACAACAGAAATCAGTATAGTCATGGTTTGGGACTCATTAAAAGCATATTTATTTGGTAAGACCCTTAGCTGGTACAAAAACTAAGTTAGAGAGTGGGAATCTGAATCATTAGACTTGCAAACCAGACTCTTGACCACAAAATCTAAAAAAAATCAGAATTGTCCAGACGTCAAAAAAGAAACAGAGGAATTAAATAAAAAACATAATGAAATTCTAACACACAAAACTTGTCTAGCCTTGGAAAAATTAAAAATAAACTCATTAGCCACCTTCCCCAGATATTTACATAACTTACCTACAAGAATTAAAATACAATCTAAAGCAAATAACATTAGTAGTATGTATCATGAAAAGAAAGGGAAAAAAGTATCAGATACAGGAGATATCCTTGAAGCATTTTGGTTCCATTATATGGAACACTTCAAAAAAGAAGATTTAGATACCAACCAAATAAACTTAGATACAAACCTTATCAATATAAAATAAAATTCCCGAAAACTTAAAACTAGACCTACAAAAACCTATATCCTGCAAAGAAATTGTTGACAAGATAAAAGAAAGTAAATCTAACAAAGCTCCAGGGATAGATGGTATAATTACAGAAATTTACAAACTCTTCCCTTCAACAGTAATCTCCCTTTTTCATAAAACTTTGCTAGAAGTCCAGTCAGAAGCAAAAATACCACTCTCATGGAAATATTCTCTCATAACACCAGTTCTAAAAGATAATAAACCATCAGACCTTTGCACCTCATACAGACCTATATCATTACTGAATAATGATTACAAAATATTCATGTTAATCCTAGCTAACAGAATGAAAATCCCACTTTCAAAGACAATTAATAATGATCAAACTGGATTTTTATATAACAGGCACACACATGATAATATTAAAAGGATACTTACTCTTATAGATTATGTGAATAAAGAAGATGGAGAAACACTTGTAATCAGATTGGATATAGAAAAATCCTTCGATTCCCTCAACTGGGAATATCTATTTAAAACTTTAGCATTATTTGAATTTCCTCCTCCCTTCATCTTATTACTAAAAAACATATATATTAATAACTTAGCCTACATTAAATTAGGTCCTTTCACCTCAGAATCTATCCATGTGATGAAAGGTATAAAACAAGGATGCCCCCTTTCTCCTATTTTATTTGGTTTGGCTGTAGAAATACTTGCAGAAATAATACACAATAATCCAAGAATAAAAGGAATAGAAGTCTATGAACAGTACATATCTAAAATAATGCTTTTTGCTGATGATATTTTATTAACCCTATCAAACTCCAGAGAGTCATTAGCAGAGCTAGAAGAAGTAATGGAGGCATTTTATAAGATTTCAGGTCTACACTTTAATAGAGCAAAATCAAAATTTATATTTTTAAATAAGAAAAAAGAACTGCAAGTTACAGATAAATCTATCATAGGAAAACAAGAACTTACGCTAAATTATTTAGGAATAGTGTTATGCAAAAATATAGACGAAACAATATTAAAACATTATTGAAACAATAAAAATATATATAGAAAAGTGGAACAAAATTATATTAACTTCTGAAGACAGATTACAATTAATAAAAACGGTCTTATTGTCAAAAATACTATATGTGACATTAGCAATACAGTTAATTCCTGAATGATGCATTCTTAAAGAAATAAACTCATATTTAATAAAATTTTTATGGTATCCCAAAAAGAATAAAGTATCTCTAACTCATCACATTAGACCCTGGAAACAAGGAGGATTGAACTTCCCAGAAATAGAAACATATATAAAAGCATCTATGCTTAAAACTACAATAGACTGGATAAACCCAAATTATTTTGCCAGCTGGAAAGAATTAACAACAGCTATATTAACAAATGAATTTAATCTGTTAAAAAAAAATTTAATAGTAGACAAATCAAACAAACCCTGGTACATACTATGCATAAGTATCTTCTTCTTCTTTCAGCTTTTCCCGGTTAGGGGTCGCCACAGAGGATCATCTGTCTGCTCATGATTGGCAGTGGAGTTTTATGGTGTCGAGTTGCCAGCCAGGCGCCCAACCTTCCACAGAAGGCACACACATGCATACACTCACACCTAGGGCCAATTTAGAGTGTCCAATCCACCTACTGCATGTCTTTGGGATGTAGGAGGAAACCCACGTGACCACAGGGAGGACATGCAGACTCCACACAGAAGGCACCCCAGCCGAGAATCGAACTGAAGAACCTCTTGCTGTGAGGCAGCAACACTAAGCGCTGCACCACCATGGCCACCCACATACTATGCATAAGTATACAATATAATATAACAAAACCTTCTAAAACAACACTGATTAATCATTACATCAATTCCTTTAGTAAACTTATCAATGCAAACATAGATCTAAAACTTTGGTTTGACCTTTTAACCCTATTTACCATCACTAAGAACTTTCCTCACAAAATATATAGGGAAACAATAACCTTCTGGGAACAAAATGGATTCTTATGCATGTGTAAATAAATTAAATGTTTTACATATACATATGATAAAAACAGCTTACAACATTCCAACACAGGACTGGTCAACCTTACAAAGTATTCTAATGTACACTCAAGATTTATGCAGATTAATTAATAATTCCTCATTTAAATATATTCTAAATCTAATAAGTTTTCTGTATTAATTTATATATAATGGTTGTGAAAAGAAAAAAATCAATTTCAAATCTTTATAAAGAGTTAATAACATATAAAACAATTCCCTAACCATTATACTGGCAGTTCTTAACAAAAGGTCAGTCATTGCAGTTAACAGAAGAAATTAAAACTGATATCTTACTATCAGTTAATTACACCTCTAACACACAGTACTGGAAAATATTTAACTGGAAATACTTACACAGAGCATTGTCGCCTCACAGTAAGACGCTGTCCGGTTCGACTCTCAGCTAGAGCGTCTTCTGCGTGGAGACATGCGTGAATAGGCGTACCTTCGTTGAAGGTTGTGCATTAGGGCTGGCAACTCAGCATGTAAAAATCAACTGCCAATCATTAGCGGACCAGAGTTCCGCTGTGGCAACCCCTAACCGGAAAAAGCCGAAAGGCACACACACTTACACAGAGCATTTTTAACACCAGATAGAATTAAAAAGATCAGTAATACTACAAATGTTTTTTTGCTAGAGGTGTGAAAAGTCAAATAAAGCACACTGGATTCATATCTTTTATGAATGTAATAAAATTAAATCATATTGGAATGGAATCAATATTTTTTTACAAGCTTTATTTAATGAATCCTTTACCTTAACTAAAGTATTAATTATATTAAATGTAAATGAAGGTCCCTACCTGAATAAGACAAATATGTATTTGTTATGGACAATACTTGCTATATTTAGTAAATGCATAAACAGAAGTGGAATTTAAAACCACCCCCGATCTTGGAAGAATTCTACACTTTACTGAAGACAACTGCATTGATGGAAATAAAAATCAAAGAACTATGAATCTATCCCAGGCCATTGGTAAATAATCCTTGGAAGAAAGTTATATCTTTGTTGGACACTCTACAATAATCAATATTGCATATCTGATAACTGATCTGTTAATTCTATATTTCATAACATACAGTGTATATAATTGAAAGTCAGGCTATAGTAAATATTGTATATAGTTGTCTAAAATGATATTTAAAAATATTATGTAAATGTTATTTTAATTGAAAATAAAAAAAATATTTGAGGAAAAAAGCTTTATGGATTGTAGGATGTCAGAGCAAAAGTATGAGACAAAATTAAGGACGCTTGACAAGTATGCTGACAAGCAACCCAACATTCCTACTCTTTCTGTTCCCCATTACAACTACCAGAAATCAGACAGACATCATGTAAAGTCTTCATGACACATATGTATTGAAACAGTACCAGAAGCTGTAACAGCTGGCACTGCAGTAACACCATACTCCAAACAGCGCACTCACGGGCAACAGACACACACACACACACACACACACACACACACACACACACACACACACACACACACACACACACACACACACACACTGTACTGCATGACCATCAATGGCAAATGTCACTACACTTGCCTGCAAACTAAGGCTTAATGACATCTGCTGCCCATCACTTTCTCAGCAATCTGATATCATTCACAGTTTCAAACCTTCCTGTCCATTACACTTTGAACAGCATGAGCACACATGCCATGTGTGAGTCAGCAGTGCAGCTTTGACCCCCTCTACAAAACAGTGCTGTAAAGGTACGAATGCTATTGGCATGTCAACTCATGGCAACCCACAGATGTTGCAGCAATGCCCACTGAACATACATCATTATCTCATAAGTAGAGCAGTAAGCAGGTGTCAGTCCAGCTTTGTCTCCCTCTCTGTTACTCCATACACACACACACACACACACACACACACACACACACACACACACACACACACACACACACACACACAAACACACACACACACACACACACAGACACATACCATTGAAGCATATTTCCTTACCCACCTCTCCACAAAACAATCCAGCAATAACAACTGGGAATCAAAACTACTGACAACACTTGGCTCAGATCACAACACTCCAGCAACTGCAGAGAAGCTGCTGCACTGACAAAACTCTCCTCATGGCAGTGCAGCAAGGAGATGTCAGTCCAGCTTTGCTCGACAGTTCGCCATCACATGATATACACAATGCGTATGCGTACACAAACACACACAGATACACCCAGTCACATACCATGTACCAGTGAAGGATGTTGTTTTACCAACCTGTCCACAAAACACTGCTGCAATGACAAGGAAAACCAAAGCTACTGATAGTGTCAGCTCAGAAAAGCCTCCTCCCCCAGCAACTACAGCAAGCCTGCAGCAGACACAACTCTCACCAAATCAGGGCAGCAAGGAGTTGTCAGTCCAGCCTTGCTCCACAGTTCTCATATACTCCATGTATGTATACAGATAGATACACACACACACATATACACTTACACTTACACTTCCAGTGAAGCTTTGTGCTTTGTCCATCCCATCACAAAGCAGCACCTATTGCAGGAGGCCAACTGCATGGACATAACTCTCCAATAATAGGGTAGGGCATTGGAGTCCCCAAATTAAGGAGAAACAGGTGGAACCAGAAGCATCTGTTAAGTTGCCACATGATGATGCTCCAGAGCCTTCAGTAGGAAACCAGTACAAAAGTTTAATTGGAGGTGCACAGCAAAGGAAGGAAGGAATACGAAACAGTGGCAACTCTGACACAGTCAACATTATGGAGTATTGGGTCAATGAGTTCCCATATGAATGAGCAGCAGGATGGAGCTGAAGAGGAAATGTCACAGGAATATGTTCTGTAACTTTCTGTAGAATGCCTGCAGGAAGAGAGAGCAAAGAATGTGCCCTTGGTTTAGAAAACAAAAGATCAAAAGGAAAAGTCGATTGATTTAACAGAGATGTATAAACATATTAAGACTGATGAAAGAAATTGATTACAGAAAGTAAATAAGACGCAAAAAATTAGAAGTCTGATAATTGTCCTAATTACTGTGTTGATCTATTTAACACAAATTCATGTGAAATAACATAAGTAAATAGGATATATCACTGTGCAGCTAAACTAGTAACAGATAAAGTCTTACACAAAAGTACAGAGCAATAATGGAAAGGAAGGGAAGAAATAAAATGCCATCATGAATGCGCTGAATACAGAAAACTATAAAGCAAGTAAGACAAGAAGTGTCACTGTTAGAAGACTATAGAACAGGGAACAGATCAACCAATATACTTAGAAATATAGATGTGATATAAGAAATGCACAGTATCAGAACAGATGAGGATCTATCATACACTATTGCACATAATAAATTACAGATATCAGCGCACCTTCAGCAGCCCTAAATGTACTCTTTTAAAACAACATCCAATCAACACATAAAGCCACATCTCATGAAGCCTCTACTTCTAAGCCCATAAGGCAAGCCACCAGACAATCCAACATTCTGGTCATTGGAGACTCCATTGTGAGACACATTGATCTCTCTCTCACCAGGCTGAGTAAGGAAAAACTCACAAGTCAGTTGCTTATCAGGGGCCCAGATACACCACATTATGCACACACTCAGGTCATTGGACCACAAATACCACTATGACTCATTCATAGTCCATGTGGGTGTAAATGGCCTAAGACATACCTCCCGAGTTTATACGAAGAGAGACATCATGGAGCTCTCAGAGTATGTGTCCCAGGTTGTCTAGCATTGAGCAGCATTTTACCTTCTCCAAGGTTGATACCACAATATGAACAAAAGATGACTTACTTTAATAATTGGCTTAGTTTCTGATGACAATATTTGTCAGCATGGAATGAGATGGTCAACAGATTATGCTGCTTTGCCGGGGATGATCTTGCACCTATCCCCTCTAGGCTTTCAAATATTAGCTAAAAAATTATCCTCCCCTATATTGCCTTTTTAGGCAATACCAAACTGAAAGTATTTCTGACATAGCCAATCAAAACCAAGAAAATCTAAAGGTGTTACTGTTCAATGCTAGGAGTCTGAACAAAAAATTCCAATCCCTACAAGCTCTCCAGAAGGCTGGCATCTGTGTGGGCCCTTAGAAATGGTTTAAAGATGCAGAGAGCACACCAGCAGTGCAAGGCTAGAATGTCTTCAACACATTTAGACCCAGCTACTACACAGACAGGAATGAAAGGTGGAGGTGTCTCGTTCTACATCAAAAATAAATATACCTCAAGGTTGGTCAAATAGTACAATGCACTTGAGCTTCTCCAAATTCAAACCACCATAAGCAAAATTCCATATCACCTCCTTGCAATTTATAGGTCTCCCTCTATGACCTAGAAATCTATAACATGTATTTAAATTTATTAGAAACACTTACCATCCAACCCAATATCATATTCATGGGCGACTTTAATTAGCCCACTATTAACTGGGAATCATATACAACACCAAACATACAGGCACAGAGATTCCTGGATTTTGCAAACACAACTCTTCCCTGGACCAGATTATCAGTACACCAACCAGGGTTACAAACATACTGGATCTGGTCCTCACTAATACAGGAGAGTGCTGCACACCCCCTTGTGTAATGTCTTCTCTGGTAAGGTCAGACCACAAAAAAATGGTCTCCTTTGAAGTAAAATAAAACCTGCAACCCCAGATAAGTATGAATACAAAGTCAGGACTCAATTGAAATGAGGCTATTGACCTAATGAGATTAACTCTGCTATCAAAGTCTAAATAAGTAAATAAAACAAAAGAATTACACTGAATTCTCCTTCATACACTCAACATTCTGTGCCACCGAGAATAAGGAGTCCACATACATGCACTCATTACACATACATTTTGTGCACTGTGAAATACTAACTACAGACTCACAATCCACCTGCCAACAACCTGCATACAATATTTCAACAGCACTACAGTTAAGTATACATAATTTCAACTACTTAAATCTCCAGGCTCTGTAAAAGCAAACTTACAACACACAGCAGGCACAACAATAACTATATATATATTTACAACTGTGAATGAGATTGTACAAGTGTTAATCAAACAAATTGTGCTTTCACCAGTGGAGTCACATCTGTCTGCTTTTCTGATTTGTAGCCTGTATGCCATCCACTAACTTTGAGTTACCGTTGCATTGATTACCATTAATAACATCTCAGGGATTCCACTCAAAATATAATTACATAGGAAATAATAAGCCGTAAATCATGATATACCATTTCCTCTTGCTTACAGAAATGCACAGCACACTTGCCTACCACTCACCAATGTCGTCCACCATGCTACTCCATTTTCACTGCTACTTTATGGGCAACTTTAATCATCCCACTATTAACTGGAAATCATATACAACACCAAACATACAGGCACAGAGATTCCTGGATTTTGTAAATAAAAATTCTCTGGACCAGACTGTTAACACACTGACAAGGGGTGTAACCATACTGGATCTGGTCCTCACTAATATGGGAGAGTGCTGCACACCCCCTGGTGCAATGCTTTCTCTGGTAAGGTCAGACCACAAACTTGTCTGCTTTGAAGTAAAAATAAGACCTGGATTCCAAGCTAACCCTGATGTATTCAGGAACTACTCTAAGGCTAACTTCCTGCTATTAAGTGATAACCTGTCAAAATTTCAAGCCACCATAAACCATGAGAGCACTGTTGCCAATGCAGAACTGTTCACAGAAACCCTGTACAAGCATGTTAGTAGATGCAGAGAGGCAGCTGTATTTACTAGGAAAATGTACAGAACTAACTCAAAAAACAAGTCACCCTGGAGGAATCACAAAATCAATAGGCTGTACAAAAGAAGGAAGGAAATCATGGCAAAAATTAGGAGATGCAGCATCCAAGCAGGATAAAAAAACACTCATCAAACTAAACAACACTCTATGGGCAAATAAAGTCTACCAAAGCCAAATCTGAGGTAAATTTGGCCTCCCAGACCAAGGACAACCCCAAGGCATTCTTTAGCTATGTCCACAACCTCAAAGGCAGTTCACAATTGTGTGCAGAGCTCATTGTAAATGGAGCCGCCTATACTGAGCCAGAAGATATAGCAAACCTCCTGGCCAACAAAGTCATCTTCAGCTTTACTCCTCTCTCCCCTCAACCTTCCCTTGGGAAATACCTTCAAAATATAACTTCCCGTGCTATCACTAGGGAACAGATACTTAATGATCTCTCTAAGCCCAAGAGTACTGCATGAATGGGCCAAGCCAATATCCCAGGATACCTTCTAAATAGCATGAAACATGACCTATCAGGGCCTCTGGAATTGGTATTTAACTGTAGCCTCCAAACAGGGTTCATGCCTCATGAATGGAAAACAGCAACAGTCATTCCTCTGCACAAACAGGGGCTATCTACAGACCCTAGAAACTACAAACTCATAAGTCTCATTAGTGTCATATGCAAAGTCATGAAATGAATTATCATGGAAATGATCAACAATGATACAGGAAACCTCCAAACACTGGATCCAACCCAATTTGGTTTAATCAAGGGCAGGTCATGCCTACTTAACTTGGTGAACTTCTTTGAGAAGGTTACCAAAGCAATGGATAAGGGCAAAATGGTTTACACTGCCTACCGTGACCTGGCCAAGGCATTTAACACAATCCCCCACTTGGGCATTGTTGAAAAACTTAAGAGATTAGGTACAAACCCTTATGTCACCCAGTGGATAGCCAGCTTGCTCACAGACAGGACCCAGGAAGTTACAATTGGGTTGTATACCTTTAAAAAGAAGCCAGTCACAAGTGTAGTATCTCAGAGATTGGTCCTGGGGCCTCTCCTTTTTGGCATTTACTTCTTTGAAGTCAAGGCCAATGTCAGTGGTCTCTGGCTGACTAAATTTGCAGATGATTGCAAATTAGGAGCTGTCACTGAATTGACCACTGACACAAATGTTCTACAGGAAGGGCTGACACAGAAAACAACTGGTGCCAGAGCTATGAACTAAAGCTAAATGCCGAGAAATGTATAATTGTATCCTTCAGGAAATCATTCACCCCTGGAAACTATCATATTGTCAACACACCCCTAAGAGTTCACCTGGGGACTCATGTAGACAGTAATTTAGCCTTTGACCATCACATGTCTACAGTAGTGAGGAAATAATTCTATGTTGTGCAACTCATAAACAATGATATGACATCTAGAGCCAAAGAAATAAACTTTCCATTCTATTCAGCATTCATCAGACCTATTAGTGGATACAGTGTCCCATTTGGTATGTACCTACCCAGGCATATCCATCAATTGGAACATCCACAGATGTTCCATGCTAAAAGAATACTGGGCTCAATTAAATTGTCCTATGCAGACTGTCTCATGGCCCTATCCCTGTATTCTGTCAACTACAGACTGTTGAGAGGAGATCTATACCTGGCATACAATACATTGTCAGAACACACTCTGATGGAACCTCCTGAAGATCCACAAAACAAACTGAACCATAATTACCCATTCCAAAGACTTAAACTTTGCTTGTGATATAAATAGGACCTACTGGAGAGACAGGTATGTATCCCAAAGACTGCCCCTTCTCTGGAACAGGTTCTCCATCCATATGAAGGAGAGATCTTCCCTAACCCGATTCAAGAGTAACTTGGACAGTTGGATAGAAAACAGGACATTCATCCCCGTTTTGGCACCTATGCCTGTAATGAACACAGGCAGCCTGTAAATGGTTCATTTTCCAGACCCCTGCTTGTAAATGTTTCACCTCCCAAGCCCCTATTTACAGTTATCAAGGGTACCAGAACTTGTCAGAAATTTGGGATGCATGTCTAGGCTTACAAAGGCCCTTATAGTTATTAGCCTAGTGGACACCTATAAACCTATGAATCCACCTTCAATGTTACAGAAAATGAAAAAATGCAGGAGCACATTAAATTGTGAAATATAAAATCTTCACTCATCAGACTACAATACAAACCACAACCTTTTCATTCTCTACCAATCCAATTCACATGCAGTAAAAGATTTTACACATACACATGCAAGTATCTCTCTCTCTCTCTCTCTCTCTCTCTCTCTCTCTCTCTCTCTCTATCTCTCTCTATCTCTCTCATCAACATCAGTGCTGACAATCTGAGTAACACAATGAAATTGCATAAAAGCTTCATAACATAAAAGCAAGTAATCCCAATCTCACATTCACAACATCAAGGTTACCTTCAGTGAGGTAATTAAGTGGTCATCATTACAGTACTAAACCTAAGACAGTGTTATGCTACTGTCAGATTCATAACATTGAGACTGTCTGCCATGTTGGTATCATGACATATTTAACTCCACTCAAAAACTGTTTTGAACAACACCTAAATGCAATGTACTATCAACAGTACAATTCCATGGTTTCCCAGTGACACAGTGAACACCTAATACTATGTAACCGATAATATGCACACCAAATATAACCCTTCATTACGGTCAAAATTAACATATTATTAACATTTTATTCCTACATTCATAACTATCAGACAATTAAAACTATTCTTAAATGTACGAGATGGAAATTCAGCAGAATATTTACTTTCACATACTTCACAGTACTACATGATTTAGAATTCTCCAATGATTGTTGCTGTCTTTCGGCTTTTCCCAGTTAGGGGTCGGCACAGTGGAACTCCGGTCCGCTAATGATTGGCAGTAGATTTTCACGAACACCGAGGTGCCAGCTCAACGTTCAACCTTCAACGAAGGCACGCCCATTTACACATGTCTTTCGAATGCCCACCCAACCGCCGGGAGGACAAGCAGACTCCACACAGAAGGCACTCCCCGCACTCCAGTTGGGAATTGAATGGGAGAACCTCTTGCTGTGAGGCAACAATGCTCCTGCTGCACCACCACAGAATTCTCCAATGACTGTAAATTTGTTAAAACCTTTGCTCAAAATCAAACAGGTTATAACAAATATTTGCTATGCAACACCATGTCTAGTGAACATCAATTCTCCATTGACCATTCTTTCTTCAGAGCTACTTTGCAGTTAATCTGCACCTCATTTCTTCATTTCAGTGGGTGCCACTACACTTTCCCCATGAAAAAAATTAAGCTCAGATGCTCCTTCTCATCATCTCAGCCGACCATCAAGACCATTTCACTCTCCTTTGTGCATAACCACAAAGCGTTTCACATATGCCACCTGTCTATCTTCCCCATGTCACTTACACAGGAGGCCATGCTTAGTGCTTGGTTAGGTACTTGAATGCCAGAAGAGTCACGTGTCCTTTGATACCCATCCACAACATGGATCTTGGCATTATACAACCATTCACACTAATGTCATATACCTATCATCAACATTCCCATGTACATATCTGAAATTACTTTCTCAATGTCAAACTCTAAGTTTATTTATCAGCTATAATACAATAATACATTCAACTGTCACAATCTGTCTCCATTATGCATATATTCTACTATCATCATCTCTCTTGATCTGTGCAGACAGTTCCAGCACTTCCAATCTACACCCATGCCCTGTTGTCATTACTAAATAATACAAGTTCCATTTCACTAATTTTCTCTAATGTCATTTTCTCTCTTTTTTTTTTTTTTTTTTACAGTGAGTCACAATACAGCAATGCAGATGTACCATGTGATGCCACTTCAGTGGTATTCTCACTTAAAATATTTTGTCCCAGCACAATTACTACATACAGAAATGATTGCTATCACTGCAAATTAACAAACCGTGATATATGCCTTGTGATAACTTATTCTTTATCTGGTCTTTCATATCTGGCAATATTTTTTGGAATGCTTGTTACCTCAAACCATGGCACTGACAGATTTCATACTTCATTTGAATGACATCCACAATCATATCAAAGATATAGTCATATTTTCTATCCTCAGAAACTGGCTTTGACACCCATTCATGCTTTGCCTTAGAATACATGATCCAGTAATGCAGATCACCCTGTTTAGTGCTGGTACTTTCAAGACAATGCACTCTGCTTGCTGACAGTTCACACTGGCATTATGAACTAAAATGGCAAACAATGTCTGTACTTTCATCCCGCTATTTGAAAAGTGCTCAAATTTGGGACAGTACTTGCAAAGTAGTGCACAAAACACTTCCAAGCTGCCTGTGTGACAAAACTGGGTAAGTGTTTGAGGTCATTCACCAACGTGGTGTTGGTCACAATCTTTACAAGTGGAGTGTGTGGAACATCACCAAATTCCAACCACTGTTTTTTTTTTTCCTCAGTCCAATAATAGAATGTCATGTTTACAGGAATGAAATTGCTCTTCCCACTCCCAGCTGCAAGTGTCACTAATGCGATGGATAAGGGACTTTTTCATACAGTAGTTGTGCATCTCCATTACAGATTTCAGACCACCACCATTAGTGGTTTGAAATACTGTGGCACTATGGCATTAGCTGTTTCAGCTCTTTTTTTCTGGCCACTCTGTCTTCTTGGTTACATTTTTGGAAACACGCCACAGATCAAACTGATGGTCATTGTCCAGGAACTCTGTTCTCATAGCCCTTCCAATCCCACAATGCATGTCTATTAATACAACACTTATGTTAATGTTAAGTCTTCTCAGGTTCCTCATACAGTTCAGGAATGCATTCTTCTCCAAAGCTACAGAAGTTCCATCACCAATTTGCTCTACTGAGAAATACAGGAAATATCCAGAACCCATGTCCATAAAACTATAACAGTAGTACTTTGCAGAATATCCTGGACTATCACACTATCCCCTGATAATCTAACTGCTTTCCCTTGAATGTCTTGTAGCAGATCCTGTTGATGTGTATTCCATTCTGCACAACTGGAAATAGGTACTCATGCTGCGGGTGATAAAATGTCTGGCCAATGATCTCCAGGACCATGTATGCACAAAACCTTGCTATATGAACATATGGACTGCCACTAAATAGTGCAGGTGGAACACTTAAGAAGACTTCCTATAGACATTCAACCCGGGACTGGTTGGCTTTGCCAAATTACAATTTCATGTCCAGTGAGACATACTACTTTGGTTGCAAACATTAATCCAATGTAACTTTTACCATAGTCATCAGATGCTGGTGCTTTACAGTAAAGGACATATCATTTTCCCAGCAGCTGATCCAGGCAGCCCTCAAACATTATAAATTTCTGTTGCAACACCAACTGCAACTCAGTATTTTCATATTCAAGAGTGTCGTCAAGGTGCGATGGTGACATAGTGGACGATGGCTCACACCAGTCAGGATCATCTATATGGTTGTCATTAGTCTCCTCAGACATCTTCTCATTGTTACTTATCAGACTGCTGTTGCCTGTATCTACATTAAACGTAACAGGAATACCACACTCCACTGTGAATGAATTCATCTGTAGTTCTACTAAGTCAGAATTTAACAGGTCCTTCTCTGCCAGTTGCTTCTTCGTATTTAGCAGATTCACTTGCATCATTTGCTCCTTCTTTGTGATGGCAATACTGCTTCCTTTCTCAAGTTCCTGGGTGCCCCTTTTCACATATGTGTGGTCCTTAAGAATGTGGGTTGCTGAGAGATAGTTTTCAGGGAACTGTGTTGCAGCATCCTTCCCTGTTGAGGCCATTGTTTCTGCATTCTGCATGGAGGGTCGTGTGTGAGATGTCTGTGTAGCCACATTGGTCATATGATGTGACAGCCTTGTTTGACTACCCAGACTCTGTCATCACTTCTGGCACCCCCTTCTGACATCCGCCATGGAGCTGGCATATGATGCCATTTCTGTTGCTTTGTTAAAAGTGGTTCTTCGGTGTATACAACCAGTGCAGATTGGTCCACTGCCCCTTCCCTCTAAAGACACACTTGGTTCAGCATTCTCTCTTTCAACTTTAGCCACTCCAAAATCCATGCTGGAGATCTCTATCTCTTCAGAAAATACAATCGCATGAGCCTAAGAAAAGGAAAGTAAATTAGTTAACAGATATCCGAACAGCCAGTTAAACTCTGAAACATTACTATGCCATACTGCATGCATCACACATTGTCTTACATTGCAGCCCACTATGATGTCATCATCTCTGCACCACTGTAGTTCTTGCAGTTCCACATATCTTTGTTCTAGCCGCTTCTGTAGTAAAACATTACAAATTACATTGCTGCAGTTAGTATTATGAGTACAAGCAGTGCAAAGCCTGCATGTTCAGCTCCATGAATGCATGCACTTTGGACTGTCCACCCATTAGCTGCATTAGCATTTAACTTTTCAGTCCTATATTCCCACAGTAGAATATTATTGATTTTTCCTTTTGTAGTTTTCCAGTTAATGTACACAAGGTTGTTCAGCAGAATTTGAAAACAATAGCTATAAAGTGCTAAGGCTGTGTAGTATGCCATCCATTCCTTGTCACAGCAATTATGGTATATTATCACGTCATCACAAGTACATGTCAAAATTCTTTCAATACCAACACATTATGCAACATATCTCCAGCAGTACTGAAAGGCAACAATTTGATATCAATGACAACTCATTACAAAATGTGCAATGCTTTCCTTCACATAAGAAATATATAAAAGTGCATATACTGAAGGATAACCAGAAAATATGCTCTCCACCCCTATAAATAAACACATTTTCTAACTGCACAACTTAAATTACATTACTTACATCAAGGCAGGACTGCTGAACAGTAGTTATCCGCACTTAGTTCATATTTAGCCGCTGCATTCTCTTGTCAGGTGTTGTCTGTGGTGAACCCAGAAAGTCAGCCAGGAGCTGTTTGGAGAGAGAAAAAAATATATATTACCACAGATACATACATCATAACTTGCATGAATACGTTTATGAACATTTTGCAAGCATAGTATGTTCTGACATTTGGAAATCCCAAATGTCCCCCTTAGCACTGTGCATATTAACAACTGTTACACAATATTGTACTACAACTTCTAATGCAGATTCTGCTATTTATAAGTGTATTCTAATACTAGAGTAGTTAGAGATTAGCATCCAATCTGCAGCACTTTTCTTACACATACTGATCAGAACCTCTTCTGCATGTTTCCAGTGCATGCAGCTGCACATACTGTTAATTCTGCTGCCGTAATTTGCAGTCATTCATGATGCCTACCTTTTGCGCTCCTGCTGTCCAATAGGACATCATGAAGAAGGATGTGTTTTTGTCTTTGATAAATTAAAAATAGTCTGAATAGTGTTTTTCTTCAGGAGTTGAAGAACTCTACCTTTCCTCGTGTTGGCAGGAAGAAGTAACTTCATGAAGCTGATTTCAAACATGCTCTTCTCAAAATGTAGAAAACATAGATAATGCAATGTTTTTTTGCTTGTTACTTCTTCAAGTAATACACCTGGGTATGTTCCCCACATTTGTTCCACAGCAGGTGCATAGCTGCACATTCCTTGGTACGTTGTGTGTGGAAATATTTTCTGGTAATGACCACTGTGTGTTTCACATTCGTATGCCAGGCAGTGAGGCATGCTGTACTGAGGAGTGGTCTTGATAACTGTGAAGAAAATTACAGACTGTCAGTGTTACACTACATATTTCCCTTTGCTCTGCTCTACTAGTACTCTAGCAATGAATTCAGTGTCCTCTTTAGAAATGCACCACATTGTGAAAAAATTGCTGTGTGATACATGCAACTCAACCATGAAAAAGTGTTTTCAATTAACATACACACTGTTAAATTATCTGATATTAGACCACAAAATACCCACACATTACCTATCACCAAACCTCATCTGATTGTACAAGGTACAGCAATAAAACAGTGCCGTAGTGTACTGCTTAGTCAGACCCCTGCCATGAGAGCTAAATAAAACAGTGTCCACTTTATTATTTCACAAATTTGTCAAGACACTGAACAACTTTCATCAATGAGCATTCATCGCTCATGACTGGGATTCTTGAAATATCTCTGATAATGCTCTCAGCTCCATTGTAGCCTCAAATCACATCTTTTTGACCTTGCTAACAGCAGTCATTCACATACACTCTTCCCTCTTTTTCTGCACATTGTTACAAATTCCATGGTTTATGTAATAAACCTTTCCTACAGACAGCAGTATTAACACAGCAACTGAAATTGTGCATCTTACATACAGAGCAGCCACAACCTTGCACAGTGCCATCTGCCAAATGGTGGATGTAACAAAATCACTTTCAGGATCTGCTTTGGCTGATCACACTAAATTCAAATGTAAACTCACTTTCATGCTCAGCTTTGGTTGGTCATGCTGAATTCAAACAAGTTTTACTTATTTTCACATCATCATCATTTGGGTTTCACCACATTGGTAGGCATGAACTTGAAAAACGAACACCTACCAGAGCCAGGGTAATTTTTGTCATCTGTACTTTTGAAAAATGAATCATGGCCCATCATACATCCTGTAACACTACCACATTGATGATGTGTATATAAACCACATGAGCAGATTATGTGATCTTGTGCTGTCATTATGTAAAATCCGTTAACTGCATAACATTCACAAAATTGGGCAATTTACATTGTTGGTTACTTCCCAAGAAATCCAAAAGAAACTTCATACTTTAACCTCAGACATAGTCGTACGTTTATTTCCTGGAATCTCTTCATTACTGCAAGTCCAATACAAAGCACTTCTACCTCTTGTGTGCATAGTTGTCAAGCAGTTAGTCATTCAATACACACAGTCAATATGCACAAGATGTTTATCAACACTGTTCGGTGCTACGCATCTCCACATGGTTCCAATGAAAAAAAAGAATTGGGACCTCATGGTCCAATATTCCTTATGAAGCCTTTAGCCTGTTCAAACACCTTTATTGAATTACCACTTATGACACAGGCAAATTTACATTTATATAGGTTCATAGATGTATACTAGGCTAATGGCCCTGAAGCCTTTACAAGCCTAGCCCATAGGATTTCCCTGGCATCGTGCCACCCAACCTTAGTTCCCAGTGTCTCTGTCAAGTAGAGCCACTGGAGTGATCCCTGGGGTGAATTTTCTATTTCTCATCCCATTCGTCAAGATTTCTCTTGAAGAGGGCCAGTGAGGTGCACTGCTTGACATGTATTGGAAGTCTATTCCATAGCATGGGCAGTCTCTGGGTTATGAACCTGTCCCTCCAGCATGTTCTGTTGATTGTGGTAATGATGCTGAGGTCTCTGGAGCATGTGGTGCGGAGGGATTGGGATTTCTTTAGATGTAGCATTTCTAACAGCGCTGGGTCAGACATGCTTTGTAAGTCAAGCAGAGATCACCTCTAAGTAGGCGATATGAGACAGAAAATAGCTCATTTGGTGACAAATCTGTATACACCGAATAACATGAAAATGTTACAGTCAACATAAGCTTGAAATACTAGATAGCTCGATATTCACTTAAGGTGTATGTGTTCAGTTAAAAAGCGGGTGAGACAGACTGCAATGGTATTTGCTACAAATTACAGAGCTATGCAGTACTTTTAGACTGCTCCCCATACAATCTGTCAATTTGCAGTGAGTGTGCCCTACAGTAATCCTTACTACCATAGGTATACATGACAGACAAATAATTAGCGTCTTAATAACAGGAACTATGACACATGATATTCCTCTAAAGTGCTGTATTTCCCACTCCACACCCCACTTGAGTGGATTACCTATGAAGTATCTTACATTTCTACCTCCTTCATCTATTATAGCAATAACCCACGCCTGGGTGTGGGTAATGCTAAATTTACCCACGGTTGGCGTGGTTTGGTCCCGAGGTAAGCCCGAGGACCAAACAAAGCCAACCGTGGGTAAATTTAGCATTACCCACACCCAGAAGTGGGTTATTGCTATTATACCATGACATTATTTAAGAAAAGAAACTATTACTTTTCTTAAATAATGGCATAGTATAATGCCTGTTTACTGCCCTTCCGCAGATGTCTGGCATCCGCGGCAGTTCTGATGTACTGCGCGCCTGCGCAGTACACCAGAGCTGTGGGCAAAAGCAACGAGAACGCAAGATCTCCGTTGCTTTTTTTTTAGTGTTTCGCTATGTTAAATGAGTTTAACATAGCGAGACAGTTTTAAAATAAGCAACGGAGATGTCCGTTGCTTATTTTAAAACTGTCTTGCTATGTTAAACTCATTTAACATAGCTACACTAAAAAGCAACGGAGATCTTGCTTTCTCCGTTGCTTTTAAATACTGTCTCGCTATGTTAAATGGGTTTAACATAGCGAGACAGCTTTAAAATAAGCAACGGAGCTCCGTTGCTTATTTTAAAGCTGTCTCGCTATGTTAAACCCATTTAACATAGCGAGACAGTGTTTTAAAAAAACGAGTTATACTAAGGGAAAAAAGTCCGGGTGACCGGACCTTTTTCCATTAGTATAACTCGATTTACAATGGGCACGCTGGCCAATCAGCGTGCACGTTTTGGGGGGGTCATGGTATAATAAAAGATAATCATGTCACAACTAAACTCTTTACTTTTGTCCAGTAACTACAATATTACACGTGCTGCAAGGCAATTCACTCTATACTTTAAGCATTAGTAAACTGCATCAAAGCACAGTACTGCTAACCTCCTCTATAGCACAGTTATTCTCATGGCCAGGAAACATACATTAATCATGCAATAAAAAAAAAAAAAAAAAGATGTTATCACCTGCTTGTACCTCCTGTTCCATTGTGTTCATTAAAAACAACCTCTGAAACTACACGTGGGTTTTTGGCAATTTGGTATCGGTGAAATGAAATTCGGCAAAATGAGTTTTTGGTAAAATGAAGTAGATATGGATCTACTTCATTTCGCCAGAAACTCATTTTGCCGAATTTCATTTCACCGAGACCAAACCAGCGAAAGCTCAAATCGCCGAAAACTCATTTGACTGAATCTCATTTCACCAAAAATAATAGTGGCAGTGTATATGCCCTTTTCCCCACTGTAGTGCAGTACTGGAGTTAGTATATATAGTTGGGAGGAGTGAAGGGGGCACAGCCCCCCACACTGGAGGGTATGGGGGGCATAGCCCCTCACCTAGCATGGTTTTATACTGTGCAGTTTCTGTTAAGTAAGTAGTTTTTAATCAAACTAGGTGAGAAGGCTATGCCCCCCACACACCCCCAATGTGGGTGGGGGGTGTGCCTCCACACTCCCTCAACTATATATACTAAATCCAGGAAGGCACTAAAGTGGGGAAAAGGGCATATAAACTTCCACTACTATTTTCGATTAAATGAGATTCGGACAAATGTGTTTTCGGCGATTTGGTCTCAGTGAAATGAAATTCGGCGAAATGAAGTAGATCCATGTCTATATATATATATATATATATATATATATATAGAGAGAGAGAGAGAGAGAGAGAGAGATACATCTTTATACCTGAAAAAAATGTAGATTTATTAAGACTCTACCTGGCGTTTTAACATATATACATTGATCACTATATCTTTAAAATGTACATGCACACAAAGTTTAGTAGTTACAGGCAATCATACTGAAACACAGTCTTTGCTAATTAATGAATTGTCATACATCTTACTACTTTAGTGCAAATATAATCCAGCAACTAGTGAACTAATGAAATCTAAGTGCCCTTCACACTTCGCTGACCCCATCTTGCATGCTGTGACACTTGTGGTTAATTGTATGCCCACCCCAAAGCAAGCATCTAGCCACCTCTTCCTGTAAGGCAAATACAATGTCCAGTTCAGGAATAAACACCTATGTTGGAAACTTAGTATAAACAATCTATATAATAAGAGGAAGAAACTCATGGACCATAAAAGCAAAATTAATAACCCATCATCTAGACACAAATGCAAATAGATAAACAAGTAAATTGCATACAAAATCTAATTCTACAACAGTATTAATTGACAATTGCTGCTTCTGCTAAGGACAATTACAATTCCTATGTCAGAAACCGTTACCACAGAGGTAATCCACAGCAATGTTCCTAGATAATGCACAACAATGACAATACTTGCCCCTGATGATACAAGCAACATATTAGGTGACAGGCTGAAGTCTAGCATAACTTCCCTATGAAACCCTAACTAACCCTGCAACCTCTAGACACACTCATACCACCGATCTAATCAAGCCCTGAATGCTCTTGCAGTGCAAAGCACAGATGTTCCATGGATTCTGATAATGTGCCAGACTGCCTTTTGTGAGTACTAGTGTCTGGTCTGGTAGACTCATTTGCAAATATATTTAGATTCATCCTCTATGCTGGACTTGTGCCAGAGGAATGAAAAACTGTGGGAGTCATCATGCTCCACAACAGAGGGATCCCCTATTGATACAGGAAACTATTCCCCTATAAACCTCAATAGCCTTATTCATTTATTATGTATTTATTTATTAATTTAAATTATTTGAGTTGCTAAAATGGGGTATATTGATCACAATAGACCATTTGCAGGGATAGCCATGTCTGCAAAGTAATGGAAAGCATCGGTATGTAACGTATTACAAGGAAATAAGCAGTCTACAAGGCCTGGGCCACAGACAATTAAGGCTCGTAAAAAGACTACTGCCAGAACTTGGTGGGCTTCAATGAACATGTGACTGATGCACTGGTCAGAGGCCAGTAGGTTGACACTGCCTACCTGGACCTGACCAAGGCATTTGATATGCTGCCACATTCTGGCATTATCGATCAAACTAAATGTAAATACTTATGATACCTGCAGGTTTGCACATTGGCTAACTGACAGACTCCAATCTATTAGTAGGGAGGCATGCTTTCTTGAAACAGTGGAGTCCCCACAAGACAGTTCCAGGAACAATTTAGTATTTGGTAGTTGCTGTGTCTTCATCATGTTTTAGTTCAGTGTGAAAAGATATAGGTCCCCAGTTGTTGTAGTACTGGGGGAGTTATTGGCACTGTGGAGAAACTAGAGATCCAAGAGAATTGGTTACATAATGGCACAGCTAGCATGATGGAAATCTCTCCTCAAAGCTTTCTAAGACACTGAATGAAAGGCCAGAGCTTACAGGCTCTCTCGGTAGCTCAGAGACCTTTGGCCTGTGAACTTTTTGACTATAAAAGTTTTTTTTTTGTATGTTCAGTTAAATTCATTCCAAAGGGCAGAGTATTGTACTTGATAATTATACTTATCGTTGCTGACTACAAGGTGGGAAATTCTCTCTTGTTTGCTAATTTCCCACCTTTTCTAACTAGAATAGTCCAGTTTCCAGGCTTTTCTGGTTTCAGGACTTTAGTTTCAGTCTTCAGCACTATCCAGACGTTGCTGTGGTAGAGGGAGGTCCTACTGCTTACCAGTGAGAGTGAGAGCATTGTACTGCCTAACACTAGAGGAGTGGTTTTCAGCTCTGAAATTGCAATTTTATTGGCCATTTTGGACTGATTTCTATCCCTTTCAACTTTCTGGCATAAATACGTGCATTTGCACACTGCGCAGCACCTCAGGACTAAGGTTAAGCTATTCATGGTGCCAGAAATTCTGCTATTTGAATTTTCCCTTAGAACTAGCTAGTTTATCAGCAGTAGCACTACAATCTGTATACTTGTGTCTAGCACTTGCTCTAAAACCTGCTAAAAAGCAGTAGGATGCCTTAATTTGTTACAAGCACTCATCTCTCCTTGGTAATAAGGAGAAAATAGTCATAGGCACTAGACAGCCCACAATTGCAAGTACCTTACCAAAAAGTAAGGGGAAACAGTTCTTGTACTACACAAAGAAAGCACTTAACCAGGCATGTCCAAGGGTCAGCTTCCGGTGATTTCTCCTGTCCACCTGGTGAATCTGGGCATACTGGGGCAATCCCTCATGTACAGAGACAACCCTCTCCTCCTACCACCAAACACTACAACCTGCGAGAGATGTACTTACATAGCCAAACTGGAAGCAAAGCTCTCTCCAGCCAAAATTGTGCTAGACAGTCAAGAGGAGAAGGGTAACACCCACACAACACCTCAAACAACACATAGTCCTTCAAAGCCCACACCACCAAAATGGGTCTATATTACAACATCGAACGAAAACAAGTTCAAACATTGTAATATCGAACCCAAAAGTCCGAAAGTGAAAAATAGCAAAGCCACGTCACATTGATTTGTTTCCCAGGGAAAAAAAAGTCAGTGGGCCATTTTCAGGTCTTTGCCATTTTCTCCTCTGTGGTGTGATCTTGGAGTTGGTATATTTAAGTAGGAGGGTGGGGGGTGAAGCCCCTCACTTCAGTTTAGGTTTAAAGTTACGTTTTTTTTTTTTTGCTTTTTTTTTTTTGTCATGTAACAGCGATTTTTTTTTCCCTGGGAAAATAATTGCTGTTCTGTTGTTTCGGTTTTCTTGGGTTTCGAACATAGCAGTTCCAATTTACAACAATCAAACTTTTGAAGTTCGACATTGTGATATAGATCCCACCAAAACCCACACATAGCAACACAAAACCCACATATGCAGAGGCTCTTAACTTTAACCTGCCCAAGCAACAATGATCTCTGAAGCTGAAATGCAAATAAACACCACCCCCAAACAATGCATCACATAGCTCCCAACACCAGTGTGCCACCCAACAGCAGCCCCTAAGGCAAGACAACGTACCCAACACTTTAGTCATAGACTATAGTCAGGCACACTAATGTCCCAGTCACGAGGCAGAACAAGGAGAAAATTACAGTTAGTTGGCTGTCAGGTTCCAGGATCTGCCACATAACGCATGCACTCAAGTCACTCCACAACAGGTACACATATGACTCTCTCATTGTCCATGTTGGAGTAAATGACTTGAGACGTACCCCCCTGGACTACATGAAAAGAGGCATGGAAGAGCTCTCGGATCATGTAGCCCAGGCAGGTATGCCCTAGCCCTGAGTAGCATCCTGCCATCACCCAGAATGATACCACAGTATAAGGACAAAATGATTGACTTCAATAATTGGCTAAGCTTCTGGTGTCATTCAAAGGGGATACAGTATCTGTCTGCCTGGGATGACATGATCGACAAACCACGATGCTTTGCAAGAGATGGTTTGCACCTATCACCCCTGGGATTCGGGTTACTGGCCAGGTTCAAAGGACAAAACTACCACGATAACAGGTACAAGCAAGCAAAATCTGAAGGTAATGCTACTCAATGCTAGAAGTCTAAACCTCGAGATGCACTCTCTAGAGGCTCTCCTAAAAATGGAAAATATTGATATCTGTGCAGTAACTGAGACCTGGTTCAAAGCTCCAGAGAGCACCCCTGCAATTCCAGGCTACAACTCATACCACACTTTTTGGCCACCAAACCAGGACCAAAACACTAAAAGTGGAGTGTCCATATTCACCAAGGATATTCACACCTTCAGGCTGGTTGCTCAACACAATGCATCTGAAATTCTCCAAGTGCAACTAACATTAGGTAAGACTGCAATACAAATTGTAGCTTGCTACAGACCCCCCACCATACCCCAAGATTCTCACTACACCTTTCTAAACATACTGGAGAATATTAAAATACAACCAAACACCCTAATACTGGGTGATTTCAACTACCCTGCCATTAACTGGGAAAACTACTCCTGTACCAACACCTTTGCTCAACGGTTCTTGGAATTCATAAATTCCAATGCCCTAGAGCAACTAATTCATATTCCTACCAGGGGTACCAATATTCTAGACCTGGTCATCACCAACATGGGAGATTGATGCTCCACACCAGTCGTCACCTCCTCATTGGCCAGATCAGACCATAAGCTAATCACCCTTGACATCCACATCCCACCCCCCCACACCCCTTTAAGGAAACCTCCATAAAAAAAAACTTCTTTAAAGCCAAATTCATGCTTCTCAAGTCAGAAGTAACAAACTTCATGACACTCATGCAGATGGGAACTGGAAATTCAACTGCTGAATCCTACACTAAGGTGCTGTATGAGCACATTCACTTGTGCATGGACCGAGCCATCCCAAATAGAACCAAGATGCTGTCCTCTAAAAAAAGGAGGCCAATCTGGTGGTCCCCTGCCATAAACAAGCTGTACAACAGAAGGAAGAAACTATTGCAGAAAAGAGGAAGAACTCAGAATTCTAAAAACTCCCTCACCAACCTCAGTAGAAAGCTGAGATCCCTCATAAAATCTTCCAAAGCTAGTTACAAAAACAAAATTGCCAAAGATTCCGAAGACAACCATAAGGCATTCTATAGCTATGTCAAGAATCTAAATGGCAATAGTCAGATCTGCTCTGAGTTACAGCAGAATGGCACTAGATATACTGATCCCAAGGATATTGCTAATATCCTGGAAGATAGATTCAGTGCCAACTTCACCTCACTTTCACCCCCTAAAGGGCCCATCTCAATACCAAAATAATGCCAAATTCCGGTAATCAAAGATCGCACTCTCCAAAGCCAAGAATACAGCATCTACGGGATCAGACGACATCCTGGGCTGTGTACTGCATGAACTACAAAATGAACTGGCACCTCAACTATGTGTCATGTTTAATCATAGCCTCACCTCAGACAGACTTCTTACCCACAGAGTGGCGCTCAGCTACAGTCATCCCACTCCACAAGGGGAAATCCACTTTGGATCCTGGGAACTACCATCACATCAGTCTGACGAGCCTGATCTGCAAGGCCATGGAACGTATTATCATGGAACTTATAAACAAAGACATTGGCAACCTTCAAACACTGGACCCCACCTAGTTTGGGTTTTTGAAGGGCCAATCTTGCCTCCTGAACATGATTGACTTCTTCGAATCAGTCTCCAGAGCCGTGGACGAGGGTAAGGTGGTTCACACAGCCTACTTAGACCTCGCCAAAGCTTTCAACACTATCCCCCACTCTGGAATCATAGATAAACTTACTAAGCTGTTCATTAATCCCTATGTCACTCAATGGGTTGCAAACTGGCTTACTGATAGAACACACACTGTAAAAGTAGCCGACTCCAAATCTAGCTCCAGACAAGTGATGAGTGGTGTACCGCAGGGTTCTGTCCTGGGACCACTCTTGCTTGGCATCTACTTCTCTGAAATACAGGTCAGCACTAAGGGACTCGGGCTTACAAAGTTTGCAAATGACTGCAAGCTGGGAGCCATTATTGAATCCCCAAATGATGTAGATATACTACAAAAGGGCCTTACCAAAACAGATGCCTGATGCCAGAGCCATGGGCTCATGCTAAATGCCAAAAAATGTATAATTATCCCCTTTGGGAAAAAACACGTACCTGTGAACTACCACATAAGTGGCAGTACACTAAACACCGAAAGTGTGATAAGAGACTTAGGGACACAGGTGGCCGGTGGTCTCGCATTTGATAACCACATAGACACAACAGTTAGAAAATCCTTCTATGTGGCACACCTCATCACTAAGGGCTTTTCATCCAGAAAAAAGGAGGTCATTGTCCCGCTGTACTCATCCCTCATTAGACCCATTCTAGAATACAATATCCTATTTGGTATGTACCTCACAAGACATCTGCAACAACTAGAAAGGCTGCCAAAATACCTCACAAAAAGAATCACAGGCCTAAAGCAAATGCCTTATGCTGACTGTCTAAAGAAACTCCAGCAATACTCTGTTGCATATTGCCAACTCAGAAGCGATCTCTGCCTACCATACAAGGCCATGTCAAACCCAGAGTCACTGGACATGCTACACTTAAAGAAATCCTAATCCCTCCGAGCCATAGGCTCCGGGGATCTTAACCTTGTCATCATAATGAATAGAACATGGTGAAGGAATAGATTCCTGACCCAGAGACTCCCCATACTCTGGAATAGGCTGCCCATACATGTCAGGCAGAGCGCATCAATGGCCCTCTTCAAGAGGAACTTTGACAATTGGATAGAAGATAGGAAATTCACCTCGGGGATCACATCAGTAGCCCTGCTAGACAGCGGTCCAGGAAAGTAAATATTTGTGAGAAGCAATAGTCAGGGAATCATTATGGCTAGGCTTGTATAGGCCCTAGGGCCGATAGCCTAGCACCTACCTATGAATCTATGAACCTATAAAGATACTTCTTTGCCACTGTACTTGGCCCTCATCAGACCCATCATGGCTTTAATGGACCATTCGGTAAGTATCAGACGAGACATGTGAAAACTAAATGTCTATGAAGGGTCCATACAAAAAAAAAAAAAATACAGCGAGTAAACACATTGTCCTAGGCTAATCACCTAAAAGCTCTGTCTCTTTAATTGGTATCATACAGACTACTGAGAGGTGATGTTTGCCTAACATACAAGGCATTCCTGGTCCCTGTTTTGATAAACCTTCTACACATCCACAAAACAAACAGTATCAGAAGTACTAGATTAAAAGACCTAACTTTTGCTTGCAACATACATAGGACATGTTGTAGCAACATATATGTTTATCAGACTATTCCCATTCCCTCAAACAGGCTCCCTATCCACTTGGAGCAGAGTTCTTCCTTATCCTTATTTAACAGCAACTTGGACCAATGGAGGGGTAACTGGAAATTCACCCCTGGTCTGATGCCTGTGTCTCTCAAGGACAAAGGCAGTCAGTAAATCACCTCCTATATAAATCAATTTTGTGGGTCAGATTTGGCTTGCACTGCTAGGCTTACAAGGGTCCTAGTGGCCTAGTATACACCTATGAACATATGAGAATTAACTGGGTCAAATACAAGGCTTTCCTCACAGCTGCTGTCACATGATTTTGAAGAACTGGTGCTATCAACCCCTACTAGCTAGATCCCTGACTACATTTTTCTTTTGTAGTGTGCTGTCTGAAAAGTAAGATGTGTGGAAGGGGTTGTCTACCAAAAACAAGGATAAGGCATTATTATCTATACAGTAGTAACTATATAGTAATAATAGTTCATTCTGTACTGTTTGGGTTTCACATGATGACTACAGTTTGCAGTCATCTGCAAATACTGTGCCAGAGATTTTAGCTTGATGCTTCAAGATCTGAGAAATAAATTCCAAAAAGACCTACTTCAAGCACCTAAAACATCCTCTGTGTGGGAATCAGAATACAACTCCAACCAGGAGCAGACTGCTGTTTTGCTCAGAAACTATTTATATTTATTTCTTTTTTCACTGAATGGTACCCAAGACACCACCAAATTTGTTTTTCTTACCTTATGTATCCAACTGGAGGTACAGTCACATATTATAAAATTGTGTATCTGGTGCTGTACACCTGACTAATCTAGGCTGTGTACCTATTAGCTCAAACTTCACACACCCCTTTCCCTAACATTCCCAGATTATATACTTGTATCTATGTGTCCCACCAAAATTTACCAAGAGCAAGATCTCAGGGCACTATCTGAGGCCAAGCACAATGTGTTTCTTGGGACAGTAATATAGCAGGGTGCCTAATGGCCGGCCTGAAATTGAACTTGTCAAACCACCCTACAGAGATTATTCAGTATCAGCCTCCACTCACCCTATGTGACAATGGAATGGAGGACAGAAACATTGACACCCTACACAAGGGTGGAGCATCAACTGACCCAGGTAGTTGTCGACCCTTAAGCATGATGAGCATCATCTGTAAGGTTATGGAGAGGATCATTAAAAAATGAATAAACAAGGACATAGTCAAGCTACAAACCTTTGATGCTACAGTTAGCAAATGTCCCTCTTTGTGCAGGACAGTCCCTGTTTGTGCAGGTATGTGCTATTGGGAAAAAAATGAAAAATGGCAAATATCCTGAGATTTTAGGGAAAAATATTCCTCAAGTTTTCTTTTATATTTACATAAAACAATTATTTTGTCTATGAAACATCTAAATATTATATGAAACATCATAAGCAACACAAATGCTATGACAGTAAACTTTTAAGTCCTTTTTAGTGGATATAGGTATGGTTTGTCATGCAAAACCTCACATTTCCACCAAATATGTCTAATCTTGGGCATCTGAAAAGGTAGCAGTAAAAGGCAGATCCTGCATACTCATCATGATTAACGTCTTAAAGAAGAGTACTGAAGCAATGGATAAGAGTAAAATCAGTACACATCACATGTCTAGACCTTACTACGGCATTCAACACTATTACACAATCAGACATCGCTAATAAACTGTTACAACTAAATTTCAATCTCTACATAACTTGACAGATAGCAAATTTACTCATAAATAGGAATCAGGAAACTATGGTGGACAGCTCCATCTCATACACAACACCCGTCAACAGCAGTGCACCAAAGGGCACAGTCCTTGGACCACTCCTGTTTGACATTTTCTGGTTGGTGTTTAAAGCCAAAATTAAGGGGTTATGACTTACCATGTTTAATGATGACTGTAAACAAGGTGTCATTAGTAACTCTCTTGAGGATACAAAGAACCTTCAAAAAGGCCTTTCACATACAAATAGGCATTGTCAAAAACTTAGACTAAAAATATCAAAAAAGTGTATAATGGTATAGTTCAGCAAGAATATCTCTCCCTGCAACTGCTACATTCACAACACACCTCTGCAAATTGATCCAGTAATCAGGGATCTGGGAACCTATGTACACAATGAACTGTCCTTAGATGACCACATATCCACTACTGTAAGAAAGTCCTTTTGTCATTGCACAGCTTATTACAAAGGGTATGGCATCCAGGTCCACTGATGTGACCATTCCACTGTATTTTGCAGTTATTAGACTGATTAAGTACAATGCCCCTTTTGCTATGTATCTACCCAAACACCTAACAACAACTCAAATGCCCATAGTGTTTACTCAAAGAGAAAATCAAGGCTCTAATACGCCCCTTTAGGCATCTAGCTGTCTAAACACTTGACACAACTGGAATGTCCACTGGATCTTCTCACCAAGAAAATCAAGGGTATAAATGAGAAGTTGTCAGATTGTCTCAAAGCCTGGTCCCTCTGTATATTTGTCATCAACACATCTCATTCTCCTGGCATTTTTTCATTGTTGGGGATTTTCCTGCAGTAGTGGGAATGTATCAGGTGTCATATGCCATTTCCAGACAAAGGAATGCAACAGATACATAATTCTCACTATGGCAGCACACAGGATATCCCATGAACCATTTTTATGCTGCCTATGTTGGTGTGTCTTACTGCTGCAAGTTTATTTCATGTGTGACCAACATATCTTCATGTGTAGTCAGCCTGTTCTATATTATTATGTACTGAAACTGTCAGAAAAACATACTAAAATGAGAAATGAGAAGGAAGCTTGCTCATTAAGGCACACTTTGACTATAGTTTTGCCACAGGCAAAAGAAGCTCACGTAACTGTCTCATCAACTATTGGACCATAAGACATTCTAAGCCATTTATTAATGATCAGATTATGCTTCTTCACCAAACTATCTTTGCAGAGTTCGGTGTTAGATTCATAACTGTACTTCTAGATGTAAATAGATCCAGAAACCTTAAATAAACAGTAAATTCTTTATGTGCAGACCACCCATCATGCTACCGCTTAGGTCTATCAATTGTACATCTCACAGACATCAGAGAGAGACACATATGTGGTGATAAAAGAGAAATGGTCTGCTGCCATTGGAATTATATTTACTGTATGTACATCTGACACATACTACACGGCAATATATAATAATATTGTGGCATCTAAAGCATCAAAGTATCCTTTTCAAATCTCCTTCTGGAGGTATTACTGTAATTTCATATCTGAGCTACAGAGTACAAAAACAGATTCAAGACTTTTTTCAGCCATTTCAACATCAGCAGATAGCATCAATGCAATGCAGGTGAGGAGCAGCTATTGAGGTTTTTGCTCCCCATGTATAATTAATCAATAACAAATGGTACAGTACAGTCTTCAAGGCACAAAGTTCTGTTGCTAATCATGAGGTGATGGTGTGTACCTTATGCATTCAAAGCCTGGTGTTATCCTAAAATAAAACATGCTTGCAGATAGTTATAACTGTTATTTAATTTACTAAACCTAAAAACTAAAACTGGAAACATAGAGAAACTTTTTATGTTTAGCCATTGTGCCATAAAGGAATACTACCAAAGCTTTAGATGTCTTCTCAAAACGTATCCTTTGAACTTCTGCTTGCCTATTGCATAACTGAGAACAAAGTATGCTTTATTAAGTTACACTATCAAAGCCTCAGAGTTCTCTGTGAGGTATGAGGTGAGTATAGTATAATAGTACCCTACCTTATACAATGCAAGGATGCAAATTGCCAAGATCTGATTACAGCCACCACTGATTGTTCCAGCGGGATATTATTTTTCTATCATTTCTGCTGGCATATTCAGCAATACAGAATGCATGAACTTCTTCTTTCGGCTTTTTCCCGGTTAGGGGTCACCACAGCAGATCACCTGTCTGCTCATGAGTGGCAGTGGAGTTTTACAGTGTCAAGTTGCCAGCCCGGCACCCAACCTTCCACAGAAGGCACACACTCACACCTAGGGCCAATTTAGAGTGTCCAATCCACCTACAGCATGTCTTTAGGATGTGGGAGGAAACCAGAGCACCCAGAGGAAACCCACGTGACCACAGGGAGGACATGCAGACTCCGCACAGAAGGCACCCCAGCCGAGGATCGAACCGGAGAACCTCTTGCTTTGAGGCAGCAACGCTAACCACTGCACCACCGTGGCTGCCCAGTACAAAATGCATGAACAGTGAACATTATTTTCTACCTTAAAACAGTTATTTCATCAAATAGATAATCACATTACCTCAGATAAATAATCAAAAATATGCTGTCACCACTTTGTACACTTAAATAGCAAAATACACAACTTCTCTAATAGACACTTAAACTAAAATTTAAAAGTGAATGAATGAATAAATAAACAATGATTCCTGAATCAGTGTCACTTCCATTTCAGAAAAATGTAAGATTTTAAAAATAGCACAAGAAATTAAAATTACTTAAAATCGTGTAAATCTAAACACATTTAATATTATTCTACTCGTGAAATTGTACTGTCCATATTATAATGTATATCTAATAAGACTATGAAGAGCGAGTGTGACAGGGATGATCAAACAAAAACAACAAAAGTAAACAATAGACATAATCACAACTATTTCTGATACCACCTGCAATAAAATTCTCTGGTAATGATCAGTGGACCACCAACAGCTATAAGCTATTTGTCAGAGGTCAGTTTATTTTTATGTATTAAAATAAAAGTTGTGTAACACACACACACACACATATATATATATATATATATATATATATATATATATATATGGGTCTACTTTTCTTTATCAAAATTTCACAATCTCAAAAAAGAAAAGTAAAACCCCACTTCAGCGAAAGGGCACTTTCGCGAAAGCCAATTCACTGAATCAGAAAAAAAAAATACTGTAAACACTGTTTTTCAGGAGGGCAAGCCCCATGCACCCCCCATACCTCCCTACTTAAATATACTAACTCTGAGCTCCCACTACAGTAGGGAAAAGGATCCCCTCTGTAACGTGCTTCGGCGAATCATCTTTCGTGAAAGTGCACTTCCGATGTTTTGCACTTTCTCTTAAGTGGGTTCGACCTTCTGTTTCTCGAACTATGTTTTTCGACAAACAGAAGGAGACCCATATAGACAGATATACGCTATTCGCTATACTTGCATTTAGTAACACTGATGGACATACCCAGGTATGAGCACACTGGGTTTAGTCAAAATTGGCACGGTTGGTTAGTTTTAACCAACCGCCATTTTCATCCCAAAACATTCAATGAAAGTAATGAGATCATAGAATTCTACAGGCTAGGAAGTCATGTGGAAGAAAGAGATCTTTTCAGTATTTCATGTTAAGTCAGTATTGTGTTATGTCAGCATAACAGTTTCAGGCTGGTATTCATAGTCATTTACGCAAATGCAGTAGGGCTATCCCTGATGTTTATGAACAAGTGTAGCAAAGGCGAGATTCATAGAGGCCATTTACACTAATGCAAAGTGCCTTATGCATAAAGAGATGCAAATAAGACATTTTCTAAAGTGGCATATGCTAATTAGGTGTTCTTTCAATTCATATTCTAGTATCAGCATGGTATGCACATCCCTTTTTAAATGTGGTGTTTTGCCTTTTATATCTGAGTTGCAATCCAAGAACCTTCCCCAGTCCAAGTGTGCACAAGCACTTCACTGACACACAAATAAATTAAGTGGGGATGATGTAAGGTTTAAGGTCTTTACCTCACAGATAGAAGGTATGGGATTTGATTCTGACTATGAACCCCAGCAACTCCTTCAGTCGTTTGTCTAAGAATGCACATAAACTAAAATGACACAAAATAAATTATTTTGCCTGTCAATCACTTCAGCAGTTTGTCCAAGTATGCACGAGCACCAAAATGAAACACTTCTCCCAGCGATCCCTTCAACAGTATGTCCAAGTATACACACGCACCAAAGTGAAACACTTCCCCACACCGATCCCTTCAGCAGTATGTCCAAGTATACACACACTCCAAAGTGAAACACTTCCTGATACTGATCCCTTCAGCAGTATGTCCAAGTATGCACAAGCACTAAAATTAAACATTTCCCCACTGATCTCTTCACCAGTATGTCCAAGTATACACAAGCACTTCACTGACACCAAATTAAACATTTCCCGCAATGAACCCTTCAGTAGTCTGTCCATGTGGCCCTAATGGACATGGGCAGTATGCAAAGGCCATGTCACAGAAATATACCAAAGTCATTCTAGCCCATGGGCATTGATAATTGGGAAAATTGGGGCACAAATGGCTAGGCTTAAAAAGGCTCTAGGGCCATTAGCCTCCTAACCGCCTATGATCCTATGATCCATGTTTGCTCAAGCACTTCCCTGACATGAAATGAAACATTTCCCCCAATGGCCCCTTCAGCAGTCTGCCCATGTATACACAAGCATGTCCCTGACACCAAATGAAACGTTTGCCCTTCCCCTCACAACTCTGTATTCTTCTGTTAAATTGCTGTTTAGTAGGGTAAGTTCAGGGCCATTTACATGTTTGGTATGCAAATGTGTAATGCCCCTTATCTGCAAATCAGCTGCCCCATCTATCGTTTATGTCTTAAGTATATAAAATTTTTGTGATAGGGAGACGTGTTTATAAAAAGGCCTCTGTATTTACATATTCATCCTGAAAGTCCATGATTTGCATAACTGTGTAGGGCTACTCTTCACAGATAACAGTTATGAAAATGTAAAGCCCTGGACTATGAATACCAGCCTCAATGTTACTGTGTGAGAAATTTCACTGCTCAGCCTACTTCTGAAATGTGCAAATAATCTGGGCATGGACAAAAATAATGGTGGGATAAAGGCCCAAAACTCAGGGACAGATTTAAAATACTGTTCTTATCAGATTAGAAAGTTGCTAGAATAGGTTTTGTACTCACTAACAACTGGCTCTGCTCCTGCACCAAGCCAGGCTAATACCACATAAGACCACATCACATTTCATCCCCTAAATATTATAGTATCCATGTATACCCCACTCCTACTTGTTAACACCACCTATCAGCTACCTAAAATAAGAGTAGAATTTGATAATTTCTTTTCTTTTGTAAGGGTATACATATGTACACGTATTAAAGTATACTCAAATGATTAACTAAAGATGGACCCCTGCCCTCAAAAAAAAAAAAATAAATAAATAAATAAATAATATATATATATATATATATATATATATATATATATATATATATATATATATATATATATATATATATATATATATATATATAAAGAGAGAGAGAGAGAGAGATGACTTTACTATATTGTAATAACTTTCTCCTTTTCACTAAAGTGCCTATTGTATATTGTACTTTCTTTATTGTCTCTAGATATTTCTTTTAAATTCTATGTAAAACCGACACTGTACCGGTCAATGTTGTTCTTGTTTTATTGGAGCTTTTCTCCCGGGCCTCCAGTGAAAATGGGCTCACACCCAGACAGACTATCCCTGTCAACAAATGTAAAATAAAAATAAAATAAATTAGCATGCATTTCTTTCTGAAAGATTTGAAGTCTGATACTGAATTGCATGCCCTTATTTAATGATTAAATAATCATTATAAGTCATAAGTAACAAGTAACCTGAAAAATCACTCAAAACTGACTTGTAAAGTATTTTTATTTACTATACAAAATAATGTATGTTCCATCTTTTGACCATGTAATGCTGTCATCTGCTTCCCCAGTGCTCAACTCGAACTACAGCTTAAACTTATGCACACAAACATTTTATGGGACCAAGGGGAAAAGAAAAGATGATACAGTCTTGCTTCCAGAAACATAAAACCTATTGTCCTTCTTGCACATACAGGGAAACATGCGGTAAAGATGTTCATTTCAAAAAATGGCATCATTGTAACTGTTCACCATAGTAAAACATACATCAACACGTAATTTATTAAAAAAGACATTTTCATGTCCAAGATCCATGTGATTAATAATAGAAAGAATCACTATGCTCCTTCATGAAAATAAGAATATCAAGCAACTAAAGATTTAAACACAACTTCCTGCACCTGAAGGACAGCGATTTTATGGACCGCAAAAAACAGGATGAATGGCAGGAAGTTTGACTATTTAAAAGCAGGCATGAATAATTAAAAATAGAGTGTTTCATTGGCATAAAGACCTGAGGAGGGCATTCCCTAGTATAGAGTGCTTTCTGTAAGATGGGTGACGTGTTGAAAGGCTGTACTGTACCTACAAGGACAAGAGAGTGAAACTTTAATAAAGATGGCTACCAACACCCACACATAGTAACACTAAACCCACATATGAGGAGGCCCTTAACATTAACCTGCCCAAGTAACAAGGACCTCCAAAGCTGATATGCAAACACCAGTCACAACCAAAGTGACACATAGCTCAAAACATCAGTGTGGCACCAAACAACAGACCCAAAGGCAAGACAATGCACCCAATGCTTTAGTCATAAGTGACTCCATAGTCATGCACACTGATGTCCCACTCACCAGGCTGAACAAGGAGAAAATTACTGTCAGCCACCTGTCAGGAGCCAGGATCCACCACATAACACCTGCAGTCACAACAAGTATAAATACAACTCTTTCACTGTCCATGTTGGACTGAATGACTTGTGACGTACCTCCCTGGACTTCATGTAAAGAGACATGGAGGAGCTCTCGGATCATGTGGCCCAGGCAGGTATGACTCTAGGCCTGAGTAGCATCCTGCCTTCACCCAGAATGATACCACAGTATAGGGACAAAATGATTGATTTCAACAATTAGCTAAGCTTCTGGTGTCATTCAAAGGGGATCCAGTATCTGTCTGCCTCAGACAACGTGATCGACAAACCACGATGCTTTGCCAGAGATGGTCTGCACCTGTCTCCCCTGGGATTCAGGTTACTGGCTAAGGCTCTTTCCAACTCCATAGTGCCCTTTTTAGAGGTAAGACTCAAATGATAAAACTACCACCGTAACAGACCAAAGCATGCAAAATCTGAAGGTAATGCTACTCAATGCTAGAAGTCTAATCCTCAAAATGCACTCTCTCGAGGCACTCGTAAAACTGGAGAACATCGATATCTGTGCAGTAACTGAGTCCTTTTTCAAAGCTCCAGAGAGCATTCCTGCAATACCAGGCTACAACTCTTACCACACTTTTTGGCCACCAAACCAGGACCGAACCACTAAAGGTGGTGGAGTTTCCATATTCACCAAGGATATTTACACCTACAGGCTAGTTGCCCAACACAATGCATCTGAAATACTACAGGTGCAACTAACACTAGGTAAGACTGCAATCCAAATTGTAGCTTGCTACAGATCCCCCACTATGCTCCAACATTTTCACTACACCTTTCTAAACATACTGGAAAATATTAAGATACAGTCTAACACCCTAATACTTGATGATTTCAACTACCCTGCCATTAATTGGGAAAACTACTTAGATACCAACATCTTTGCCCAACGGTTCTTAGAATTCATAAATTACAATGCCCTGGATCAACTAATCCATTGTTCCACCAGGGGCTCAAATATCCTTGACCTGGTCATTACCAACATGGGAGATCAATGCTCCACACCAGTGGTCACCCCCTCATTGGTCAGATCTGACCATAAGCTAATCACCCTTGATGTCCACATCCCACTCCCACCCCCCAGGGAAACCTCCATAAAAAACTTCTCCAAAGCCAACTTCATGCTACTCAAGTCAGAAGTGACAAACTTCATGACACCCATGCAGACAGGAACTGAAAGTTCGACTGCCGAATCCTACACTAAGGCTTTGTACGAACATATCCACACGTGCATAAATCATGCCATTCCAAATAGAACCAAGATGCTCTCCTCCAAAAAAAGGAAGCCAATCTGGTGGTCCCCTGCCATAAACAAGTTATACAACAGAAGGAAGAAACTGTTGCAGAAGAGAGGAAAATCCCAAGATACAAAAAACTCCCTCACCAGCCTCAGAAAGAAGCTGAGATCCCTCATAAAATCCTTCAAAGCTAGTTATGAAAATATAATTGCCAAAGATTCTAAGGACAACCACAAAGCATTCTATAGTTATGTCAAGAATCTAAATGGCAATGTTCAGATCTGCTCTGAGCTACAACAGAATGGCATTAAATATACTGATCCCAAGGATATTGCCAATATCCTGGCAGATCGATTCAGTGCCAACTTCACCCTCCCTCTCACCCCCAAAAGGGCCCAGTTTAATACCAAAAGATTGCCAAATACCAGCAATCACACCTACACAGGTAAAAAATGCACTCTCCAAAGCAAAGAATACAGCATACATGGGACCAGACAGCATCCCCAGCTGTGTACTACATGAACTACAAAATAAACTGGCACCTCACCTAAGTGTCATGTTTAATCATAGCCTTGCCTCAGGCTTCATGCCCAATGAGTGCCACACAGCTACAGTTATCCCACTCCACAAGGGGGGATCCACCTTGGACCTTGGGAACTATCGTCCCATCAGCCTGATGAGCCTGATCTGCAAAGCCATGGAAGGCATTATCATGGAACTTATAAACAAAGACATTTGCAACCTTTAAACACTGGACCCCACCCAGTCTGGTTTCGTGAAGGGCCAAGTTTGACTTCTCAACCTGATTGACTTCTTCGAATCAGTCTCCAGAGCTGTGGATGAAGATAAGACGGTCCACACAGCCGCAAAGGTAGAGAAAAAAACAATGAATCCAAGATTCAGCAGGAAGAAAAACAAATCCAAATGAGACAACCACTTTATTTGAGTTGAGCGCTTTCCTCTCCACTAAAGAGACTTCATCAGAACAATGTGCACACAGCACCCTCCCCAATTAATCAATCAGAACTTTAATGAGAATCATTTAAAAACAAAAAAAAACACATTGGTAATAAAACCCCCTTCAACACTGTTACAATTAATTACCATAACCAAGTTTCATGTATAGACTTAAAATTCCTTGTTAAAAATAACATTAAAACAATCTTAAAACTGTATAAATATATATATATATATATATAAACATTAAATTCTGCACAGTAACAAATTAGTTCAGTTAGCCTAAAATGTGGTCCATTTTCAAAATACTGGATATACTTCCCATTTCATTGATGCCTGGATACTGAGAGGAATTAAAATACAATTGCCACCTCAGTTCCAGTACATCCAAATGAACATCCAATAAACATACCTGCTTATCTTTGACCAATTGTTGAACTACCAAAAATTTAAATTGATGGCCCTGATGTTCTTGCACATGATGATTGCTTCAGTTCTGATTGATTAATTGGGGAGGGTATATAAAAGGCTGGGTGTTGTGTGCACATTGTTCTGATGAAGTCTCTTTAGTGGATGGTCCACACAGCCTACCTTCAACACCATCCCCCACTCTGGAATCATAGATAAACTTACTAAGCTGGGCATTAACCCCCAATGTCACTCGATGGGTCACAAACTGGCTTACTGACAGAACCCACACTGTAAAAGTAGCCAACTCCAAATCCAGCTCCAGACAAGTGACAAATGGAGTACCACAGGGTTCAGTCCTGGGACCGCTCTTGTTTGGCATCTACTTCTCCGAAGTACAGGCCAACACCAAGGGATTGTGGATAACAAAGTTCGCAGATGACTTCAAACTGGGAGCCATTATTGAATCCCCAAGTGATGTGCATACTCTACAAAAGGGCCTTACAGAGACAGATGCTTGGTGCCAGAGCCATGGGCTCAAGCTCAATGCCAAGAAATGTATAGTTATCCCCTTTGGGAAAAAACATGTACCCATGAATTACCACATAAGTGGCAGTACACTAAACACCGAAAGTGTGATAAGGGACTTAGGGGCACATGTGGACAGTGGTCTCACCTTCAATAACCACATCACCCCAACAGTCAGGAAATCCTTCTATGTGGCACATCTCATCACTAAGGGCTTTTCATCCAGAAAAAAGGAGGTAATTGTCCCACTGTACTCATCTCTCATTAGACCCATTATAGAGTACACTGCCCTTTTTGGTATGTACCTCACAAGACACCTGCAACAGTTGGAAAGGCCATAGAAATACCTCAATAAAAGAATCACAGGCCTAAAGCAGATGCCTTATGCTGATCATCTAAAAAAAACTCCAGCTATACTCTGTCACATATCGTCTACTCAGAGGCGATCTCTGCTTAACATGCAAGGCCATGTCAAACCCAGAGCTGTTGCACATGCTACACTTAAAGAAATCCCAGTCCCTCAGAGTCACCCACTCCAGGGATCTAAACCTGGTCATCACAATGAACAAAACACGCTGTAGGGATAGGTTCCTATCCCAGAGACTCCCCATACTCTGGTATAGACTGCCCATACATGTCAAACAGAGCACCTCTTTGGCCCTCTTCAAAAGGAAACTTGACGACTGGATGGGAGATAGGAAATTTACCCAGAGGATCACATCAGTCACCCTGCTAGACAGGGGACCAGGGAAGTAAATGTCCTGGGAAGAAATAGCCAGGCGACTGTTATGACTAGGCTTGTATAGGCCCTAGGGCCGATAGCCTAGTACCAAACTATGAACCTATACCACTAGCAGGAAAATGGCAATCACTGGAAATGATTAAAAAAAACGCTTTCCCCATACATTAATCATTACTTTCAGTCATAGGATTAACAGGTAGGGGAAAATATAATAGGGGGTAGAAATCATTGATTCTGTCTTTAGTTGTCCTTTAACATATTCTGTAATGACAAAAGTTATGTGCAAGTATATAAACATTTAATACTGCCAATAATTCATTAGACATCAGTATTTTATGCATAGTCTTTTATTATCCCACCTCATAATCCCCCAAAAATAAAGTGTACAGTGATTATAAAAACAACATTTTGGATCCAAACTCATGTTTCACTCAGACTCTGAGAAGTGATAGCTGCCACATTTATGAGGTATCATGAAAAAAAATGTGCTCAGAATTTGATTACATTTGTATTTATGAGGTATAATGAAGAGCTGCCACTTTTGAAACGTTGAAGAGAAAATGCTGTGTAACTCTTTATCAACAAAAATAAACTAACAAACTTCAGTGTATCTTTGTATTGTTGACCACTTCCCTGGGATTCAGAAGTGTGCCTAGAGCAATTGCACTGAGGCTTCCACAGTTATGCCTTATAGTGTAATGCCAACCAAAGCCAGTTATTTAAGTAGCTGGAATTTAATGGCCCAAACAACCTCTAATTAGAAAACCCATTCACAGAAACAGCAAGCCCAGCAGAAGGGAAAAGAGAGAGATTCCTGCAACTGCAGTTAGAAGTGATGTCAAGCAAGTAAGATGTACATATCTAAAAGCATGAACATGGACTGCAAAGTGATGCCACAAGAAAGCCTGCAAGCCACATTAAATAGGCTAAGGCAATGTTGTTATCCATTTTAGGCTAAGGCAATGTTGTTATCCATTTCTGACCTTTAAAGGGGCAGGAATGAGTGCACAGGAAAGAAGGAAAAGGAACACAGCAAGCACTGCAACATGCATAAAGAAACAGAGGAGGACAGGTATAACTTTTTTTTCTAGGGATAGGTGCCTTTTGTTTGAGAAGGAAAGATGGAGAAGGATGTAAAAGCAAGATGAGAGATGGAAGGAGAGTGACTTTTATAAGCAGGGTCACAGAAATAAAACAGAGACAAGACTGATAGGGGAGGTGTTGTCATACTTATGGAGACAGTGGAATTATAGGCATTGAGACAAAGAGACGACATTGGTGATAGGGAAGATTATAGAATAAACAGGGAAGGGATGTGACACACAAGGAAGAGGAACACCAGGATGGGGTACTGGGAGGGTATAACCCTTCTTTATCCACATTATGACATCCCTCCTCTGGGTTAGTGATCACACCGGTGGGAAATTTTCCCTGAGAAAAAAGTAGACACATGCAGTAGTTTCAGATGCAGATCTCTGCTCCAAGTACAATTTCCCTTAAGAGCACATAGGGAATGCACACTCCAGTCCAGGGGCTGGGCTTTCTCTCTGGGCCACAAATAAGACTCCCCACTGACACAGCTATAGAGTTGAGTCCTTAGCTGGGTGTTCCAAGCCAAGTCCTCCACCATCCTCTCTATGAAATCAGGGCTCTCAGTGTCCTTGTTCAAAGTAGCAGGCACACATACTTTCACTGAGATTTGATTTTCACACACACACACACACACACACACACACACACACACACACACACACACACACACACATACACACATATGGGAAAGGTTGTCACAGCTTGCCTGCTTTGCCACTTCCACCCAGACTATAAGGTAAATACACTGCCACCAGAACATCAAAAGCCAGCTACTCTAAGGCTCTTACCAGGGTAGCCAATTACTCTCAGTAAAATTAATACTTATGCAAATGGTAATGCTTGACCAAGCAGCAAGACTTTCAGGAATGTGGAGCCTCAGTGCCACTAAATGAATGCAATTACTCTCAAAGGTTAAATATTTTCTAAAAAGATCAGCCACAATAAAAGGTATAGATATATTTAGAATAAATATTAAAATAGAAAAGATGAAAATACTGAATATTTATTTACAATAAACACCAGAATTTCAATTCACAGGAAATGTAAAAAACAACACAGATGGAAGGACTCAAAAACAGAAAAACAATGTTTATCTAGTCTCACTTTTCTAACTGGCTGAAGAATTACTGTTCCTTAATTACTTACTAAAGCAAGGTAAGATGAAGGTAGATGAGTGTCTTGTCAGGTCCCAGAAAACAGAGTGCATCTATCACATCTCCCACTAGTATTCAAATATAATTTCAGTGCTGGCTACAGAATGACATCACATCTGGTCACCTGACTCTGTGGTTCCCACACTACCCCTTCATTAGCAAGTGAGCCAGGAACTGGCACAGAGGTGTCACAATACAGACATAGAACTTTGCTAAGGCTTAACACAGCATCTGGAAGCTATAAAACAATGCCAACACGTCCACACTTCCTGCAGAAAGGCTTTTCACAAACATTGCATCTCTGGCTGCATTCAAACCTGTGAGATAAAATCTTTATAGCATAAACAAAGTAATTTAATTTTAGGCTATTTTTCTTAAGGTTAACTGGGCTGAGCTTAACTCCTCCCCTTCCACCATCCTGTTTTAGACTATATATATTTAATCGGTTACAACAATACAGTCTGACATACATGTAGATTTATTTTCTGTCCAGCAGGACCCACTGTTGATACATTTTTAACACAAGCAACTTTACAAATACATTTTTAACACAAGCATCTGTACAAATCAGTTTGATATTTAAATCACATATATATTTTTACAAAACTCCAGCTAGCTATGCTGGTATATGTTATGCATGCATTGCCCTGCTCCCCATAGCACAACTGGCACTACATCACATCATCACATCTCTTGACAGCTGGCACTACCTCACATCATCACACACACTATCTGGGCAACATCCAGGGAGAAGTTAGTCAGCACCCTGACAACTCTATCCACTAGGTACCACCTGAGGTGGTCTAGTCAGATCTAGGCAATAAGCAGCATAAGGGCCCTTTCCAAGTGGCCAATGTGGGCTTCCAGCCATTGGTTAACCAACTCAATAACCACTTCTGCTAACTCCCTCCATGCTGCAAACCACACAACCCTGGCAGTGCTACCAGAGGGAACAATGACACTCCACTCCAGTAAGTGACAACCAGAGGCCACAGAAGAGGCAATCTGGCTGCCCTGCAGGACTGGAGCCAGTTGGATTTGGATTTGCTCCAGGAGAACACTGGGACTGGTAAGGTGGTGGTGACCTGGACCATGCCTCTGGCACAGCCTTGGCAGATGCTGTGAAAATTGAATCATAAATGAAGAGAAATAAATCATAAAAATAAAAAGAATGATACTGACAAAGTGACAGAGAGAGAAAAAAAAATTACTATTACATATGAGTTATCAAAGCAGGGGTCAATGTCAGATGATTGACTTCTGAAACTCGCTAAAAGAAATTGGAGAGGCCATATGATTGAATTTTTGAAAACTCCAACATAAAAAAAAACAAAAAAATATACCTTTTTTACATTTTTGTAGGGGGCAAGCCTTCCTGCACCCCTACACTCCCTGCATATTATATATACTAACTCTGAGATTGCACTACAATGAGGAAAAGGGTAAATTTCCTGAGTCTTGTTGTACTGCAATCTCCACTCAAAAGCTTCGAGTTTTCAAACACTCAATCATATTGTCTCGACCATATGGCGTTCGAGTTTCTGAAAACTTGCTCAACTGATAGGGACACATCAAAGCAGTATGCAGATGTATATTAAACAAGCATAAAAAAATGCTAGTATGGCACATCACAACCTTTGACCTATCTGCATAATGACTAGGAAGTGTGGTAGATTGTACAAGCATGTGTTCAGTGTCACAACTCTCACTACCTGGAGTGTATGAGCAGGTGCATGGAGTGATGCAGGCAAGGAAGCCTTGTGTGCAAAAAGTAATTGCCTCTGTGTGGAGTGCCATATCTGGTACCCACCAGAATGCATAACAAGGCATTATATATCAATACAAGCATGTATGTAAGAGGAAACTATTACCAACAGTGACATCTGCTGGAGTGAAGCATGTGAAGGTTGTTGCCCATGGGATCACATCCAACAATCAACATGGGTCCACAATATAACAAAAACATAAAACTGCAAACCCAACCACCAACAAAACTTATATAAAAACTGAACTGTATGTCCAAGGCAAATACACATACTGTTTTTCCATTTTACACAACCATTATTCCTGCCCCCCCCCCAAAAAAAAAAAATATATATATATATATATATATATATATATATATATATATGTATATATATATATATATAATGCATATTCTGGGTTACACAGTGTTCTCAAGTACTGCATGCAATTACATCTGCCAGGACCCTTATTAAGTTATCAGTACAGTCAGGCAGAATAGGCCCATGTCAGCATAAAGAAGTTCCAGTGTAAAGCATGTTTCTAGCATGTGCCCTATTTATGGGCATACCTTTCAACGTCAGTACAAAACATCTGGTCAAAGGAAAAATAATGGGGGAACAAAATCATGGACAATTTTAAAATAATGCTCATATAAATTTAGAAAGTGTTAAACTAATATGTTTTGCATTGCCATATATTTTCTGAAGGACGTAAAGTTTGAAACTCAAATGTTTGTTATTTTTAGTGACCTCAGTTCTCAGTGATTTACCAGAAAAACACAAGTTTAGAGGAACAACCAAAAATATTATAAGAAATCTGGGCAGTCTGTGGAAGTCCGGACAGTTGAGAGGCATGCTTGTGGATGTTTAAAGATGATTGCCTACAACTGCAATGCTTTACTTTACTGTATTAACAGATATTACCTCATTAAGCTGTTAGAACTATAAAATTATTACAGAAGTCACTACACAGTCCACTTCCTATTTTTAGAAGATAGCTACAATTTACTTCCACTTGAAATATGCAATAGGCAATAATGTAACTAAATACTGCCATATTTACAGGTATAGATTCTGGCAATGTTCACTCATAACCAGCAGATGTATAACGATAACTTGCAAATATGTAAAGAAATCATCACACACATCCCTTTATCTAAACATCTACTCCATTCTCCACTGATAAAGGAAGGTGTTCCCCAAAACAGCCTCCAGAACCACAAGACAATTAAAAAAGAAATAATAAAAAAAAAACTCAGAAAGACATCCTAAATTAGATGTCCAATAGTGGTATGTGTGTATCTGTCCATCTGTCTGTCTATCTAGCTATAAACAAGACAAATAACAGCCAGCTATTGATAGTACATACATTTTAGGTGCCCTTGCTCTCACCCATTATTCTCATTACCTAAGAATGCCAGGGTGGCACCTCTGCAGATTGCTGTAGTGATATCTGCACTGTTCACCACAAGGTGGTATGCCAGTGGCATCTGACACTGCCCATGCAAGACTCTACAAAACACTATATATATATATATATATATATATATATATATACATATATATATATATATATATATGTGTGTGTGTGTGTGTGTGTGTGTGTGTGTGTGTGTGTGTGTGTGTGTGTGTGTGTGTGTGTGTGTGTATGTATATATATATATATATATATATATATATATATATATATATATATGGGTCTACTTTAGAACACCGACATGCCAGTTCGCCGACACACAAACCACCGACACCAAATAACCGACAACACACAATACCGACAACGCAAAACACTGAACACCATTACACCGACACACTAAACGTAAACAACACATTACACTACATTACATATCCACTAGCCCTAACCCAAACCCTAACCCTAAGGTCCGACACTACCGCACACTTACCCTACCTGCACCCTAACCCTAACTCATTTAAGCCACCCCTAACCCTAAGGTCCGACACTACCGCACACTTACCCTACCTGCACCCTAACCCTAACTCACTTAAGCCACACCTAACCCTAAGGTCCGACACTCCCGCACACTTACCCTACCTGCACCCTAATCCTAACTCACTTAAGCCACCCCTAACCCTAAGGTCCGACAGTACCAGACACTTACCCTACCTGCACCCTATTCCTAACTTACTTAACCCACCCTAAAACATAAACCCGTCACTAACACACACTTACATTACCCAAACCCTAACTCCGACACTACCGCACACTCACCTTTCACACACCCTAACCCTAAATCCCTCACTATTGCACACTTACCTGTCCGCTCCCTAATCCAAAATCCCTCACTATCGCATACTTACCAAGTCGCGCTTACACATTCCCCTTCTCGGTCTTCCAGCTGTCGGGATTTCAGCATGTCGGTCAACTGCGTTGTCGGTCCTTTCGCGTTCCTCTTCCGCGTGTCGGCGAACTGACGTTTCGGTAATTTGAAGTAGACCCATATATATATATATATATATATATATATATATATATATATATATATATATATATACACACACACACACACACACACACACACACACACACACACACACATATTGGGGGCCTTCACAGAGGTCTCCAGTTAGTTATACCTGGTGGTTTCTATATAGCAAGAATATAATGATCTTGCTTTCTTCACCACACCACTAGGGAGCCTGCCAAGATCAGTGCCCTTGGAAGCCATGATCATTCAACAGGTTGGTCTCACACATATCGAGTTTGTCAGCACTTGATGTGCAAATCTGGGCAGCTAGTGATCAGTCATGGTGCCATTATTGCTTGGTGCACAAATGGACAGCATAGCATCATGGTGCTAGACTGTGAATACCAGCATGGAAAGTGGATACTAGCTCCATGCTTTTTAACTGCTATGTGCCTGTCTAGCATACAAAAGCAAAATACATTTCCCCACATCCCTGCAAGGGTCACTAACAGACCAATAAATGCTCACTGTGCTTCAAACGGTGTTCAGGCAATTGCATATAGTAAGTTAGCCTCCTCACACAGCAATGGCCATTGCTGCAGTGAGAGAAATGTATGATTCACGTACATTCATTAACTGATGTCTCATTAGCATGATTCCCACAACAGAAGCTTTTTTACTTCATTTGTTATGGACCTCAGCACAAAATTGCAGGGGAGCAGCAAACAGAGTGAATGGAAAACAAGTTTCAACACAGGACTTCTAAATGACACATTTGTTTTGGAAAATTAAGTGTGTTTGCAAAGTACTGATTTGACTTATTAATATGCATCTATTTCTGCCTGATAATCTTCCTGAAAGCTTTCCTGAAAGCATTTATTTGTATAGATTATTTATGTTCTTCTTTAGGTTTACTGGTAAGTACTAGGCTAGCTGCTGTTGTGGGCTATTTTAAGTTTAGCCAATTTCCCTCAAAAGTACCAACATCCAAATCCTTATACCAACCCCCAAGTTACATCCATGCTGACAATGTGAGTAGGTGTGATGCACTGACCGCTTATGTACTGCCATGTCATGGTACATAGGAGTTTCTATGGGGTAGCACATTGACCTGCAATGCATTTATTATTGCAATGTATGTTAATACAATCCATACATATCTCTAGCCAAGCACAGACATTGTTTATTGATATGAAAGTTGTCTGAGGGCATGTACATCTTTTTAATTCCCACAATATTTGCTACACTACTGAACTGAATAATGTCATGGGTGGGCAGTGGGAGAGGGGGGATTGATGTGATGTAGATATTAGCAGGTAATACACCTGGAGCATGAAACATGACAGCAAGGCAACATTTTCTTACAAGTTGATGTGACTGGTTAATACTGCTCTTTGTGTGCTTGGTGCTAGAAGAATGTGAGAAGATAGATAGACCTGTGAAAGGAAATGTAAACACTGTGTAGCTATAAGCAGTGCATACAGTATTTAGTCCCCAAATAGTTATGTCTGTGTCCACACCAAACTTACTACAACAGAAGCCAAGATGTCTCTGGTACATAGCCAGTTATCTCTGGTATTCCTGGTGTATTTTTGCCTTGGTAGGACATGTTTTATTATATATGTTTTTTGGAGTACCTAACTATATATATAGAAACAACAAAAGTACATGCATACCCAAATTTGCAGTGATGCACATGGCCTGAGAGTAGGTTGTCCCTGTGGCATGTTTAATAGTTATGATACTCATCTGCGGAATACTGTGAGAGACCATTACATGTCATCTCCATGTAGATTCCATTATTTTTTGGGCAGGGGCTTGTAAGACCTACATAAAAACACCTCCCCATGCATACCCCATATCTGTGAGAGTTTCCACATATGCCTATATTAAGGTCATATACTTCTTGTCACACCTGTATCTTACAATTCTAAGGTTGTGTAGGCATATGTCAGGTAGGAGTGTAGAAGTTCTTACTTATATTTTTTGTTTCCATTTCAGATAAGTATGCCACAACATGGCAAACACAGGAAAAGCAAGCTCTCTCATACAGAGAATAACATCTTGCTGCAGGCCTTCCATCTCATCTGCATTGTCAGCAAATGATATGTCATGAGAAAATGACTGCCCTTCCATAACAGTGCCTGACAGGACATTAATGTCATAAGTGCTGTCCATGGCTAGAGCAGGTCATATGATCAAAGGAGATTTCAGGCCATCAACACAATAAAGTGTTAAAAAGGTCAGTCAACCCACCTGACACAGAAGCAGAGGGCAACAGGAGGCAGCCTGATCCCACTGACTTAACCACCATTAAAAGATATGGTGACATTCCTGGTATCTCTGCATGGGGGTTTGACCAGTTCAACAATCCATGGTGTAGTCCTGAATATTGGTGTAGGGATGAGTAGACTACTAAAAAATCTGTTAGTAATGCCTCAGGTGAGCATGTCTTAACGTGGACAAATACCTGCCACTGTAGGTAAATTTCTGGTGTAGTACCACTTATAACCGTGATAACGTCTATTTGTAGGAAAACTGGGCTTCAGGTGTAGAGGCCACTGGCACAAGATACATTACCTATTAATTCCTGTACCCTATATTAAGCATTACTATTTCACTCACTAAGTCTTTTTTCATTTTGCGTGATTTCACTTGGTGTTTTTACAGGTGGTGGGTTATCAAGATCTACCACTATGGACTCCATCCTTTGGATGAGATGATAAACCAAGGTTCTATCTGTCTGGGTTGGTGGTAGCACGTGTGGATGTAAAAGATCCCACAGCATTTATCAAAAAGATAGGATCCAGGATTCCATAAATTCAGTGTAGGCTTCATGCAAAGCCTACAGAGTTTACATGTGTGCATGGTGATGCGCTGCGAGCAGAAGAGTGTACCAAAGTGCAATGCATATTCATGCCATGTGCCACATTTAAGTAAGGTTTTGTGGCCAGCAAAGGTGTTGCTGGCCAGGAGACCATGTAAGCAAACATGAATAGCAATCTTGTTTATAGCCGAGCCCTTAAGTTCCACAGTTTTGCTCAGAATACCACAATGATCACCAGGGCTTCACAGATAGCTCTCGATCCATTAGTGGAAGAAATCTGGACAAAGGTCAACATAATGCTGAGACAATGACCCAGAAATAGGGACATATTTGACATATATGCCTTACAGAAATATGCTAGAATTACCAGAAGTTTGTGTTAAGATACATGTTCTGAAGATTTGAAGTATGAAACTCAAACATACCTCTCAAACTCTTACAGCAAGAAATCTGGACAAAACCATAAATAATGGGGGGACAAAGGGCCAAAAATAGGGACATTTTTTGAAATACTGCTCTGATCAACTTAAAAAGCTGATAGAATAATAGGTTTTACATTATCATGAATTTTCTGAATAGCATGAAGTATGAAGCTCAAATGTATGTCTTTATTTTCTGACTTCAATCTGCAATGGCATGCCAATGATTTGCCAGAAAACCAAATCTTTATGAGGAAAAGATTAAAAATATGACACAAAAAAGGTTGACATCTGCAAAAATCTGGACAGTTGAGAGGTATGACAAATGTATGTAATAATGAGTCACATCAGTCCTGTGATCATTACAGTGATATGGCAGAAAGCAACAAATTTGATAAGGAACACATCTGGACATTCTGTGAAAATCTGGACAGTTAAGAGGTATGAATGTTAAGTATACAGTCAAAACACAGCAGAGGACAGTGTATCTACAGTGCAGAGTATTGTGATATCCCATTCCTAACATTCTGTACTGAAGCTGTGTAAATGATCTGTAAGGGTACATGGACTGTCATGTAAAATAAACACTCAGGGGAAGTGTGTATATTAAATATGGACACACAGATGAACTGCAGGAATGAAAACAGGGAAAGAGAACAGGTGAAACAACCTAATGTACAGCAGATGAGGCCATGTCAATTTAAGATGGTTGTAGCAGCAACCCAAATCACATATAAATATGGTACAGTAGGGACTGTGCAGTGAAAATGTGTATTATGTGACCATCATACAAGGTGAAGTAACAGTGGGGAAGATGTCTGTGGAAGATCAGCATCCTTATATGAATAATACAGAGGACATCTACCACCATCTAACATACACCTGGGGTAGGGTGCATATTGTGATGCTATGCAAAGTGATTTGCCTGAATATGAGTGTAATCTCAGCAGAGATCTCCAGCAAGTGGGGCACACCATCAGACAGTCATATATATAGCACAAAATGAATACCTAGGTATGGACAAATAGTTGTGTGAAAGCTCACTGTGACAAATGTAGTGCACTTCAGTTACACATCACTGGAAGATGTGTAAGGAGGTACATGAAGAAGGGTGCTTCGTACTCAGTTAATGGTGTGATGAAGGCTGGGAACTATGAAGACATTTTGGCCTCTGATGTGGATGTCTTTCACATACTCAGTACTTGTGTTACATACAAGTGAGTAGTCAGTACTGTGACCACATGCTGGTGGATGGTCCACTTACCATCAACTTCAGGCCACAGGTCACATACTTATTGGTCTTATTATAGGGTGTGATCTCCACATTATACTTAGGTTGTGTGCTTGTTTTCCTAGCATAA
>NC_056725.1:1274167477-1274327477 GCF_019279795.1 Protopterus annectens | reverse complement strand
CTAAGGTAATGACATGAATTATTTATAGTACACGTGCTGCTGTATGTTGGCATAATACAGCAGGGTTAAGCAGCATTGCACAGAGGTAACCACAACATTTTACTGCTGCTCACTGTTGCTGTCCATTGGTGTGTGATGCGCACCTCTTTTCAAATATGGAGCCCCAAAAGTGAAGAGATCCATTGCCTTTTCTGCTACTTACATGTGTTGTGTGTGATTCTATTGTTTGACCAGATTAAAGGTATTAATGTGGAGTAGATAGGAAAGTGGTGAAATGGCGAGCAAGCAGGGGGAAGAACAAAAGGAAAGCAGTACAGAAATCTGCATTAGGGAGGTAGGAAAGAACCATAGCTGTCCATTTTTAAACGGTGTAAACTGAAAATATGTGCAGAATATTAGCTGAATTTGGACTGTCACCTCCACAAAGAGGGGTGGCCACAACAAATCATGTTGTATAGCCAACTGGACCAAATGAAGTGTGTCAAGAAGACATGTGGGAAATGGAGAGCTATGTATGGGACACTTTTTTTGTGGGACAAGTTCTCAATTATTTTTTTATTTGAGAGAGAGGAGAATGTTGGGGAAGGGATGTAGGCATGTCTGGGCCAGGTAAGTTGGGTAGGTGCGAAAGCAATTACAGACAGACAAGTCAAACAAGACAAGAGACAGGGACAGTGATGGACTTAAAAGGTTGAGGGACGCCATGACTGGGGTGAGGGTGGGGACAACCGAGGGACACCATGACTGGGGTAAGGGTGGGGACAACCCAGGCCCATGGGCCATGTCTTCTCCTCCTCCTTTGGAACATGAATAAGAGCAGCCTCTCCATCCAGCATAGCTGTGCACTACCCATATGTCCTATTCCTGGCAACTCTCTGTGGGTGATGAAATCACCACCTCTGATGATGCTCCAATAGGGTACCACCGGACCAGCCTCTAGGACAAGAATACCTGGGGTGCAAGATAGTGTAGGGGCAGCAAAGGCAGTGCTACTAGGTTGGCTCCCAGATGTGCTGGAGCAGGTGGAGTGGGGGCAAGCTGATCTACTGGGGCTGGCCTACCTTGCTGTTCTGCAAAGCATTTAGTGATGTGGTACACATGGATGACATGGACACATTTTGACAACATATAATAAAAATAAAATAAAAATAAAGAAAATAAAAAAGAGTGATAAGGGTTGGAGTGAGAGAGAGAGAGAGAGAGAGAGAGAGAAAAAGACAAAATTAAAACCATTGTATGGGACATAAAATGCATTAATACAATTATACAGCTCTCTTATCTTAACTTTTACATTTAAGTATACCTCCAAACAGATACACATTATACTACAGATTGCTACAAGTAATCCCTGAAATGTGCATATATTGCACATATGCGTGTTCCAATTATACAGATTACAATTTAATAACTCATTTTAATAACTTAGACTTAGCGGAATTGGAACGGGTGGAATTATTGAAAAAAGAGCATTGTAGGATTATGAAACCGGATAAGGGAGATGGAGTGGTGTTGATGTACGAGGTAGATTATGATACTTATATTTATGAAATGTTACAAGATGTGGAACAGTATGAAGTAATATCTAAAAATGAAATTAACATTGCTCATTCCAAAATTAGTTACTTGCTGTATGACCATCTGCTACAAGGGGTAATTAATGAGAACTTATATAACTTTCTTTATGTGGACAAACCTAAGATCCCGGTTATTTTCGGGATCCCGAAAATGCATAAAGGTTTAGACCCACTTAAATTTAGACCAATAGTGGCAGGGTCGGGCAGTAGTATAGAACCACTAGCCAAATTTATTGATGAAAAACTTAAAGAATTTGTTTCTACTATTGAACACATTTGCAAAGACTCATGGGAGTTTTTGAAAGGGATTGATAATGCATGGTTTGACACTCAGCTTTGGATGGTGACTATAGATGTAGTTGAATTGTTTCCTAGCATCCCCCACCATACAGGACTAGAATGGTTTGGGGAGGTGTTGATTACAGAATCAGGACTAGACAGCAGGAGCATTAACTTAATGTTGGAATTTATGGAGTTAATATTGGACAATAATTTTATGTTATTTAATGGTGAATTTTACAGACAAAGAAAAGGGGTTGCGATGGGGACCCCATGAACCACAGTTTATGCTAATCTGGTCTTGTATTATTGGGAACTAAATTTTGTGTTTACCAATATTTGGAACAAGCATATAAAATTTTACAGAAGATATTTGGATGATATATGTTTATTATGGAGTGACACAGAGGATGAATTTAAGGCTTTTATGGAGCATATTAACTCTAGTACAAACTTTTTAACATTTACTTATGATATTGATTTAAATGAATTACACTATTTAGATATTACATTAATTAAAGATTACAATAATTCTAGGTTCCAGTCAAAAATATTTAGGAAGCCCACATTTTCTAATGCATACTTACATTTTAATAGTGGGCACCCTTTTTATCAAAAAAAGGGTATTATTAAAGGACAGCTAATTAAAGCCTCAAGGATGTCCAGTTCCCTTGGAAGTTTTCTTAATGAAATTGACATTCTCAAAAAACTGTTCTTAGAGAAGGGATACCCTGAATATTTAATTGATAACATGATCCAGGAAGTACTGGACAATAGAGAAACCAAATATCCACCTTTATTAGGATTAAGAAACACAATGGTCCAAAATGAGCAAAGGAAGAACTTTGATACTGATAAAGTTTTTTTGTACACATTTTCAAGTAATGTGCATGAAGTGGAAGCTTCTATTTTGAAATATTGGCCTATTTTGGGGGTAAATGATGACTTGAAAGAATTATTTGCTGGGAACCCTCATTTTATAAGAAAAAGAGGGGTCAATTTAAAGGAACTTTTTGAAAGAAAGGAAAATGTGAACACTAATAAAACCAGGTTGGGCACATATAAGTGCGGTAATTGTAATCAATGTGCTGCCATGTTAAACCAGGGGACATTCTACCTACCTAAGAGGAAATTTACAGTTAGATCTAATAAACATTGTAACTGTGCAACAAAGGGAGTGGTATACTTAGGGATCTGTACATTTTGCTTAAGTTTTTATATTGGCAAAACGGAAAGAGCCTTAAGGAAAAAGAGTATATGAACATTTGTATGACATTTCTAGAGGTAAAGAAACTAATGCCTTTTTTAAACACTCCCAAAAGTGTAACAACATGTATTTAAAGTTTATGGTGCTAAAACAGATTACCCCAGAAGTAAGAGGAGGGAGTTGGGAGATGCTTCTAGAATATCGTGAACTTTATTGGCAACTTAGATTAGACTCTACTAGGCCCCCAGGATTAAATGACAATATAAACATTGGGTCTGTTTTAAAATTAAGAAAAGCTAGGCTCTGATTGTATTGGAACTTGTGGTTTAACTTGTTTTGTTTTTACAACAAAAAAAACCTAAGAACTTTTAAATATATGTTTTTTGTAAAGGATGTAATGGAGCACTTTAAACGGATTGATATTAATTAATTAATTGCTGATCAGCTGATTTTGAAATGTGTTATTTTAAGGACAAGGGATGCTGTGCACAAGTATTCATTCCTTGAAAAAGCCTGGCAGAGGCCGGGTGAAAGCGCTTGGTTTTATGTGCCTGTTGGTGACAGTGTATTAAACTCTGTTTTGATTTTAAGTTTGGCTCTGGGTCCTGTGGCTTTTGGATTTAATTAAGTTACCAGTTCACTCAATTATTTGTTTTTTGGCTCCCAGATGTGCTGGAGCAGGTGGAGTGGGGGCAGGCTGATCTACTGGGGCTGGCCTACCTTGCTGTGCTGCAAAGCATTTAGTGATGTGGTACACATGGATGACATGGACACATTTTGACAACATATAATAAAAATAAAATAAAAAAAATATTTTTAAAAATAAAATAAAAATAAAGAAAATAAAAAAGAGTGATAAGGGTTGGAGTGAGAGAGAGAGAAAAAGACAAAATTAAAACCATTGTATGTGACATACAATGCATTAATACAATTATACAGCTCTCTTATCTTAACTTTTACATTTAAGTATACCTCCAAACAGACACACACTATACTACAGATTGCTACAAGTAATCCCTGAAATGTGCATATATTGCACATATGCACGTTCCAGTTATACAGATTACAATTTACAGCTGGGCATTCATGCCACTGGTGCAGAGGTTTTAATTTAGTATAAATATTATTGAAGAAATAACAATATTGTATACTTGTGAATTGTGGTATTCGACCCCACAACTTCTGATTAAAGTCTAATATTGCATGCTTACAATTGGTTTGTGCTACAGACTAATGCATGCATACTTGCTTTTACAATTGGAATATGCATGCTCAGTTTGATACAACTCTATAAAATACCAACAAGAAATATCTTTAACTTTTAAGGCTACAATAACACTTCTCTTCAGCTACATACATACCACTTGCTTCCCTCAGTCTCTCTAATCTATGCTCATGAGCCTGGACATTGAACTCCTGATCTGTGGCAGCTAGGGAAAGAACAGAAAAGAACAGAAGAGCATTATGCATACCAGTCTTGCCTATATTAAGCTTTTGAAGTCTTACAAGTATCCTCTTTATTTGATACTTACACAGCTGTGGGATGTCCGCAGTCCTAAATTCCTCCAACCAACGGTTGAGAGTATCCTTCTTTCTCCTGTGTAGGTCATTAAAATGATGCCTACATTGCTGTCCAGTATGTGGGGTACCAGTAGCACTGAATATAGCCTGGGCTAAACTATTCTACACCTCAGACTTGTACTGGGAGCCAGAATAGTCCCCTTGCAGAAGCCTTTTGCTGTGGTGCTTTACCAAAAGTCCAATACATATCCTGGACACCCACCTCTGTGTCCTAACCTTTACACTTTCCCCACTGTCAGCAATGTCTACCAGCAGACCTAGAGCAATGGAGACTGATGCTTTCCCATCAATTCCAGTTATCTCATTTACTGGGAATGCTCACACCCGAGCAATATGTTTGCATGAAGATAAGCAGAGCATAGCAGTGCTGAGCATTGAGGAATTAAATAACTGCAATTGGAAGGTTAATCTGACACTTGGCTTTAGTTTGAGGGGTGTCTACTGATGTTGCCTGGAAATATACATTGGAAAATGCAAGGTAACTATTAGGTGAGTTAGGTCTGCAGACATGCACTGGAGGCATAAATATAATTACCTGACACATTTGTTTTTACCTTTATACAGACGCAAAGACATAGTCAGGAATCATACATAACTACAGGTGACAGTTTGAGCTGTTACACATGCATGTGTGTGACTTGACAAGGTTATTGGATATAGATCCATTTGTGTATGTGCCTTAGGCAAATGTGAAGCCCATGCAAATCCAGATAGTAAAATTATACTTAAAGAAATATAGCACACAGTATACCCTCAGTCATACAGCTGAAAACACAATAATGCTGTTTCATCCCTCAGGCATATAATTCATATCAGCAATACTATCTAAAGTGTTATAAGTAAGAGTGAATATAATCGGAAGTGGAACAACAGTAAACATTTATAGAACATCCTGTATTAGAACCCAGAACCATGTGTAATGGCAGCCCTACGCTTATACCTGTTGCCACAAGAAAGTTGAAATAACACTTGTCTATGTTTGAGTTCATTGCTATAAACTGCACTGTCACAACAGTTAAAAAAATGGTTGCACACCCTATATTAGAACCTAGGACCATCTGTACCCCACCCCTACACTTACATTTGTTGCCAGAGGACTATTTACATGACATTCGCTAAATTACTAATCATTCTTAAGATCTCTGTGACCTCCAAGCAACCCCACTTAGAGGGTTTGCACAGTGTCCAACAAAATTAATTGAATGTATTCAGTTTCTATTTTTAGTTGTTTTGGCCCTAGCTGCTTTCTGGGTGGTCCAGTTGTCCAGTTTGTGCCCTGCTGTGCTTTGCAATAATGAGGTAAGCACAGCCAAACCTGTCATTCATTTCCTCTGTTCCCATGATTGCTCTAAACACCGCATTGCGCAAACCCTGGCCCAAAAAAAAAAATCAGTCAGTGACATACACACTAGAAAATGCTGGTTCACATGAGATATGTCTACGTAGTTCCAGATTTGAACTTTCACTCCAATGAACCTTCAGAGGACAGGATGGGTGCCTTATCCCTGTTTGCCACACAGACAGCTTTGCAGCAAGGAACAGAAATCATTCTGCACAACCAACTACATCATCTACAGTAATATGAAACCATGCAACTGTTATTTGCACATTTATTATTTTTGGATGTAGTGAACTAAGTGATCACACAACGAGCTATGATTATTGCTTGCAAGTATATAACTCTGTCTTACCTGTCTGTGATTGTTGGTCATTCTATACTTATCTGACCAGTAATCTAAGACATGCAGTCTGTAAGCCATTCTATATCATTGGCCTTAAAATGTGTTAGGATATTAATTGGAAATAATATCATATGTATTTGCCAACAAATGAAGGGGAGGTTGGATGTTAATGAATGCAATCTGTGAATTGTGTGCTACTTACATTTCCAACCTTACATCTAACACTTTGTAAGTCTAACCTGATACATCCACTGGATGTAAGATAGGCTGCAGTGCTGTTATGTTTTCCTTCTCCCAATCAGTAATCATTCACATTCACAATCCATTGAAAACAAACACCGAGGGAGTGCCTGCAATATATTTACATCTCATACATGGGTCCAAGTATTTGGGATTCAGCAATTCTAATCAGTTCACACCTCATTTGCATCTTCACTGTGCTAACAACCCTGAATCTATAACATATAAAAAGCCAACCATGTAGCTAGGCAAACTGAAGGTGAGGAGACTTGTTTATGTGGAGAAGACTGAATATTTATTTATTAATTTATTACATTTATTTACTGAGAAAGTGACTGGGTAGATACCCATTTTCAGCAGGAGCTTGGAGAGAAAAGTTCCACTTACAATGAATAACATTATATATAATTTACAGTATAAAGAATTACTTTACATAGAAGAACAGTTCAATGTGAGGTTACCTTTATAGAAAAACAGGTATATACAATGGTTACAATTTTTAATAGATACAATATTGAGAAGTATGGCTCATTATTTGGTTACATTTATAAAAACAGGTTTATACAATGGTTTCATTTATAGTGAACAGGTTTACACGATGGTTACATTTTTGACAGAAGCTTGAGACTTTGACAGCATGTTAGAAGTAGAAATAGGACAGCAACTACAGAAGGTAACAAGCAAAAATTCAAGTAAATGAGTAAGTTAACAGTGTATACAAATAGTAGGTGGGCTATTTTAGTTTTCATTTAAATATTCCATCAGTTGGTTTGAGGTACTTTCATATTATAATTGAGTATTTCATTAAACGTTATGAGTTAGAGCACATGTGCAAATAGAGAGTGGTGAAAGGTAGTGTTAACCCGGACCTATACATGTGCAGAGCCATGTATTATTAAAGTGATTTTTTATTAGTACTTTAAAGTTGGAGATGTCTGTTACTGATCTGATTGATTCTGGTAGTATATTCCACATTTTTGCTACATGGATGGAATAAAGCGAGTCTCCAGCAGTATTTTTAGTTTTGGTAACTGTTAGTAAGGCTTTGCTGGTAGAATGAAGTGAGCGGATGTTGGCACAGGGTGTTATAATGTTTTGAATGGCTGGCATCTTATGCGGATAATGAAGTATTTTGTGGGCAATTGTCAGTTGATTATAAGCAAGAGTATGGGGTAATTCTAACCAGAAGAGTTATTTTATTGAGAGACAATGGTGAGTCCTATATGTAGAGTTATTGGCAAATTTTGCTATTTTTGTTATAGCATATTTCAAGCTTTTCAAGGTCAGTTTCCCTTTGGTTAATGAGAATGAGGGAGGTGTAGAGAAGGATAGAAAGAAGAAGAGCATTCCAAGCTTTTTGTGAACCTTTTTATGGTCTGTGCTATGTGTATATCAAATCTCCTGTTCTTGTAATTATTACACCTAATAGTTTGGACTGCACCACTGGGGTAATTAGGGTCTATGTCAAATATTCGAACTTCCAAAATGTCATATACCACATGGTCGAGACCATATGGTCAATATTTAGAAGTTGAATATCTAATAAAAAAAAAAATAAAAACATACACTAACAGTGCAAGCTTGCCCCCCTGCACCCCCCACGGGCTGCACCCCCACACCCCCCTACTTAAATATACCAACTCCAAGACCGCACTTCAGTGCAGAAAAGGGAAATTCTCCCATTCTGCACTGTACGGCGCCGTTAAAAGTCAATCTTCGAACACTGGAAATGTCGAACATATGGTCTCAACCATATAATGTTCAACATTTTAAGCGTTTAAATAATTGACATAGACCTGGGTAATTATTGCATTGTCTGAAGCTGTAATGGTAAAAGAGAGAGGAGGATAAGAGGCTCTGGAAGGTTGGAATATCATTACTTTGATTTGATTAGGATTTAAGGTGAGTTGAGCATCTTGGAACTGTTGTATGTTGGGAGCAACGTATATAAGTGTTGAATCTTCTGCATGTTGGATCAAGGTGTCTGAAGACATGGCAGTCCTAAGGTTATTGGTAAATATGCTGAATAGAAGGAGGCCTAGTATGGATCCTTGTGGTACTCCCAGTGTGGCAGAGAGGAGGGGGGAGGTCTGTCAACTATTTCACTGCTTGTTGGTGTTCTGTTAGAAAGCTATGGAACCAGATAATGGCAGAGGGACTAAGGTTTAGGTCAGTGAGAGTGGACAGTAACTTGGGATGCAATACAATATCAAAGGCTTTAGACCTGTCTAGGAAGACTGCTGAGAGTAGATTTCCGTTATTTCTGTGTTGATTAATGGCATTGGTAAAGTTCAAGGGGAGCTGTTGTAGTGCTATGATTGGGTCTAATTCCATGTTGGGATATAAATAGTAGGTTGTTAGCTGAGAGAGAGTGGAGAAGTTGATAATTAATAAATTTGTCAAGGATCTTTGACAGCGGGGATAAAATGGCTATTGGTCTATAATTTGAAAGTTCAGTGGAGGTTCCCCCTTTATGTAGGGGTATTATATGTGATATTTTCCAGATGTTCAGCACATATTGTTCAGTGTGATGGAGCGATTGATGTGAGTGGTGACAGGTTATGCAATTGTATCAGCTGCTAGTTTGAGGAAGTTGGCTGGGAGCTTGTAGGTTGCTATTGTAGTGGGCTTTAGTTTATTTTAGGAGTTTTTGGATAGTAGAAACAGGGATGGGTTGAAAAAAGAAGGCATTATTTTAATTATTTTTACCTGTGGATATATTTAATTGATTGGGGGAACTGTTTTTTGTAAGTTTTAGACTTTTTCAGCAAAATATATATTAAATTGTTCTGCAGTGCTAGTAAGATTACTGGGAGAGGTTAGGGATGGGGTTGTCAGTTGTTCTAGTTTAAGTATTGTTAACTGCTGACCAAAATTTCTGAGGGTCTTTTTGATGTTTCTGTTGTAAGTTGGTGGAATAATTTATTTTATCTTGTTTTATTTTGGATTTTTCTTTATTCTTGAGTTTTTGAAATTCTAGGCAATTTGGGTAGGATTTGTTTGTGCACCATAGATGTCTGGCTGTGTCCCTTTGTTTAGGAGAGTTTTAGTTTCCTTAGTAAGCTATGGAGTGAAGTTTGCTTTGGTATGATTTAGCCTGGTTGGTGCGATATTATTAAAGATTGTAATGAAGGTTTCTTTGAACTATTCTACAGCTGAATCTAGGGGCAGGTACTTAAGGGGAGTCCATCTACATTCTTTTCATGTGGATATTAGTGTTTGGGGATTGAAGTTTTTCATGTTATGAATCTGAAGATGATTGGGGTGTTTGACCAAAATCGAAAAGCGGCTAGCTACAGAAACAATCACCATTAGGGAGAAATACCACAAAACATATCCTAATCTCGGACTACAGTTAAAAATCAGACAGCAAGGTAAAAGTAGAAGTTGTTCACTGCTTTCCTAATATAGGAATGTATAGTCAAATTACATATGATGCAGGAAGCAGACTAGTTTAGCCAAGAAACTAATGTTTAAGCTGGCTGACTATATTAAAAACAGAGTCAGTAAAGTAGTGGGGAATAATATCAAATACCCAAAAATAAATCAGCCAAATCCAAAAATTTCAGTTGGAAAAAAAAATATAAAGTACTGCATGCAGAACTGATGGTAAAAGCATTCTGTAAATGCAGTTTTAAAGGGACAGGAACATACAACTAAATAGTATAGCAAAGGGGAGGGGACTCTGAGGATATCGTCCTGGCAAGTGTGCACACCACACAAATTAAAATCAAGTAAATATCAGAAATAACAGTATGTTTAAAATAGAAGAAGATCCCAAGGAAGAGTGTACTTTGCCCTGAAGGGAATCCCTTGCCATTTTGTTTGGAAACGGATATGGTAGAAAGCACTGGTTGTAAGGCTGTGGACTGCCGTAATAGAAATATAAATTTGCCCTGAAGGGAATCCCTTGCCAGGTAAGCATTTTGTTGCAAAGGGATGTGGTAGAAAGCATTGGTTGTAAGGTTATAGACTGACGTAATGCAAATATAAATTTGCCTAAGCATTTTATTTGGAAACGGATACGGTAGAAAGCACTGGCTGTAAGGATGTAGACTGCTACAATGCAAATATAAATTTGCCCTGAAGGGAATCCCTTGCCATGTAAGCATTTTGTTGCAAAGGGATACAGTAGAAAGCACTGATTGTAAAGATGTAGACTGCCTTAATGCAAATTCAAAATGACGTTGCAAATACAAAATGACGTGGACACTGTCTGAAGAACGATATGTGCTATTACTTTGAGATATATCTGCCAAGAGGATTATTGAACTTCAGAATATATGTTTGCATTTTGTCAGCTACGTACTGCATGTGCTGGAATGTAATTAAGAAAAGTCTGAAGCAAAGGCTTTTATACTTTTATCTGTATGCATTAGTTAGAACCTAGTGGAATACAGCCATGGAAAGGAGTCTACACAGAAAGAATGTCAGGGGCTGCTGCTGCTTTAATTCCTTTGTATGTGCAACAGGCTGAAGTCTATGCGGATGCTGCTGCTGCTGCCAATAGACCACAGCCAAGAAGAAAAGTTTTTAGGCCCCATTTAACTTTATTTATTTATTTATTTTATTTATTTAACATTTGTTAACCAGGAAAGTCTGACTTGGAACGAAGCCAATTTTCAGCGGAGGCCCGGGGAGAAAGTCTCCAGATGCATGTCTTTGTATCTTTGCAACTTATCATAACCTACATGATGTGGAAATTGTAAAGAGCTACAGGGTGAATAGAGACACACTATAGGAACTCTGTAACCTCTGTCATCCCCAACTCAGAGCCTTGGCCAACCAAGGGGAGCCCATCCTAGTGGAGACAAAGGTATGTTTAGCACCTGGAATTTTAGCTACAGGTACTTTCAGAGACCAGTAGGGGACATGTTGGGTTTGTCACAGGCATCAGTATCCAGGATTCTCCATCAATTCCTAAATGCTATGCTCCAACATGCCATTGACCACATATATTTTCCCATACTCCTGAGGATATAGCTAGGAATATGCAGTTCTACCCTGTAGCACACCACCCTGAAGTAGTGGGTGCCATAGATTTCACACATATAGAAATTAAGGCACCACCTGGGGAACAGGGTAAGCTCTACATAAAAAGAAATGGCTTCCGCTCTGTTAACTGCCAAGTCATGTAATGCCAGGGGAATCATCTTAAATGTATGTAGTTACCATGACTCGCATATCTGGCACACCTCCCAACTGTATCAGATGTTTACTAGGGGGATATCTCACTGGGTCATTTACTGGAGATGCAGGTTATGCACTGGAACTGTAGGTGATGACACCCATCAGAAATGTGCACACACCCGCTGAAGAACACCATAATGAGGCACACGCTCAAACCAGAAATATCACAGAGCATGTGTTTGGGCTGTTGAAGTCATGGTTCCAGTACCTAGATACATCTGGGGGAGCCCTGCAGTACAATCCACAGATATGTACTGCAATATTCACAGTATGTGCCATGCTACACACCATCATCCTGAGAAAATGGCTTCAGCGGTATCAGGAAGGGGAAGGGGCACACATCCCACCAGCCATGCCAAGATCACCACAGCCAAACGCAGATGTGGAGTCAGAGGGCAACCACCAGCTGCTATGGGTATAGGCAGATGTAGGAGTGCCCAATATGCCCTTGCATCGGCTAAGAGACAATGGATAGCACATTCACTCCCCATCTAAGGGCCTAAAACCTTCAGCACAGTGGTGCAGCGGTAACGTTGTTGCCTCACAGCAAGAGGTTCTCTGGTTCGATTCTTGGCTGGAGTGCCTACTGTGTGGAGTCTGCATGTTCTTCCTGCATTCGTGTGGGTTTTCTCTGGGTACTCCAGTTTCTTCCCACATTACAAAGACATGCATCTAGAGTGTTTCTTCCTATGCCTTCGCTGAAAATTGGCTTCATTCCAAGTTGGACTTTCTCGGTAAACAAATGTAAAATAAATAAAATAAAATAAATAAAAATATACTAACATTGATGCCATGCAACTTTCACAGCCTTTACCTCTGCATTTATTGGCTGTGTACTGCTTGCATCAGACAGAGTCAGCCCTGAACTAAGACAGTGACAATTGCTGCATTTACAAGGTAAGTCCTGAACCTGGAGTGTAGTGATTGTAATGATATGAATGACTGGTATATCCTTGTATTTCATTGCTTGGCACTGTAAGCAAATAAAAGGTGGGAGATTTCTACAGAAATGACCTTAACGTGCGACAGCAGAGACTTATCTGACATATATGTGTCCATTGTTAAGTAGTAGGCCACTGCAGAAACAGAAACAAAAAAAACTCTAGAGATGTGAAATACGAACAACAGGCTGGATGCAAAAAAGGAGAGTAACAACATATCCCTGTCTGTTGCCATAACAGAAACTCAGCTTTGCTCCCCCCAAAATAACAGGCAAATGAAACATTTTGCTAACAAACTATATTTGAAATGCTAAAAGTGCTATCAAATAACTTTTATACATATTTACCACATCACAGAGCATTCCATTTTAAGGTATTGGCAATTGTGTATACCTGTGAAATGCCTTGACAAACATGCCCATGGCCTCATTTCTTCATTTTCAAAATACCCATATAGTACCATATGGAGCAGCACCAAAGATATTTGAAAAGAAATACAGCCAAAGGAATCCAGACATGGAAAACTTTACAATACAAAAAATAAAACAAAGAGGAAAAGTAGAAAAGGAGATTAGTAAAGAAGTTAAAGAAATAGAAATTAAGGTAAAGGAGTACCTGCGAAGTGAAGGATTCTGTGTAGAAAATCTAATTTGGAAACCACCACAACAAGACAGAGCAATGGATATCCGAATTAAGGGGAAACCAGTGGAACAGGAAGCAATTGATCAGGTGCCATATGAAGATATTTTGGAGATTTCCACAGGAAACCAGTATAAAAGTTCACTTAAAGTGAGACAGCAAAGGAAGGAACAAGAAACTGCAGAAACTCTGATGCAGTCAATGTTGAGGAGTGACAGGCCAGTGAGTTCCCATATGACATAGCAATGGATGGTACAGGATGAAACTGAACAGAATGTGCCACAGGAACATGCTATAGAACTTTCTATAGAATGCCAGCAGGAAATGGAAAACAAGGGATGTGCCCTATGTTTGGAAGAAAATGAGCTAAGAGAAGAGTTGCTTGATTTAATAGACATAGATATAGATATATTAAGCTCAATTAAAGAAATAGACTGCAGAAGGTCAATAAAACCTAAAAAGTCAGAAGTCTGATAAAACAAATGAACACAGTAATTAAGACTGTCTCTAGAGATCCATATGATATAACAGAAATAAACATTATATATTACTGTGCAGCTAAATTAATAACTGATAAAGTTCTACCAGAAGAACACGGGGTAGTGAGGGAAAGGAAGGGGAGAAATCGAATACCATAATGGAAATATTGCACAGAAAAAAACTACAAAACAATTAAGACAAGTGTCACTGTTAGAAGACTATAGAAGAGGGAATAGATCAACAAAAATACTAAGAAAGACAGATGTGATAAAAGCAATGCACAGTATTAGAACAGACCAGGCTCTATCATGTAGTATCACAAATAAACTAAAATTTTCAGCACAGGAGGAAAAACTTAGAAGATACAAAGATAAATATAAAGGAAAAGTACAAAATAAGCAATTTATTGATGACTCAAAAAGATTTTATAGAGAACTGGGAAACAAGGTAAAAGGAACTGAAAGACCACCAAAAAAGGAGAAACAGATACATTTTGGAGAAGTATCTATGAAGATCCTGTGGAACATAACAAAGATGCTGAATGGACAGAAGTAAAAGAAAGAATAAGAAGTTTAAAAGTACAGCATATGAAATGGGATGAACTAACAGCCAGAGAGATTGAAACAAAGTTAAGAAAAGCCTCTAATTTGAAAACCCCAAACCCATATGCAGTACCTAACTTTTGACGAAAAGTATTAACATCTTTGCACAAAGATTTAGCCATGAGTAAGAACTATTTATATGCACACCCCAAACAGACACCAACCTGGCTAATAACAGTAAAAACAATGTTTCTACTTGAGTGAACCTGCAAGCTACCCAGAAATTATAGACTAATATCTTGCCTTCCGACAACATATAAACTATACACAGGAATTGATGATGACAGAGTTTATATTCATTTAGAAGAAAACTCAATTATAGCAGTAGAACAAAAGGGCAATAAAATAAAGTCATATGGAACAAAGGATCATTTGTTGTTAAAGTCATAGTGGAGAACTGTAAAAAGGGGAAGAATGTAAGTATTGCATGGATTGACTACAAAAAATCATTTGATAGTATCCCACATTCATGGATAAAAAAGTGCTTAAAAATGTATGATACACCATACAGTGATCAACTACATTACAGTGATCATGAAACAGTGGCAGACCACTTTTCAATTAAGCCATGATAAATGACAAATTATTATCCCAGGGATAAAAAAATCAAAGGGGGATATTCCAGGGTGATACTGTTGCTATTTTGCCTTGCCCTTAACCCATTTAGGTGTTTACTTAACAGCTTAGGCCATGGCTATAATTTGTCTCCTAGAAAACAACAAAGTGTAAAGACTTTTCACCTTCTCTTTTGTCGATGATCTAAAACTGTATAGAGTATAAGATGAGGAACTGAAAGCACAACTGCACATTGTCAAAACTTTTTCAGGTGATATAAGAATCTCATTTGGTCTTGATAAATGTACAAAAGCAACCTTTAAAGCAGGAAAACTGCAGCACCAGTAAAATATCAGTTTGAGACAAGAATGTGATATAAAAGAACTTGAGCAAGAGGAAATGTATAAATATTTGGGAATTGATAAAGGATCAACAATAAAACATGCATAAATGTGAATATAACTTAGTAAGGAATACTTTAGAAGACTTAAATAAACCCTGACCTGAAAACAGTGTTGACATCTAGGAACAAAATGCAAGCTATAAACCAGTTTGCTCTTCCTGTCCTAACTTAAAGTTTTGGAGTAATTGACTGGCCCCAAAACATGTTGGATAGATTAGATAGGAAAATAAGAAGGATGCTTCATGCTCACCAAATGATTTATAAAAATGAGTGTATACCAAGATTATATATTCCCCTTTCTGAAGGAGGGATGGGCATCCTTGAAACTGATTACATGTACAGATCTGCAATTGTGGAACTCCACACATATCTGCTGACCTCACAAGACCCAAATGTATTGAAAGGTTTGAAACATGAAGAGAATAAATCTAAGATTACTTCTTTGCTTAATCTAGCAGAAGCATATTGGTGTCAAGTAGGAATGAAAATCAAACCAGAAGTAGATAAAAATCAGGCAGCAACTGAATGTGCCAAAAAAAACACAAGAAAAAATATAAGGTGAAGGATCAGATGAGAAGGCAAGAAATGTGGAAAATGCATAAATATAATTGCAAGTATAGAAAACTTCTGGAAGAACCTCATGTTGATCAGGAATGAATGCAGGAATGATTAAGGAGAGGCAAATTCAAACCAAGAGATGAAAGGTTAATATTGGTCCAAGATAGTGGGCTACGTACATGCTGGTTTACAAAGTCCATTGAGCATATGGGAGAAACAGACAAATGTAGGTTTTGTAAAACCGAATTGGAAACAGTCGCACACCTTGTTGCTGGTTGTGATATATTAATGGCAGAAGAACTGTATACTGAAAGGCATAATAATGTGGCAAGACTGTTGCACTGGGGATTGTGCAAACATTATGGTATTGAAGTGGCTGAAAAACACTGAAAACATGAGCCACAATGCATCATAGAAAATTAAGTTTATATCACATGGGATCACCCATTACCAACAGTTCAAAAGACAAATGCTAGAAAACCAGATATAGTGGTCCATGAAAAGAGGACAAAAGTAACATTGATTACTGAAAGTGTCAGTCGACACGTATCAATGTCTAAATCAACTGTCTTAAGAAATAACTATCATCAGTGAGTATTGGATTCACAAAACAGTACAGATTAGGTAACAAAAGCTCTACCACTCTTGACAGTAAACTAAATTACTATTAATAGTCAGTACAACACACCATGAGTTCTGGTCATTTCTATCAATATTGGGTGGATGCCAAGTGGAAAGTGTTTGGTACATTGTAAAACAAAAGGCATACACTATTGGGGTGGATTTGTTTTTTTCATTATTTAAATAGGAAACTGATGAATGAGGAACAGAAGAGCCCAGTCCATTTGACATATGACAGGGAAGCAGACACATTATTATTGCTGATCCCAAATAGCCAGAAAATGGGATATCTATGATCTAGTAGATGTAACCTTTTTGGCTAAAGACATACCTCTCTAATAGCTTGCCACATGGCCTGGATTATGAGACCCAACCAAATCATATGTAAATAGTCTGCATTTCAGGTATCACAATGCTAACAACTGTTTATTGTGGTTAATCCCCACCCATTAAGATTGAGGAAGTGAAGATGCCATTTATGCAGTAATTTAAGCATTGTAATTTGGTAGATAGGAATGATATAACAAATAAATTTTAAAGGGACAACCTTGAGGGAGTTCTGGGGACAACACAGTCAACTTGTGCCCACTCTTCAATGATTGTTTTGGTAATGTAGGGGCTATGGAATTCCTGCCCTTATAAACGTGACTGCTATATAGCCACTACTACCCTTTTCATAAACTTCAAACATTCATCATCTTTAATAAACTCCAATATTTTATTTTACTGTACAAAATCCTGTAACGGTAACTACTGCCACCAAAGAAGTCTGTAATTAGTGAACCTTGCTTTTAAATTACAAAAATATATTTCCTAAATGTCTTTTAAAAGAATGTCAGATATGACCCAAATGCCCCAAAGCTGTGAATTCCCAAAGATGCCATTTATTTTTGAACTCAGTGTTTTCCAGAGAGTGCCTTTGTTGGCCTGTTTCTCCATTTGAACATTTATCAGTCACCCACTCTTCCTATCTCCCAGGATCCTAGATCTTCTTTGCTTCAAAGACAGATGATCCAACTTATTTTCCTATCAAAGACAATAAAATTAATGATCACATAGGACAAGGGTGAAGTCTGGAGTGAACAGATTGGCATTTTACCACTGCACCATTATACTTCTGTAAGACAAGTAGACCCATTCTTCCCTATAATTTCAGTAGAACTAGTTTAGATCTACTTATTTTGGGGCACAATTTGTCCCAAATAAAATTAAAAAAAAGGCTTGTATTTTCTGGGGTAACTGGATTTGAACAAATGGGGTAAATAGAAAATGCATCTTGTGCAAAACAAGCATTTCTATTACTTGTATTTTCATTAAGAAGGGTATAAAATACTTTTTCCAGTGGGATAATTTACCTGAAATAAGTACAAAGATTTACAGCTGGCACTGAAAAATGTAATGCCCACATAAGTACATTCGGAAACTAGATTCCTTTGATTTTCACACCTACAGTACAGAGTGGTAGCTGTCTTGTATGATAAAGGAAACAGCAGCTTTTTTGGTGTGTTAATTTGGAGGCCAGTGAAAGCTTCTAAAAATTTAAATCCAGTATTTACATTAACATAGCTCATCCTTGGGCTGGATGTCCGTACTGCAGACAATCGACCACAAGCTAATTTGATAATGGGTTTGCCACTGAAGGCATATCTAGCTTAAACTGTAAGCAGGTTTTGTTCTGATATATATATATATATATATATATATATATATATATATATATATATATATATATATATATATATGTATGTTTACAATCATTTCCATGAAGTGACATCCATCGAATGCTGACATCGTCGAACCAGAATGCTGAAAATAAAAATGCCATTCTGCCCCTTTGTTGAACCACATTAATAGTGACAGTTTGACATTCGCTATTTTGGAAATGTGGTCATTGGAGTACATGTACATTTTGATTTTTGATGTTGTGGTTCACTGAATTTCTGTTCAAGGTGTAGCCTCTTGGAAAACTTGCTTTTGATGGTGCCATTTTCAATGGATGTCACTCCATGGAAATCATAGTAAACCATATACACACACACACACACACACACACACACACACACACACACATATATATATATATATATATATATATATATATATATATATATATATATATACAGATTGATATCTGTTACAAGGATAAAAGTAACAGAGGGAAAATGGGGATCCTTGCCTCATCCCCATATCTAAATTGCCTGGTTCAGAAAGTATGCTGCTAGAGTAGATCTGGGTAGTGGTATTTGCGTATAGAAATTTACACTTGGAGTTAAAGGATTCAGGAAATTTAAGATGGTAAAGTAGTGCCCAGATGAAGTCCAAATGCAAAGCTGAAAGCTTTTTTTGAAGTCTATCAAATCTGTTGTAGAATCTACATATAACTTAAGTACCATGTGCATTTAATCAAACTCTGATCAGATCTGGACTGCCTGTTCTGTGTTTAACAAATCCATGTTGCCATATAGAGATCAAATTGGACAGCATGGGATTTTAGCAAAGATTTTAACCTCTAATTCCAAAATGAAATTGGTCTACAGTTATTCTTTCTATGGCATTAGAAACATTAAACTTTAGCTGTTAAGAATTTCTGGTGAAAGCTCCCTGAACTCTCACTTTCCTGAAACAGTGCTTTGAGAGGATCTACTAGGAGGTGTTTGAATTCTTTATAAAAATCTGATGTGAAACCATCAAGCAAGAGGGCTTTTCTGAGTAACCTGCCAAACTTTGAGAAGGAGGGATGTTTCATCCCAGCTGCGTCTTGAGACTGACAATCAGGTTTGTCCTCAGGGTTGGTGCAGAAAACTCCCATATGGAGGATTATGGAATCCCTAGCTTTGTAGACCCCCTCTCTACTTCTAGGGTGATGTCAATCATAATTCAGCTTTGATAATTTTGATCTAAGCAATGCTGAAAGGGTATCCTTTGGGCATGTCAGAACCACAAATGATCTGCACACTTCTCATTCCTTGGGAAGGTCCCCTAAAGAGCAGAACATTTTTTTATAACAATGTGCTCGCTGAACATCAAGCTGTTCCCATTTGGACTTGAGCTTATTCATTTCCTAGTAGTGGGGATCACCATTAGATCTACCAAGGTGAGAGCCACCAAGAAGAGGTCTGTTATTTAGGCAGCCATGGGGGATGTTTGTGATGTTTGTGTCCTTGCCAGTATCCAGACAATGAAGACATTTTTACATTAATCCCTAATGCTGCTTCCTGATACTGACTTGTGTACTTGTATTTGCATCATCAGGGGGAGTAAATACCTTCCAGACAAGAGCTACCATCATAGGCTAGAGGAACCACAAGGCACATCTCCTCCTGACACCTGCCTGTGTTTTCAGTGCAGGCTGGTATAAGGAGGGATGCTGGACTAGGATTCTGTTGTTCTTTGGGTCTCTCCACCTAGCAGTGAGCATCCAAGAATCCAGTTGGGGATGACTGCACTCTCCCTCCGAGATGGGTGAGACACTTCCTCTCATTTCCATTCCCCAGCTTTTCCAGCACCTGAGCCACTCCTTGTACTGCGGTAATGTGGTTCTCAGTCAAGGTGTAACTCATTAAATCTGAGTGACATTGCCATGTGCATCTGCAGTTAACTCCTACTGATGCCTGTAGGCATCATTGTTAATATGCCACACACACACACACACACACACACACACACACACACACACACACACACACACACACACACACATATATATATATATATATATATATATATATATATATATATATATACAGATTTATATATGTTACAAGGATAAAAGTAACAGAGGGAAAATGGGGATCCTTGCCTCATCCCCATATCTAAATTGCCTGGTTCATAAAGTATGCTGCTAGAGTAGATCTGGGTAGTGGTATTTGCGTATAGAAATTTACACTTGGAGTTAAAGGATTCAGGAAATTTAAGATGGCAAAGTAGTGCCCAGATGAAGTCCAAATGCAAAGCTGAAAGCTTTTTTTGAAGTCTATCAAATCTGTTGTAGAATCTACATATAACTTAAGTACCATGTGCATTTAATCAAACTCTAATCAGATCTGGACTGCCTGTTCTGTGTTTAACAAATCCATGTTGCCATATAGAGATCAAATTGGACAGCATGGGATTTTAGCAAAGATTTTAACCTCTAATTCCAAAATGAAATTGGTCTACAGTTATTCTTTCTATGGCATTAGAAACATTAAACTTTAGCTGTTAAGAATTTCTGGTGAAAGCTCCCTGAACTCTCACTTTCCTGAAACAGTGCTTTGAGAGGATCTACTAGGAGGTGTTTGAATTCTTTATAAAAATCTGATGTGAAACCATCAAGCAAGAGGGCTTTTCTGAGTAACCTGCCAAACTTTGAGAAGGAGGGATGTTTCATCCCAGCTGCGTCTTGAGACTGACAATCAGGTTTGTCCTCAGGGTTGGTGCAGAAAACTCCCATATGGAGGATTATGGAATCCCTAGCTTTGTAGACCCCCTCTCTACTTCTAGGGTGATGTCAATCATAAATCCATCTTTGATAATTTTGATCTAAGCAATGCTGAAAGGGTATCCTTTGGGCATTTCAGAACCACAAATGATCTGCACACTTCTTATTCCTTGGGAAGGTCCCCTGAAGAGCAGAACATTTTTTTATAACAATGTGCTCGCTGAACATCAAGCTGTTCCCATTTGGACTTGAGCTTATTCATTTCCTAGTAGTGGGGATCACCATTAGATCTACCAAGGTGAGAGCCACCAAGAAGAGGTCTGTTATTTAGGCAGCCATGGGGGATGTTTGTGATGTTTGTGTCCTTGCCAGTATCCAGACAATGAAGACATTTTTACATTAATCCCTAATGCTGCTTCCTGATACTGACTTGTGTACTTGTATTTGCATCATCAGGGGGAGTAAATACCTTCCAGACAAGAGCTACCATCATAGGCTAGAGGAACCACAAGGCACATCTCCTCCTGACACCTGCCTGTGTTTTCAGTGCAGGCTGGTATAAGGAGGGATGCTGGACTAGGATTCTGTTGTTCTTTGGGTCTCTCCACCTAGCAGTGAGCATCCAAGAATCCAGTTGGGGATGACTGCACTCTCCCTCCGAGATGGGTGAGACACTTCCTCTCATTTCCATTCCCCAGCTTTTCCAGCACCTGAGCCACTCCTTGTACTGCGGTAATGTGGTTCTCAGTCAAGGTGTAACTCATTAAATCTGAGTGACATTGCCATGTGCATCTGCAGTTAACTCCTACTGATGCCTGTAGGCATCATTGTTAATATTTGCATCAATAATTCCAAAACCATGTTATGTACAAGGTTTTAAAAGATTTCATTGTAAAGCTTACACAATGGCAAACCTAACTGCATTAATTTCTGACTAGTGTAGGTAAACAGATATTAACTGCTTTTATGATATAGATTTATATAGATACATTTTTCTATATATCTCAGCAACCAAGTAACACAGACCAAATTACTTAGGGCCATATGAAAGCACTGAGCTAGATAAATAAAAGTTTGCTGACAGTATATGTATAACTTGAGTGGTTGCTGAGATATTGTAAGTTGTTTACAACATATTATAAATGTAACAATTACTGTGTTTACTGTGACCTATAAAATTTGGTTTAAGACCTAGAACCTAAAGCATACTGCCACTATAAAATAGCTTGTGCTGAAGAGTTTGCTATTTATACTTCTTTTGTAATCCCTGTGGTTCCAGAGATATAGATATTTGTTTGAAATATGAGGACATAATCTAATTCTGTCAAAAGGCTTAGGCTCTGTCCATTGGAAATTACAGTGCAAACTTCCCGAGCTCCACTGGAGTGAATGAGTTAATCTCTATGTGCCACAAAGCTAGACCTCTTGAGGAGTAGAGATTGTGACTCCAGGAGCCATGAGCGTCTTCCCTTCTTGCTCACTCTTAAAGAGTTTATTGCACAATTATGTACAGATAATGATGATGATGATGCTTCATATGGGGCATTTGTGAAGGATGCCTTGAAGTTCTCTACAAAGTTACAGAGCCTCACCTAGGCATGTCTCCTAACAGCTGTGGAGACCCAGCTGCACTTGCTGTTCCATCAAATGCATCATGTATTAGTCTCATGGAAAGCAATGAGACACTGTCTATCACTGCCAAATATGTTTCTAGCTTACAATGCAGATCACTATGACAAAACTTTTTCAGGGTGTGTACTGCATATGTTCTACTGTGTCACAATGGAAACACATAATTTGAGCTAGCTAATTCAATGCTCTAAGAGTGAATGTACTATAGGCATAAATATACCTGCAGATTCAATCCATTGCCCATGAACCTCTATCTGAGGGATAGCCTGAAGGAGCTCCACAGAAGACTCTGTCATAATGGCAGCTGTCACCACAATGGAATCAGCTAGAGAAGCCTTAATACAAGTACATTTGTCCTTTGGGAAGAGGGGCAATGAATTTTACTCAGTCACCTTGGAATGGGCTCTGCCATGTCAGGTTTTTACTATGCCCTAACCTCTACCAGCAGTTCTGGATGGTGAAAAGGAATCCAGTTTGTAGTGCTTTGTGAAGGTATGAACAGATGACCAGAGTGCTGCCTCTAGAATGATTCTAGAGTCCACCCCTTTGCCCTTTCCAATATGCCATTGCAGAGGATAAGGCTCTAGTTGAGTGAGCCATAACCTTGCCACTTGAATGGAAGTAACAGAAAACAACAGCAAAGGACATCCATCATACAATAGTTTGCATAGAGACTGGTTGACCTTTCTTAACCACAAATAGAAGACAAACAGCTGTTCAGTATTACTAAAGGGCTTAGTTCTGTCAAGGTAATACCTGAGATGCCTGCACACATATAAGCCATGTAGAATCTTTTCTCACTTGCTTTTTAAAATCAGGATATAAAACAGAGATTGATGGTATGATTTAAGGTAAATTCAGAAACAACTTTAGATATGAATGATGGATTAATGTATAACACAACCCTGTCCTTGTGAAAAAATCAGACAGGGTTGACACACCATCAGAGCTTGTGGCTCACAGACTTAGCTTGCAGATGTCAGAGCAATATGAAAAGCAGTCTCCCAAGCAATGGACCATAAATCAGCCTGACAGGGCAGGTTCAAAAGGAGGCAAGGTAAATTTTTCATGAACAAAGCTGAAATCCTAGGGAGTAGGAATTTACTCACATACACTTCTTTCATAAACTGACCACAAAAAAAGATGAAAGAGGGGGATCCATGAGCAGACAAGCTGAGATGATCACAAGATGTACTTAGAGATGCTTTGTCATATGCTTCTATCAAAGTAGCTCACACAAATACCTCAAAGCCGTTGAGGTTAAAACCCTTTTGGGACCTCTACTACTGGGTAGGCAGCACGTAGAAAACCTCTTCCACTTGTAAACTTAAGATTTTCTAGTTGCAGGTTTTCTTGCCTCCTTAAATATCTGCTGACAGCCTCATGGAACAAGTGCCTCAAAGGTATCAAGATGGAATCATCCAGGCTGTCAGTTGGAATTTCTCTAAGCTGGGGTGTCCATTTGCCTCTGATGCTGTGTGAGCAGATTCAGGCTATGAGGAAGCTGGTGGAAATTCCTTTTGGCCAATTACATTAAAAGGTACAACTAACTTTGCCTGGGTCAAAAGAGGATTACCCCAATGATCTTTGGTAATTCTTTCTGAACCCTTTGAAGTATGTTGGGAATTATTTAAAAGGGTGAAAATGCATACAGGAACATTTCAGACAATGGAAATGATAGAGCATCTGCCTTCCAAGCATGACTGCAAGGTTGTCTTAAACAGCAGTTTTTCAGTTGTCTGTTTTGAAAAGAGGCAAAAAGATCTACATGAAGTGTTCCCACATCTGGATCAAGTCCTGGAAGACCTCTAATAATTGGAACTTCCACTTATGAGTGTCTTTCCAAGATCTGCTTAGTCTGTCTGCTGCTATGTTTTCCTCTGAAGGAATGTACAACACCTAAAGAGTCAAAGAATACTGTACAGCCAGCTCCCAGGCCATCATTGCCAACCAGCAGAGGGTATAACCTTGCATCCCCTTGCTTCTTCAGGTACCACATCATGGTAGTGTTGTCTGTGACCAATAGGAGAGGACAACAAGTCCAAGTGAAAAATGGATAAAAAATGAAAGGCAAGGAAGCAGTTTAGCAGACACAAACACGGGCTTTAATGCAGATAAATCGTAAGCGCTTTCGGTCAAGCCACTTGCTCAACCTTCATCAGACAAAATAACATTGTTTGATATGCAGTTTAAATACCAGAATACTTCAAACCATAATTAAATGATTGAATAATTCAACAATTAGATAGGCAAGCAAACAATGAAATTTAAAGGGGACTAGCTGACAACTTGAAGCTTGTTAAATACTAAGAAACTCATCACTTCTAAATAAGGATAATTTAAACATACAATACAAAATTGATACTTTCACAACTAAATTATTATGTACATTTCATTAAGAAGTAAATGATTTAGTACACAAATATTATAAAAATAATATTTAACTATATTAATTATGCATTTTGTGTACTTGTTATACAACTTAAAAACAAAAATTAAAAATTATCAAATGTATAAAATGTGAAGTGTAAAATGTAAAATGTAAATAAAAGGAGATCTTATGATGCCATGAAGCAACCCTACACTACAATTAATTTAATATGATTTAATATGGGTAAGAGTCAAAAATAATAATAATATAATATCTAGCTTAAATTGTTACTTAAAATATATGCAAGTTTGTATATATATATATATATATATATATATATATATATATATATATATATATATATATATACCTGCAGTAACAATACTTCTACCTTCTAAGTGCTTTAAGTTTAAGTATACATCTAATGGATGCCACGTCGTTAAGTCCTGGTGGAAAATGTGCCTCCGTTCTCAACTGCCAAAAGAGCTCCTGCTCTTCGAGGTAAAGCTGCCAGGGCCCTCCCCTAAGGGTACTTTCTATAATTTGTAAAACACAAAACCTAAAGGTATGATGAGGACACTCGAGAACATGTTTGGCAAGTGCATTAGTTATATCTCCCCTTTCTATAGCATATAGATGCTCGTAGACTCTTTTTTTGAATTTTCTCTCAGTCTTTCCTATGTAAAAGGAAGGACAATCAACACAGAGGGCCACATAAACGACTCCTTTGGAATCGCAGTTGTAATTCCCATTAAGGAAGTATACCTTCTTATTGATTTTGATTACTTTATCCAAATACATGAATCTACATTGTGGGCACCTCCCACATTTTCTCATACCTACTGTTTTATTTTTGGGTCCCCCCCGAAGATCTTTCTACCAAGTTCTTCAAATTAAGCCCTCTTCTGTATGTAAACTTGGGACTAGTGCCTAATGATTTTACAAGGCTCCTATCCTCAAGGATCAACTTCCAGTTTTTGGACACCACATTTCTAATAACATTGTGATCAAAACAGAAAGTAAAGAGAAAACTGATGTGAGGAGACAGGGAAGAAGTTGTCATTATATTACGTGCAGTACCAGTTCTACTCATAATCCCTCCACCTAGTAAGGGTTTAAAATGTCCTTCTAATCTCTTACACTGCACTTCACGGATGATTTCATCTAAAAGGTTCTCAGGATAATCACGAGAAAGAAACATGTTAAAGATGTTATTACATTCATCCATGAAATCAACTTCTTCTGAAATCATCCTTGCTGCCCGAACAAGTTGCCCTTTTACAACACTCCTTTTCTGGTGAAAGGGATGGCAACTAGTGAAGTGTAAATAGCTATTTGAATGTGTAGGTTTTCTGTAAATATAAGACTTAAATTTATTATTGGCAGTGTCCTTAACTATTTTAACATCCAGAAAGTTCATTTCCTCGTACCCTAACGTGTATGTAAATTCGAGAAAACTTGTTGTACCCGAGATGTAATCAGTGAATTCAGGTATAATATCTGGTGAACCTTTCCAGATGAAACACATGTCATCTTGGTACCTAGTGTACCAAGTGACATGTGATTTAAACAGGTCACAGTTTAAGAGATGTTTATGCTCCCAATGGGCCATAACACTATTGGCAAAACTACAGCCACACGGGGAGCCCATTGCTATGTCTGTCTTCTGCAAATAAATTTGATTTTTAAAAAGCAGAAAATTATTTTTCAGCACCATTTCTAACAGAACCTCTACTAAGTTTATTACTTCATTGGGTGCCTTCCTCTCTAACAGGAAATCACATGTCCATTCAATTCCCTCCTGGTGTGGAATAACTGTGTATAAGTCTTTTACATCCACAACCAGGAAGATAAAATCAGAATTGAATTCTATGTTATTAAGATTCTCCAAAAAGGCCCATGAATCCCTACAAATTTGTATTTCTTTGTTAATGTAAGGTTTTAACAAATTATCTATGTATTTGGCACACGCATATGTAATGGACCCTCTACCATCCACAATGGGGTCTTAGTGGGGGGTCCAAAAGGTTCTTATGTATTTTTGGTGTGCCAAAAATTGTAGGGATTTTTGGTGCTAACATAGTAAGATACTGAAGGGTGTCACCATCAATACTACTCTCCAAGAAGAGATCGTCTAGTGTTTGTCTAATTTTCTTATATGCTGTGTTCAATTCATTAACACTTGCTACCATATAAGTATCTGATTGTAAAAGGGCAAGCATTTTATTGTCATAGGTACTTTCATCCATAAAGACAAGGCCTCCGCCCTTATCTGGTTTCATGACTCTCACTCAGCATTCATTAAGAAGTGTGATAAAATCCAATTCATATTTGGATATGTTACTTCTAAAATTGGTGTTAGTGTACTTCTTACCAAACATTTGTCTAAAATCAAGTTCACACATTTTTTTCAAAATTGCCAAGTGTACCAGTAACCGGAGGATTAAACACACTAGATACTCTTAAAGGGTTCAACAACCCTGGTGTATTCCCTAAAGTAGCTGCTAGATTTAAGTTACGTACATACAACTTAAAATCTAATAACATTTTCACTAAATCGCACCTTTTCTCTGGTACAAATGTTAACCCTCGAGAGAAAAAGTCAATAAGAGGAGGGTCAATAGATAAAACTGTATAATTATAAATTTTAAAGTCACTACTGGAAGATGTACTTATACTCGGTCCAGTATGTGGGCGTGTAATCACCTCCTCCTCTGATTGGCTCTCCTCTTCCTCTGTGGTTGCCTCTTGTTGTTGGATTTCGTATTGGCGTTGTGGGACACTTGAGAATCCTTGGGAAAATCCTGGTTATTATCATTGCCCTTACTTATATTTTGATCTTGCCTCTCGGAAGAAGTAGTGTTGTTGCTATCTTTAATACGTTCACTACGACGAACACCCACTGGTTCATCGTTATTTGTATTCGCATCCAGGTTTAAAACATTAGAAGAGGCATCAGTGTTTAATTTAGAAGCCCAACCTGAAGGGGGAGGGGGATAAGCTTTGTTGTTGGAATAGTCCGCAATATCCCTATCCATTTTACGTTTTTTTATGTGACACTAATTTGGAAATTGATGCATCAATGCTTGAAAAAATTCTTAAGTAGTCATATTTGTACCTTCCAAAATCATTGTCCTGCACCAAGCATCTTTCCAAAATTTCTAATTCTTGTTTTAAGCTGACAATGTCTGCTTCATAAAAATTAATCAAAGATGCTATAAACTCAAAGCCTTGTTTATCAAACAAGTGCAATAATTCTTTATGGTAGGTAGAATCTTTGAGAAGACCTGCAGGGTAACGCCATTGTCTTAGGCCCTTTGGCACAACTTTGTTAGATATACATTGCTGTAAATAAGCTACTTCCAATTGTAGCTTCTTACAGCAAAATAATTTGTTATCAAAATCATTTAAATTATCAATGAACGTAGATGCAGGAGTACCCATATTACCATGGTCATGTTCTCCACTGTTAACCACAACAAAAAAATCTTTCTTACCCAAAAAGTTGGCCATAGAGAGTAAACAGTTCTCAGCAGAACTACTAGATCGATTAATCATATTTACACCATGCTGAGTGTTGTTGAAATCCTCGCCAGATGAATTACGTGTTACCTGAGGTTCTAAACACATTTCTGTTTGCCCTTGCATCATGTTGGTAGTGTTTCCGATCTGCCCTACCCTTAAATGGTCTTCGTTGTGTAAATTAAATTTCATGTCCCTTCAATGGACCCATGATTAAGAGACGATCTTGCCACTGGAACAGGAACAGGAAGTCCTGGCGTACCATCCGAAATAGCGTCTCCTAGGTGGACAGAACCAGGGTTAGAATTTGCATTCCTTTGCGTACACAGATCGACTTTCTGTGTTAACGCTTCAACCTTTTTCAGTAATAGGTTGACTAAAACTGTAAGATCTCCTTCATTATTTTCTTTCTGCGTGTTGCCAGTCCTGAAACAACCTTGCTCACTGTCTAAAGAAAATAATGGCAGTTGCGAGTCAGCCCCATCGTGCTCACTATCTCCCAAACAATTGCTTCCACTTGCCATTGAAAAACTCCAAAACACAACAAGTCCAAGTGAAAAACGGATAAAAAATGAAAGGCAAGGAAGCAGTTTAGCAGACACAAACACGGGCTTTAATGCAGATAAATCGTAAGCGCTTTCGGTCAAGCCACTTGCTCAACCTTCATCAGACAAAATAACATTGTTTGATATGCAGTTTAAATACCAGAATACTTCAAACCATAATTAAATGATTGAATAATTCAACAATTAGATAGGCAAGCACACAATGAAATTTAAAGGGGACTAGCTGACAACTTAAAGCTTGTTAAATACTAAGAAACTCATCACTTCTAAATAAGGATAATTTAAACATACAATACAAAATTGATACTTTCACAAATAAATTATTATGTACATTTCATTAAGAAGTAAATGATTTAGTACACAAATATTATAAAAATAATATTTAACTATATTAATTATGCATTTTGTGTACTTGTTATACAATTTAAAAACAAAAATTAAAAATTATCAAATGTATAAAATGTGAAGTGTAAAATGTAAATAAAAGGAGATCTTATGATGCCATGAAGCAACCCTACACTACAATTAATTTAATATGATTTAATATGGGTAAGAGTCAAAAATAATAATAATATAATAGCTTAAATTGTTACTTAAAATATATGCAAGTTTGTATATATATATATATATATATATATATATATATATATATATATATATATATATACCTGCAGTAACAATACTTCTACCTTCTAAGTGCATAACTTGGATCTGCAATAGTGTAAACACTCATGGTGCAGTAGATAACCCAAAGGGCAGTGCCAAAAACTGATAATGTAAGCCAGACACTGCAAATCTCAAACACTTCCTGAAATTTGGAGCTCTAGGATATAAGCATTCTTGAGATCTAGAGTCACCATGAAACAGTGGTCTGGAAACAAAGTTAGGACAAACTGTAACTTTACAAACGTGTTAAGAAAGGACAAATTTAGGACAGGAGTGCTCCAGTTACTGGTACCAAAAAGATTCTGGAGTAAAATTGTTTGCCTTTGTGTACCACAGTCACTAGTTCAAAGACTCCTGCTTCTACCATGTAATGGAGTACCGGAGGAAATAGCTCTGTCTGGTCTGGTGGGTGTGGGGGAATTCCTCTGAAAGGGGGAGTGGATTTTTTATCCTCTACCAAGTGTATCCTATTCAAGTTATTCTCAGAACCCATTTCTCTGTGACTACAGGAGGCCAGATTGAAGGGTTGAGAGACAACCTGGGGGTAAGGGTGCCCTGTGACTCAGCATAGACAATTACTTTGTTCGGGATTGGTCCTTTTTAAGAAAAGAACCCCTCATTTGCTTTTGAATAATTATCCTCCTTACATTTCCTTTTGTATCCTTGACTTTTGTTTGGTTGGGATATTTGTTTGTTCTGCCCCTTGAAGGAAGATGCCTTGTTTGGGGATAACTTGGGTATATGAAGCATCTTGGAAACCACATGCATTAATTTACCTCTATCATCCCACTGTTTGAGAATCTGTGTAAGAGGGTCCTCTATTAACTCAGAATTTAAAGGTGCATTCAAAATTTTGGCTTTTAAATAATCAGACAAATTCTGATTACATAATCAAGCATTCAGTCTTAAAACAGAAGCAGAAGAATTTCTTGAGACTGTATCTGCATAATCAGGCATACCTCTCAAAGCATGTTTCAAAGCCTGGAATACATTAAAAACACTAATTCATATAACAATTCATATAAGACTTGATCTGCAGGTAAGAATGCTGCAAAATCATCCAAACCGTATGTACACATGGTAAAATAAATGTCCACATATAGCCTTGATCATTTTACATTCTAAAGACTATATTACTAGAAAAAGACTTCCTTTTACCCTCTTTGTCAGGGGGAGTTGGATTAGATGAAGTCAATGATTTTTTATTTGAGCAAATAGCCTGGGAGTCCACAAATGGGTAAGCACCCAACTGAGAAAAGAGGCCTGACAAACCTAAGGAGATTCTATATTTTCTCTGAGCCTTTTCAAGGACTGCTGGAATAGATACTGTTGTGCTACAGGCAGCTTTATAAATATATTCTACGGCTGTTAAGAGATGGTGATAGCCACAGAATTAGGCTTCTCATCCTCTATAAGGTTAAATACCCTGCCTAGCTCTGGGGTAGATCCTGACTGCTCCCTAGCAAAAACATCACTAAATCTAGCAATCCTATGAGGAAAAGTGAGCAATTGTTTGGACTAAAGCTCAGGTACTCCTTCCAAAGAATCATATTGACAGACCTCTGCATCATCTAGGAAAGCACCGTTGTCATCATTCTCTGAAACAACAGAAAGGTCTGTAGCCAGTCTAGCACTGTAGCCATGGATGAATGCAACATAATTAACTGTCTGTAGAACACTTTTAGCCAAGGAAACTTTATCAGCCTTATAAACAGCTATAATCCAAGCATCATCTCTATGATGAAGTGTGTTTCATTTTCTTGTGAACTTCACTATTTGATAACATACAAGGTAAGAGGTCTATGTGCTGAGTAGTGGCCCCAACAGAATCACAAACTGAAGGCTGGTGCATATTTTTTATTTATTTTTTTTATTTTTATATGCAACTAGATGTGATTGAGGGGCTACCAGATTTAAGATCCATCAAGTCAGGGGAGAGAACACCAGTCAAGGTAATAAACTGACAGTACTGGATGATGTATCACAATAAGCACTTGATGTTTCTAGTAATAAGTATGTCCCCACACAAGTAAACTCTGCTAAACTGTGCTATTATTGCAAAAAAATTCTTTCAAATCTGTTCAAAATCTTTTGACAACTGACAGAAGAATTTCTGGTACACAAAGTCCAAACACCAAACCAACCAATTTGCCAATCCAGTGTTAAATATTAGCTCCACACACTTTAGTAATGTTAAATTGCCTTAAAATAATGTATGGTAACAATTTAAATTATAGGGGGGATTCAGTAATCCTCCGTGTAGGACGAACGAAGTCCTACTCGGAGACTGCCGTCTAAGAGTTAGATGTCAGCGCATCATGCATATGCATGAGGGCATGCTGACTCAACTCCCAGACTAACACGGAGCATGTAGGAGTGCAGGGGGCTTGTCAGACTGCTGAGCAGTCCAAATATCCACGCCCCTGCAAGTGCCTAACTCTGCAAATGTCAGCATATATGAGCGAGTCTGCTCAAATATGTATACCCCCAACACTACACTCCCCCAAATTAAAAAGCTTGTAAAAATGAAATAAAATGTAAAACAATTTTTTTTTTTTTATTATTCACCATATAGCTGCCCGTATTTGCGCATGTGTGCACGGGTGTGCCCATTACTTAGCTGCAGTTAGCAGTTTAGACATCGAAGAGGATAATAAATCACTTATATGCAAATTAAGCCAAATAGCAATAGTGTAGTGGTAGAGCCTTAGCACAAAGAGGAGGCATTCCCGGTCCGAGTCCCACCACTCCCCTTTCCATTTTCTGTAGGAAATCCGTGCGTAAAAATAATTCCTGACATTTACCTTTGAAATTACATTAAAATGCATCAAAATGACCTATGTAGTAGTGAATGATATTTTAAATATATATAAGAAAGTGAAACGGTCATGCATAATAATGAATGCATAAGTAACCTATCTTAAGCAATGTGAAGCACTGCTAAGCAACGTTTACCAGTATTAAGCACATTTAAGAATAATTGCCCATAGCTAAGCACTGTTTCAACTAGCGCAATAGCTTTGTGCAGAGCTGCGCATCGTGCCAACCAGCAAAAACTGAACATGTTTGCGCGGAGGTGCACACAGCACTAACTAGTGCAATGTTGGGCAACGTCGAGCAACGTTGGGCAAAGTTGAGCAAAGTCGGCTAAACCCAGTCACACCCCCTACCAGTCAGGCCAATAGTAAAATAAAAACGCAATGACAGGGCTCGAACCAGGGATAGTGTGCACCATAATCACAGTATTAATCCACTAAGCCATGACAGCATTTGATGTTCATGGACTGTCAACACACATATACATATGAATCAAAGTTTAGCCAGTGCTAAGCAGATGTGCACTTAGTTGAGAACTTTCAAATCTGGCCAATCACAAATAAGTGTGGGAAATGAGGCATATTTAAGCTCCATAGGTGAGAATACTCGCCATAACTGGTTGCAGCTCCCATCTGCAGGCAGCGATGGCTGGTGTCGGAGAGGGCTCTCACTTCCGAGCGCAACGGTGGGGCATTGAGGAGTCAAAACTGATGGTTTGGCTCCTTGTCCATCGTCATGATGCTAGACTCCTGCAGGGCCAGTTCCAGGGCACAGAGTACAAAGCGGAGGCCTGGAACCATCTTGCACATGAACTCATCAGTGCCACAGGCATCCCTCGGACTGGTGACCAGGTTAGACATCACCATGCAGACCTGAAGAGACGCAAGCAGGACCTACTGAACCAATGGATAAAGGAGGCCCGTGGGATGCAAAATGCCCCACTGTTGAGTAGGTAGCCATGGACTGAAGTATGTAAAGATTGCTAGTGTAGTCGATAGTATGGATAGGTATATGTCTCAATATCACTTCATTTACTTCACAGCTGCAGGTGTCCGTGCTGCGAATCAGCAAGCCTATGCAGATAGGCTGCTAAGGCTGCGCCACCAGGCAGGTTAGTAATTTTTCTGCATGTATTGTTATATAAAATAAGTGAGAGAGCCTGGCTAACAGTGTCTTAGCCAATTAATAAAGGCATAATAAGTCTTGAATAACTTGTCTGCATGAACTGTTATGTAAAATAAGTGAGAGAGCCTAAAAAAGAGTGTTGTAACCCATTAATAAAGGTATAATAAGTCCTGAATTATCTCTCTGCATGTATTGTTATATAGAATAAGTGAGAGAGCCAGAAAAAGAGTGTTGTAAACCATAAATGAAGGTATAATACATCTTGAATAAGATGTCTGCATGCACTGTAATAAATAAATGAGAGAGCCACTAAAAAAGTGTGTAATGTAATTAATAAAGGTATAACACCTGTAGTGTGTCCGTGTCACTTTCTTTGAAATGCTGATGTACTCTTGCAGTATAGAAATAGTAGTGTTGTATTAAGCGCTGTCAACCCACACTTGGGTAGGCCTATATAAAGAGTACGAAGGGAGTGCCAGTATCTCTTAAGCATATATACAGCCCTCAACTGTAGTTTCAAGCCGGGCATGTATAGGTAAATCTGACACATGAGTAGCTTGTAACTGTGTGCATTGGAAATGTCAGTGTGCTGCTAGAAATGTAGGGGGCTGTTAAAATATAACTGATAATGTCACCTGAACACATCCAGATATGTAGACATATGAATATAAATAAAATATATAAATACGTAGCAGTAACATCTGCATCCTGGACAGTTTGTATAACAGATCCAGGTCAGATACATAAGGAACTAGCAAAAGACATCCCACAACATAATGGACATTACCTAGTGTAATAATACATGTAGGGGATATATACCTGCAGTCAATAGGAATGTACTGTAAAATATAAGTTCATATAAGTTGTTAATGGAGGTATCTTTTTACACCCTACTGTATGTACATAAACAATACAATTCCACACCTCAGTGGGTATGTTTAATCTCAAAATATTTGTTGGGACATATGTCCTTTTGGTTTATAAATATCTACATAACTTTGATGCATGTGCTCTGTTCAAACACCACAATCCTGGTGGCCTGTTGACACCATTCATTCCTGCATGCTGTTGGAATGTCCACTGTCATTCAATATATGCATGTGTTATGTTTGCTGTTCAACTGTTGGAACTCTGGTGTGTTGGGTTAATGGGAATATTACTGCATGCTGTTACAGCTAATTTGGAATGCTGTTGGTTATAATGTCATTAAATTCACCTAAACACAGAACGTATGGGAAGGCCGGTCTCAGCGGACCCACCTGTCCCACCACAGCTGGCGATGGAACCTGGCACCAGCAGGTCTGGTGCCCAGCCCGGGACCTCCTCCTCCATTGGCCCTGTGCCACCTTCAGGTGGAAGCACTGCAGGGGATGGGGCTCATCCCCCCATGCAAGCATGGCCGGAGGATGGCCACCTGTCACCCTCCGAAGGGTCCGGGCTGTGGTGTATAGGGAAATCCAGCGTTCAGTCACTGATCCCCTATGCCAGCTTGAGGCAAGAGTAGCGCGACTCATGGGTGAGCCTGCCCCTCCTATGCAGCCCCCAGCACAGCCACCCTCCAGGCTGTGAAGGTGCAGTGGTGACTGCCCATGGGTGGGGATCTCAGTTCCACTGTTACCATCTGTGGGCTCATGGGCTTGCGATTTCCAAACATCCTTCCCCGCCAATTGTGTTCACCCACCCCATGTGTCATATTCCGCCCCTGTATGCGTCTTGTTTGTCTTGTCTGTTTACCTCCCCAACCTACCTCCCAAAACATACCTACTTCCCCTACCCCACATTCCACTCTCACCTGAAAGAAAAATGGGCAATCTGCTCCCACAAAAAAATTACGCCCCATACATAGCTGCCCATTTTGCACAGATGCCCGCTGGACACAGAAACTGAAATTCAATTGGCAGTACAATATACTTTGTTGTCCTCACCCCTCTCTCAGGGGTGGAAGGTTTCAAAATTCCCTCCAAATTAATAGTATATGCACAGCTGCTGCTGTTAAAGAAATGGGCAGCTATGGACCTTCCCTACACCCGTCCTGCACATCCCGAGCTGTTTTCCCTACTGTCTTTCCCTCTTTGTGCCCCTTTTTCACCACTTTCCTATCTCCCCATTTTCTTTTCTTTCAAAGAAATGAGCATGGAGGTTAGTGGGAGTAAGCACTTTTAAGCAGCAGTAAACGGGTTTGAGCAAGTGTGCGCATGTGTGCACTTAGCTAAGTATTGCTAAATGTCGCGCAAACCCACTTACAACTGCTTAAAAGTGCCTTAGTCACTCTGCATATGAGGGGCCTTGTTCTGCTCAGCAGCAAAATAAAACACCAGTGTCAGTCTTGAACCCTGGACCTTGGACACACTAGACTGCATAAAGTACCACTAGGCCACAGTAGATATACAGCAGGACGTTGCTGAAATATATATATCATGCATCAGAATGTGTGAATGTAAAGGAAAGATTGGAATGCCATAACACAAAACATGTTCTGTGGAACTTTACCAGCAGTTGTTGTGGAATTGCATTACATGACTGTGATAACAGAACCAGACATTCTAGCAGTAAATACTTTTACAGCAGCACTTCACAACCCCCACACAGTATCATAGCAGGACAATCCCCACCCAAATGTACAAAATACCGGTGTGTTCAAGGTACAGCAAGGATGTAGGTAGGTATACTCAGTACTGGAATTGTCCAGTTTCATGAGCATCCTGTGATAATGTCAACAAAATAAAAAGCACAAAGAGTGCAGAAGTGAGTACATTAATATCCACAGTATAGCTGTTCCCAAACAGTTCATGTGCCAAATGAAAACATCACAATAACTACATATGTATGGCAGCTACTTGTGGATGTTGTAAAGAAACTCCATACTCCCATGTATCTTGTGTTAGCATTTCTAGGGGTGAGTACAATTCTACACTGTCAACTGTGTACTGGAACAGGCAACATTCAGGTCTGAGTACAACATACAAATAACTGGCTACACCCTTAGCAACAGTTAGAAGAAGTATACAAACCTTCTGAGTTACACAACGGTGTCCACAGCAAACAAGCATGGTCCCCACTCTGGAATTCTGAAAGGGCTATGCCTACCTGACCTAGCAATTTATAGCCCTGGGTTGCTATGACAGTGAGTGCTGCAAGTACCACACAGCAGGCTGCATGCAATTGCCAAATGGTGGCCACCAATTGGCACAGAGGCCATCACATGCACATGTGCAGATACCTATAAAACCAGTCTGTACTTGCTGTCCACACATGAATCATTCCATTGCAGGTACGGAGGTAGAGAGAGAGAGAGAGAAAAAAAAAAGAAAAAGTGATGTAAAGTTAAGAAATATAACAAAAAGAATATATTGAAAAAAGCAGTATACTGACAACAGAAATAATATTGATAAAATATATTGAAAAGAAACTAGATTGAAAGAAATCAATGAAATAAAACATACTGGAAAAAAATTTGAAAGAAAATATATAGAAAAAAAATGAAAAAAAAAGTATTGAAAGAAAAATATTGAAAACAATATATTCTGAAATATACATCTATTTAACAAAATTCTTGAACAGTAAAAGAGATACTGAAAGCTAAACGTATATTGGTAGAAAAAAGTATACCAGGATATACGGCAGCATATTCGAACACATACAAAGGCAAGGTATGTAACAGCTATGCATTTACTGGAATGTAGTAGATGTTAATGAAGAGTACTCTATATAGTTTGAATCATCCATATGTGGCAGCAGTATGTATTGATGCACAGATGCCCTGCATAACCATTGGCATGGGGAAATGAGTGTGTTGCTGTGTGCAGTGGGATGTGATGGTGACATATGTAGTTCAGCATTGAATGTCAAACATTTGATCCATGTTATCTGTGTTCTGTACAGTAGTGTGTACAATGTCTGTTTGGGGTAGTGGCCCATACGGTTATGCAAACATGGATGTGATAGAGTAACAAATGCATGATAGTCATATTAATGTGTAGCTTAGCATTGGCAACAGCTGTACCAGGCTAGTATGCTAATTCAACATTAGCAGCTATATATACACCCTCTAATATTACTGTGCTCACATGTGACACCTGTTCATGTTGCAGCAAGGCCCAACAGGTCAGCCGTGAGGTACATGTACTTACAACAGTGTGGTCCTTGTGTGTGTATGGCACACACATACAGAGAGATCTGTCTGTGTCAGATATATTAGCATCTGTACATGTGCATTGAGCATGGGACATACTGCAACTGTTTGTGAAAGGTGGATATATATATATATATATATATATATATATATATATATATATATATATATGTTGTTGAAGGTTGTTATGTGCATATATCTATGTATGTTGTAGTTGTGGCAGACCAGACAGCATACAGTGCTGGTATATGACATGTGGTGGTTAAACGCTATAGGTATGGTTCACCAGGTTTGCAGTGTTGCAGCCAGTGAGGCCTGCTAAAGCTACATGGACTGAGAACACCTTCAATGCATTCTGCACAACACTGTGCAATGTTATGACATAACTGTATACGTCACAACCTTCCCATACTTGATATACCCACCATGACAGGTGGACTGTATATGTGCCTATATGTATATCTATATGTACAGCAATGAATGTTCATATGTATGTGTGTGTGTGTGTGTGTGTGTGTGTGTGTGTGTGTGTGTGTGTGTGTGTGTGTGTGTGTATATATATATATATATATATATATATATATATATATGTAGAGAGAGAGAGACAGGGTAATAATTACTGCAACAGATGCCTGGTGACAAAGCCATGGACTCAAGCTCAGTGTTGACACTGTATTGGTATCCCTCCTTGCAAAGACTCAGTACCCATGAACTACCACATGGGTGGTAGTCTACTCAAAACTGAAGGTGTGATAAGAGACCATGGGACACAGGTGGACAGTAGTCTCCCCTTCGATAGTCACAGTGCCACACTAGTCATGTAATCTGTCTATGTGGCACACATAATCACAAAAGGTGTGTCATCCAGGGAAAAATAGGTCAGTGTTCCCCTCTACTCCACACACAAAACCCGGTATAGAGTACAATGCCCCATGTTTTATGTACCTCACAAGACATCTACAGAAAGTGGAAAGGACACAGACATACCTCATAAAGAGTGATACTGGCATCAAACAGATGCCCTATGCAGACCGTCACACAAACCCACAACTAGACTGTGTCGCATACCGCCTACCCAGAGGTGACTTTTGACTGACATACTAAGCTATGTCAAACCCAGATCTGTTGAGCATGCTCCATGTAAACAGATCACAATCTGTACAAGCTACATGCTCTAGGGACCCAAGCCCTTTGACCACAATAAATAGCACATGCTGGAGGGATAGATTCCCATCTCAGACACATCCCATACTCTGGAACTAACCAACTATCCATAGCAAACAAAACTCCTAATTAGCAGTCATCATAAATAATCATGGAGATTGTATGGGAGATAGTGAATACACCCAGGCAATCACCTCAGTGTCTCTGTTTGACTGGGCCACGTGTAATTTAAATACCTGTGTGTCAGAGGTCAAGGTAGCATATGGCTAGAGTTCTATAGGCCCTAGGGCCAATAGCCTCTTACCTACCTATGAAGAGATACACACCCACATGTACATGTTGCAATAATTGATATGTGAGGTTGACTGAGTGTGATGGTGAATGTGTTGGTGAATGTGTCAGAGTTCAGTATATGTGTGATAGCTTAGTGGGAAACTGTCTCAGTCATGGTATTATGTATCCTAGCTGTGATCCCAGCAAAAGATGTGTATGCAATTGTTAGGCAGAAAAAGCAGCATGCCATACGGTCTGACGTAGTCCCTTGTTCTTGACTGGGGTGTCCCATCATGGGATAAAGCAGTACATGTATGCATATTGGGTGTTACTGCTGGTGAATCCAATCCTATATGAACTGTAGTACTACCTGAAGCTGTATGCCTAAACAGCACAGTATGGTGTACGTGCACATTTATTGGAACCACTGTTATGTGTGTTCCCTGTAGTCCTCACAGATTACATACCTCAGTCATAAGGTCTGGTAACAACTGACACATAGTATTGTAAGGCACACAGGTAAAGGTCACCTGGGTTGCCATACCTTTGTGTCTGTTATGTATGTCTGCTGTGTGTGCGTGGGTATGCCTGTACCATGTCCTCGGTCATATGTGTGTTACAGGATGTAACTGCGTATCTAGCGACATGTATAGTCTAGTACAGCAGTATGCCACCTATGCCTAATGAATGTACACATATGTCAGGCAGGGGTCTACCATCAACAACTAGTGTGGTATACTGGTAATAGTGTCAGTGGACTTTACATTCATTGCAATGGATTACATATTTCATGATGCATTAGCATGATATATACCTCCTGTGGCTAGGTGGTGGATTGTGTCACATACAGTGTGCCATGTACTGTTGTATAGTCTTACATGCTGTTATAATTTTGTTGCTGTGCAAAACATGGTTTGATATATAGAGTGTGCCAGGCACTGCCAGGTATCTGTGTGTTGAGAACTGATATGCGGTATTGAACGTGTGTATCTTCTGACAGTCAACAGGTTGCTATATATGGCAGTTAATTTATATCTGTACTTTAGAATGTTACGTGTGCCACATGACTTGCTCACACATATTGTTTGTCTTCCAGGGTAATGTCCCACCATCGTAACCTGGCATATAGCACAGCCGAGGAGGAAGCCATCACAGCGAGCCTGGTGCAGCACTATGCACTGCTGTTCTCCAGAACCAGCCAGGACCAGCATGAGCGGGCTGTGGCAAGTACTTGTCCATAGGGTAAATGACATAGGCATGCATAACCGGACATATGAGCAGGTACACCATCACTGCAGTGATTTAATTAGACATGTCCAGCAGCGTGCGTCTGATATCCGCAGACAACAGCTTGCCACAGGTGGGGGGTAGCCATCCACCCCCCCCTCACCAGAGTGGAGGAGCTGCTCCTGAGCCAGGTGACTCCTGGCCAACCACAACCACAACAATTAACATGTATCATCATGGAGGCCGGAGCCATCCAGCAAGTTGACATGGAGTGTGCAGGTAACATGGCATAGCTGTAGAATACTGTTACCTCTACTGGTAGAGCATGCTTATGTGAGATGTGTAGTTAGACGATGTGGTGCATACTGTTGTGCAATACTAATAATTAGGAATATAATCTTTAGGCCTGTGACTGTCCACCGTTGTACTACTGTAAGATTGCAAACACACAGTAGCAATGCCACAGTTGTTGACACTGACAAAGTGTCTGATATCCTTGTAGGTCCCTCTGGTGTGACAGCAAGGCAGCAGAGCCATGATGATGAGTGTGTTATACCTTTCATATTGCTAATTAAATGTGCATGTCATAGGTGAGGTGTAGGCTATGCACACGTAACACACCTACACATAATGCATGCTGTGCATGTTTGCTGTGAGACTATGCACATCCTAGTAATGTGGGTAGCTGCCTAAAACACATACAATACACAGAGCATCCCACACAGTTGTGGCAACACTGTAGTGGACATCGGATAGGCAAAGTCAATACACATGCACACAACATGCACACCTTTGTCATACGCAGTACACGTTAACATGCTACACATGGCTTATTCAGACACCCGCTGTAAGGTCACACTACAGTATCCCAAACCTCATCCACACAGCACACTTAATATACCAGAGGGGTAGATGCCTCACATGTGGCTGTGCAACACTCTTCAACACATAACACATTCATGTTAGGCAATGCCCCCTATTGGGCACCTCACAAACCCATGTAACAACTGGCCGTGAAATGGTGAATGTAGCTATGGTACTGCAGTTCAGGTACAGCATGCTATGTGTCGGTCTGGCACACATTAGTAGCCTTGAGTGACCACATGATGCTGCATGATGATGGCTCATAGTACTACACCCCATCCAGTTACAGTGGCCACAGTAATACACATATCATGAATTGCTATGCACCTCAATGTTGTGTGTGTGCAGACATATGCACCTATATGCAATATGCATAGCAATCCCCATTTGTAGAACGTGACACACATATGTCTTGTAATGCTATGGGGTGTATAGGTCACATGACACACATTGTGTATGTGTGATGTTTCATGTTGCAGTTGTGTGGTAGCAAGCCATGTCATGGCTGGCACTGGCATGTCCACAATATGTCCTACACTCAACATAACCACTGTACAATGGCTATGTTGAGCAATGGTATTCCATCAGGTATACATGCACCACTCATCCTGTGTGTATACATAGCATGCATGTGCTATACCTGAGTCCACAATTATCTGCTAAAGACACAGATGCTCTAATCAGAAATGGATATCTATGTGACACACTGATACACATCCAGACATGGTATATATACCCGTGACTGATGTTGCACAGGACATTGCAGGGCTTTTAATACCTGCACAGCAATGGTTTGTCCATGTACACATTGCGTTCCAGGGTGAGACCATTCACTGAACAAAACACACATGCATCAAGGCCATGTATACTGTTATTAGCAATGGCTGTCTACACTCACACTGCATGCTGCTGAGCAACACACGTCCTGCATGCTGTCACGTTTGATATAAATGTTTGGCTTGTGATACTGTACCCCAACATCACACGCTATTGATTATGTTCGGGATTGCTGGTGGTGTGTGTGTCTGTACTAGTGAGGAGTATATTTGTGTGCATGTGTGCTGACATCATGTACAGGTCGTAAAGTGTGTTTCCTGTCTCCCTCTCACAGGTGCTGATACTGGGCTGGTTCAATGCAGCAGGGAAACCGATGTCACTGAGCATGATAGTGACAATGATGATAGGTGTGTTGAGGCACAGGCATGTTTGCCAGTGTCTATCATTGGGCCACCAATTGACACTACACAGGTGTCCACCCCATCCATGCACACAGTCATACTGCCAATACATCCGTCACCAATGCCCTTAGCAGAGGGACAGCATACAGCTGGCATTGGCCAGGACAGTGCGGTATCCATGGCACATGCATCCCAACAGAGTAGCCATACCCAGATGTCTGGAAGGGTATCACATAGGCAGATGTCCAGGGGTTCTCGTCGGAGCACTGCTGCCCATCATGCCACTGGCAGACATGCCACAGGTCTAAGTACCTCACGCATGTTCCAGGCTGTCATGGAGGCACAGGCACATATGGAACGGTACACCAGACAGGGACTGAGGGCACAGAAGTCACATAACACCGCCGTAATAGACAGTATATGTGACCTAGCTGGTGCCATCCGCAATTACACTGAGGTCACTGATAGACATTGGGGAGAGACACTAGATGTCCTCCGTAATGTCTTGTCCATGTGTCAGGACAGTGCGGGATGGTTGAGCCATTGACGTGGACACATGCCAGCAGCATCAGCAGCTGGCAGTTGCCGTGGATGTCCCTCAAGCAACAACCACTCCCGTAGTGCCAGTACCAGCCCCAGCAATGCTGGGGGTGGGCTGTCCATAGAACGTCCTAGAAGACCACATGCACATGGCTCTGGACAGTCCCAGCAGGGACCTGGGTCCAGCGTACATCCATCTACCTCTGGGGATAGCACCCAGTCTGGCTTGGTACCTGATAGTGTCAGTAGCACCCCTGCCAGGCACAGGTTTCGTTTCTGTGGCCAGAGATGGTGATCTGTAAAATCCTTGCAGGTACAGTCTGTGGCTGTCCCACAAGTACCCGTATGTGACAGCCACATGGTGGAACTGTGTGCATGTAGACACACACACATAATCCAGACACCTAGGGCTAAAACATACACACACACATTACATCAACATTGGCCCATACCATTATTCTTGCCCCTCCCTCACACACACACATACATGTTGATTGGATGGCTCACTGTAGGCCTCTGGCAGACCAACAACACACCCTGTGCATATGATGAAACCTGTGCCACCTCCTGTCATCTGTAACATTGATGCAGGAACAGGCTACCATGGTGCTGATGCACAGGGTGACTTTATACCAGTATAGCAATGTTAGCATGTTGTCAGCAGTAGAGTATAATGATATGCGTGAAGGTGTAGCTGAGCAGGCATGATGCATTAAAGCTATGATTGTCATTGCAGTGTTGTTTACACCAGTGTTAGTTCCAACTGTATATTGTCCGCCCAAGTGCCACTTGGCTGATGTGTGCAGTATTGGCAGCATGTGTTAGAGAGTGGGCAGTATGTGTGGGATGTGTGTAGCACATATTTGCAGGTGTACAGTTGTGGAAATGGTGGAGGTGCACTGTCTGCATGTATGTGCATAGTGGACACATGGGCAGGGTGACATGCTCTGTATTACACAGTGACACTCCATAGTTTCTATTGGTGGCCAGTATGCAATGTACTACACACATTTTGGAATCTGACTACACGTGTGTATGACATGGTTTGACACTGTGCTGTGGGTGATACTGTTACTATCTGTCATTGTTTCACATTCTGGTAAAATACATGACTGCAACAGCCTGACCATAAACGATCGTTAGCTGATGTCCTGATGACTGACACACAGATGTAGGACACACAGCAACATTTGGATCCTTCAGGTACTATACTATGCCAGTAACCAGTGGTATTCAGCTGCACCCATTACTGAGACCACTCCTGTTCGGCATATGGCTCTCTTAGGTACAAGCAATCACAGTAGGGATATGTCTGTCCATGTGTGCTAATGCATACTGTGGCCTATACTGCATTCTGCAGATGACACACACATCCTCCACAAGGGTATCATACAGACAGATACCTGTTTTCAAACCCATGATGTAAAGCTATAGGCAAAACTAAGCATAGTCATCCACCTTTACAGAACATAGCATCCCCACAGTACCACATAGGTAGTAGCCACCAACATCATGAACAGGTACTGATGTGTATGTGCAACCTAGTGTTACGTCATCTCTCCTTTGATAATCACATTCCCTAAGGTATTTTGGAATCCCTCGGTGGATCACATAAGCAATCAGGGGGTCTGCATGCATGTCCACAAAGGTTGTTGTACACCTATAATGCATAGTCATCATTGACAGACTCTGCTGCGTTTGAACAGGTCTGACATATACCTCGGCCATAAACCCTCACACACACAATTCAATAGAAACCGTAATGAGTGTGTGTGACACGGATGACCTAGGCCAGGCATCACTGCAGTGGGTGACCTTGTCACAAGCATACAGATGTGACCTAAGGTCTGTGAAGCAGCAGCACAGTTTGGCAAAGATGCCAACTGTATACTTGGATAAAGCAGGGTTCCCACACATGCAATACTTGAGGTGACATGTACGTATATGTATTTGCCTCATAGCTACCTCACGTGTGCAATGCCTACTGATATGTCATACGGTAGTAAAAGCAAAACCCCCAACACTGTCACACACATTCACCAAGTGCAGGATTCAAACCCCTACCTAACTAATTCATGATACTAGAGGAGTACGCATTAACACATTGTGCTGTACACATTACTGGGAAGTATTGTTTACACAGGTATATTTGTAGGATGGTGACATAATCAGACTTGACAAAGAGTAGTTTACCACTTTTAAGGTGTTTTGCTACTCCCCTAAAAGGTTGCTCCTTCCCAAGGAGACCACACACACTCTCACACACACACACACACACACACACACACACACACACACACACACACACACACACACAGTTGTCAAGTGCAGGATTCAAACCCCTATCTAACTACATCATGATACTAGAGGAGTACGCATTAACACAATGCGCTATACACATTACTGGGGATTCTCTTTTCCACAGGTATATTTGTAGGATGGTGACATCATCAGACATGACAAAGATGTGTATACCACTTTTAAGGTGTTTTACTACTCTCCAAAAAGGTTGCTCCTCTCCAAGGAGATCACACACACACACACACACACACACACACACACACACACACACACACACACACACACACACACAGTTGTCAGTTGCAAGATTCAACCCCCTACCTAACTACTTCATGATACTAGAGGAGTACGCATTAGCACAACATGCTATACACATTAATGGGGTTTCTCTTTTCCACATGTATATTTGTAGGATGGAGACATCATCAGACATGACAAAGATGTGTATACCACTTTTAAGGTGTTTTACTACTCTCCAAAAACACAAACACACACACAACACACACACACACACACACACACACACACACACACACACACAGTTGTCAAGTGCAGGATTCAAACCCCTGCCTAACTACTTCATGATAGTAGTGGAGTACACATTAGCATGACATGCTATACACATCACTGGGGGCTCTTTTTTCCACAGGTATATTTGTAAGAAGTGACATCATCAGACTTGACAAAGATTGGTTTACCACTTTTAAGGTGTTTTGCAACCCTCCTAAAAGGTTGCTCTTTCCCAAGGAGACCACACACACCCACTTGTCAAGTGCAGGATTCAAACCCCTACCTAACTTCTTCATGATACTAGAGGAGTACGCATTAACACAATGAGCTATACACATTACTGGGGGGTCCCTTTTCCACAGGTGTATTTGTAGGATGGTGACATAATCAGACTTGACAGAGATTAGTTTACCACTTTTAAGGTGTTTTACTACTCTCCAAAATGTTTGCTCCTTCCCAAGAAGACCACACACACTTGTCAAGTGCAGGATTCAAACCACTACCTAACTACTTTATACTACAGAGGTACGCATTTACATGCCACGCTATACACATTACTGTGAGTTATCCTTTCCACAGGTTTATTTGTAGGATGGTGACATCATCAGACTATACAAAGTAGGTGGCATTAGGTGGGCTACATTGAAGGAATGTCTACACACTTTGGCCATGTCATCATCAAAGGGGTGCGTACTATCTACCTGTGTCCCCAGGGCCATAATGACTTTCTCCATACATACTGGATTACCATTCGTGTGCACTTTGTTGTACCCAAAGAGGATGACTATGTATTCTTTGGCATTCAGCTTGAGCCCATTGTTTTGACACCAGGTATCTGTCTCTGTAAGACACTTCTAGAGGATGTCTGTGTTAGCCGTGCAGTCGGTTATGGACCACAGTTACCATTCATCTGCAGACCTGTTCAGCCATACACCTCCCATGCTTGCTTCTACCTCTGAGCAGTATCTACTGAACAGGTGGGGTCCCAGGACCAAGACCTGTGGGATGCCATTTGTGACTGGCTTAGAGTTGGACATGGCACTAGCAACTCTGAACATGTGTGTTTGATCTGTGAGCCACCTGGCCACCCAACCTGTGACGTAGCTGTTAATGTTCCAGCTGGTACACTTGTCCATGATGACAGAGTGGGGAATGGTGTGGAAAGTCCTTTGTGATGTCCGGGTGGGCTGTGTGGACTACTTTACCTCCATCTATGTCCTTGGTAACTGTTTGAAATAAGTCAACTAGGTTTGGGAGCCAGGATCTGACTTTAACAAGGCAAAGTTTTGGAGAGTACAGTGTCTGGAGGTCTCCAATGCCTCTGTTTATGGGTTCCATGACAATTTGCTCAATATCTCTGTAGACCAGGTGGAGTAGACATATTGGGCAATGTTGTCCATGTTCTGTTGTGGCACCCCCTTTCTGGAGCTGGATGACTGTTTGTGTATGCCATTCTTTGGGTACATAGCCTGTGGTATGCTTGTGTCTGGACAGTGAATGTGAGTGAGGGTCTAGTTCCTCATGGGCCTAGTATATGACACAGCCTGGGACACCATCCAGACACATTGATGCTGTGTTCTCAGCTTTGGTGAGGGCAGTCTTTACCTGCATGGCCATGACGTCTGGGGCTCTGCATCCTTCTGTGCTGAACACAGGACCTTTTGGGGGTGATGGGGGGTGTTTACACTGAACATGTCGCCCTGGATGTGGGCAATGATAGTTGGTTTGGTGTATTTCTTTCGTTTTTTCAGTAACTGACAGCATATTTGGAGGTTGACACCTGCATGTCTGGTATAGCTACCATAGGCTTTATGGTTGTCATTCTTACATTCCTTGGCTATTTGTCTTTAGAAACTGTCCTTGGATTATTTTATGAGCGATCATTGTTTCATCCTGATAATGATCAGTGATGCATTTCCTTTTGTGAAGTTGGCTCTATCATGTGTTCGTTTCCTCCTTCTGTTGTCTAGCTTATTTATGGGTAACAACCACCTGATTGTTGTCTTATTTTTGGAGGTGTGCATCTTGGTTTTATTTGTGATGTCTCAATCCATGCATCCCTGTAGATGCTCATAGGATGCACTTGTAAATGATTCTGCAGTTTGTATACCATTATCCTATAGCAAGAGGGCTTTGGAACACTCCACTTTGGTCTTGGGAAGTGTGCAGTTTGCTTTTGAAAATGTCTTCACAGTGGTTTCATTGACTGGGTGGGGGGGGTGGATGTCCAGTGTGATTACTTCATGATCTGATATTACCAGCGAGTGGTTTATCTCTGTAGTGGAACACTGTTACCCTATGTTAGTGATGATCATGTCCGGTATGTTGTCACCTCTAGTGGGCATGGTGACCAGCTGTTTCAGGGTGTTAGGGTTTTTAAACTCTAGGAAACATTGGGTGAAGGACATTGTACACAAGTAATTCCATCACTCACTGTTTGGGTAGTTGTAATCTCCTCATATAATGGTGTTGGATAGGACCTTTATACTTTCCACTGTTCTCCGGAATACTGAATGAGGTTCCTGAGACAAGGTATGTGATCTGTAGCAGGCTACAATCTGATGGGAAGCTTTGGCCAATGCTACTTGCACTTACATGGTCTACAATGCCTCATGCTGTGCCACTAACCTGAAGGTGTGGGTATCCATAGGGTAAATGGGTACACCCCTTCATTTTGTATTTCACTCGTGGTTTTGGGTCCAAAGGTCAGAGGGATTGTGAGTGTTTTACATGGACCATATCCAACAGCTCTGTGTTTGACATTGCTTTGTATGTTAGGCAGTGAACACCTCTGAGTGGGCGATATGCAAGGGAGTATGTATGGAGCATTTTGAGATGGTCTGTGTATGGCATGTATTTCAGGCTGCTAATGCTCTTTGTGTGGTATTGATGCTGGCTTTCCAGTTGTTGTAGTTGTCTTGTGAGGTACATAGCAACAGTGGCATTGTACTCTATTATAGTTCTAGTGAGTGATGAGTGGAGGGAAACATTGTCCTCTTCCATTCTGCATGAGACACATTTTGTGATGAGGTGTGCCACATGGGAGGGTTTCCTGACTACTGTGGGAATGTGATTAGCACAGTTGTATCCACTGTCCACCTGTGACACAAGGTCCCTTGTCACACTTTCAGTGTGAAGTATACTACCAGCTCTGTTGTAGTTCTTGGCTACAGATTTTTTTAACATAGGGGATGACAATGCACCTTTTGGAATTGAGCTAGAGCCCATGGCTTTGACAACAGCCATCTGTCCCAGTGAGGCCCCTTTTGTAGGATGTCCACATCTTTTGTGTTTACCATTATGGCTCATAGTTTGCAGTCCTCTGGTAAATTCAGCTGCCACAGACCTGCCATGTTAATGTTTACTTCAGGGAAGTAGATACTACACAGCCTGGGAAGTTATCTGGTCCCATGGCTGCTGTGATAATGGCTTTGGGGAGTGTTTATTACCTGTGCAGCCATGATGACAGCAACTTTGCAGTCTTCCATTATGGAGATGTGCTCTTTCATTGGTGTGAGGGGGTACAGTTAACAGTGATCCTATCTGCTAGGATGTTGGCAATATCGGTTGGCTCTGTATATTTACTGCCATTGAGCTGTAACTAGGAACAGATCTGACTGTAACCATGACATGAACCTGTCTGTTGGGAAGAGATCTCCTGAGTAGACAGTACGCCACAGAGTACAGATTGGGTTACATTCAGTCTTGTTACATAGGGTGGCTATTTGAGGCCAGTAATCCTCTTGTTAAGGTACTTCATTGGTCTTTCTAGCTGCTGAACGTGCCTAGTCAGATTCATCGCAAGTGTGTTGTGGTACTTTCTGACAGGTCTGATGACTGCTGAGTAGTGGGAACCTCCTTTGACCTACGTGCACAGACCTTGGCAGTTTGTGTGAATACATAGCATGATTTTCCAACCACTTTGTGAATGTGTTTCTGGAAGTAGAGATGACTATTCACATTTGTCCATAGATACCTAATTATCACATCCGAATTTAGCCTAAGTGTGTGAGCATGCCCAGTATGAGCTTTCAGTATGTTGCAGCCTGACATTTGATTTGTTTCTTTAAGTGTGTGAGCAAGCCCAGTATGACCTTTCAGTGTGATGCTGAATGGAATCCACTACATTTGTTGGAGTGTGTGAGCACGCCCAGTATAGACATTTATACTATATATGTATGGAAAATCAAGTTGTATTTTTACAGCAGGGCTCACCTTTGTGTCATAGATCAACAGGGATCATGCTGTGCCTGCAGGGCTTCCATGCGACACTTTGCATAGACTTACCAACATTTCTACATACAGGGGGAACAGCTATTCTTTGTACATTTCTACCCGGGGACACACCTGATTGTTACTGTGGGTGTACATAGGATGTGGGTTTCACCTGACACTTATACACATTTGCTATGCCTGCACTGCTATGTACAGGACACCATTTCAGTCTGTACTGTTGCCGATCATAGTGGCTTGAAGCATACTACTGTACTACAGATGTTGGCATCCAATGTCAAGTATATTACACTGCAACTTCATAGCCTACACAACCCACATCACACCGCCTAGCCTGATGTTCTCGGTCTGCATAGGCGTGTTGGGGAGGTTACCCATTTGCCTCTTTAGGAGCATGATACTGCATTTCTTTGTGTTTGCATTAGTGTACAATTGTCCTGCTGTGTCTGCACCATTGAAATGCTATCATGGCTTAGTGGTTCAGTACTGTGACTATAGTGCAACGTATCCTGGGTTTGAGCCCTGTCATTGCTTTTTCTTGCCATGTTGGGCAGACCAGACTTCTTAAGGAACAGTACAGCAGGTATGAGCATGTTTAACTGACTTTGCTCAACTTTGGCCAACGTTGCACTAGTTGGCATGAGCAATTTTGTTTACATATACTAGATACTGGTAAAAGCTGCTTAGCACTGCTTTATATTGCTTAAAGCATGGCAATCATGCCTCAGGTGGTGCTGCAGGGCTGCCTATGTCTGATGCACATACTACACTTCCTATACATGTTTGGAAACAGGTAGTGTCATGTTAGGCATCCCTATTATTTTATGTGTGTCAGAGGGAGATATCATTTCCAGGGTTCCTACTGAGCCAGTGTATGTGCTATGTGTTGCCTCTTTGCCAAGGCCAAGGCCAAGGCATACTGGGCATGGTTCCTTCTGCCTACTGGGGCAGGCTCAGGTTGTTCCTCCTCCGAGTCACATTGTGCCTGTGCAGGCCTTGGCAATGGTGGGGGGCTGTTTGGCCCTGCCCCATACTGTTCCTGCTGCAGCTGTTTTCACAGGATCATATTGTGTAACATGACACATACCATGACAATTTGGGTACATGTAGTTGGTGAGTACTGCAAGGCTCCACCAGATGTGTCCAGGCAATGGAACAATGACTTGAGCATCCCAAACACATGCTCGATTACATTTCGTGTTTGTGCGTGTGCTTCGTTATGGTATTTTTGTTCAGGTGTGTGTGCATTTCTGATGGGTGTCATCAGCCAGGGTTCCAGTGCGTATCCAGCATCCCCCCACTAAGTGACTGTCAGGGATGTCCCCATTAGCAAATGTCTGGTACAGCTGCGACAGATGCCAGATATGGGAATCGTGGTAGCTTCCAGGGCAGCCAGCACACACATTCAGTATTATGCCCTGGGCATCACACATGACCTGACAGTTGATGGAGTGGAAGCCCTTGCAGTTGATGTAGGCCCTACCCCGCTCACAAGCTGGTGCTTTGATGTGTATGTGTGTACAGTCAATTGCACCCACTACCTCAGGGTATTCTGTTATTTGATGGAAGAGATGCATGTTGCTGGCCAATACCTCACATGAATATGGGAAATATACATGATCACCGACATGTGCTGACAAGGCATTCAGGAACTGGTGCAATACTCTGGATGCTGATGCCTGTGAAATCCCCATCATATCACCAGTTGGTCTCTGGAAGGTACCTGTTGCTAGTATTCTTAGGCCAACACATTACCTTGGTTTCCACTGGGATATATCCCCTCTGTTGGTTCTGTGTGTGAGGCATGGCTTGCACAGCTCAACAATTTGCTGCAGGAGGTCTCTGTCCACTCTATAGCCCTTCACTATCTCCAGCTCATGTAGCCCCTGGTAGGTTACCCTGGGTCTGTACACTCTTCTCCATCTCCTCACTGTGGGTTGCTCAGCAGCATTCGCAATGGCATCACCCTCAGCATCTTGCACATGTCGCCTTATAATAGCAATGGCAGCCCCTAACATTCTTTTGTCTCAGTTAAGCTTTTTAAGTTTTCACTTCTCTTTGTAGACTGCAGTGTTGCAGTGTTTCTGAGAAAAACATGGGGGAATGTTGTTTGCAGAGTTTTAAGTGCTGGGCTGGGCTAGGCTAGTGTACTGCCTTTGTAATTGGCTGATTCTGATTGATTTCACCTGGCAGCTCTGCTAGTTCTCCTTGGTTAACTTCCTACTACTTCCTTTCCTTCCTTTCCCATTTCTGTTTCCACAGGGGGCAGCACCGTGCAAACAAGTGCACACACGCTTACACGGGCTTAGGCGGGTGCACAATCATGCATACACGCATAGACAGCCTTACACAGGCGCACACAGGTTTAGAACGGTTTACAGGCGTGCACATGCACGCACACAGTGTAAGCAGCTTTGCAAGAAACTTCAATGATAGCCAAGGCATACACCTTCGGTTTCTGGGTTTCAGTTTAGACAACTGTAGACACACCTCTTCCAGTCCTGAGTAACTCACAGCAACCACATGCCACTCTGCTCCAATAAGCTTAAAGTCTTTTTGATACATACCCCCTCATGATGTCACCTATCTTCTACTCTGTTACTCCCCTAATCCTACTGTTACACTCTACAGACATGGTTCACATGGCAGGGAAATTTGGGATTCACTATCCTTATGCTCATTTGCATAGGATTGCATACTAATGCTTGGTTACATCTCTCAGTCTGAGCTTCCCCCCTTAGCAACCACTACTCAGTAGCCATGTTGTCTTCAGCCTGCCATTTACCTGCATGACAGGTGAATATTTTGAATAAAATCCCTATTTGTGATTTTTATTTTTTGTTTTTAGGGTTTTTAGAGCACCGCACATTTGCGCGGTGCTGCGCTACGCTTAAACATCGAAGATCGAGGAAAAAAAAATATTATTTTATTATTTTGCAACGGATAAAAATACCAATGGCCGTATATTTGGTCATTGGCATGCTTCCTCAACTGGATACATCCTTTATTTGGAGCTGTCATAGCTCCATTTTGCTATTTTCAGAACAGTACTCAGTTGCCAACCAAGTACATTTCTGCAAATAACACTACTCTTACTCAGACAGGTTAGTGTTTCCTGGATCGCAAATTTACCTCATTTGCTTTCAGCAGCAAATGAAGTAATTTGCATAAACTAACCATGTCCGTGCAAGAGTCATTTTAGGAGCTCTCTTGCACGCCCCTGCTCGCTGTTCCTGGATCGCTCGGCAGACATGTTGGCTTGCTGGAGTCTTACTCTACTCTTAGACTCCATGCAAGCCTTCATGAATCCGGCCCATAGTTTTTGTGTCAAAGAGAGTAAACTCTCCACAGCACACTCAAAATCATTCATGGTGAAATCAAGATCTGATGTTAAACATATACAAAACAAAATCATACATATAATAAATAATATATAAATTTTCAAAAAATCAAGTTCTGCAATATTTTCCTATCAAAAGATGAAAATTAAGAAGACTATTAACAGTAAAAACAATGTTCAACAGCATGCATAACACTGCACTTCTAAGGGAAATAGTGAAAGTTTCCTCAGTAACAATAGGAACAAACAATTGTCAAACATAGAAGCCATATAAACAATGTTACAAGCAGAAATTACTGTAAACACACTGAATGAAAAATAAACTATTATAATAAATGTTTATTTTAAATAAAATAAAAAGAAAAAGAGAATAATACATTGAATAATGAAATGTGGGGAAGGGGATCCCTAAATTGAGCTAATCTGAGCAATAAGCTGGAAAAATCAGCACTGAATCCTGTGAAGAGTCATAGGACTTTCTTTTTAGGGTGGCAGAAAAAGACTGAACACTCACTTCCTGTGACAGCTAAATGCTTCCTGTTTCATCTCAGAATATGCTCAGCCAAATAGCAGTCACAGGAAGAGAGAGGGAGGGGTTTCTAAGCTTTATAAAGCTGGCCAGTAATGGGTTACTATGGCAAATAACCCAAAATGCAAATGAGAATGATAAACATCTCCTCTGACTTTAAACTTAATAACTGTTTTATTATCTTAAAGGTACTTCCAAAGGAGAGATCTTTAGGTGGTGAGCTTAGGACTGGGTGTGTGATATGTTTTAATATTTATTTGATTTTATATGTATATGCATTTTTAGCATTGTCTGTTTGCTGTCATAATTTACAGGGATTTATATTAGTGCTACATTTATTACTGCTATTTAGTGTGTATAGTCTGACAAAACTGTGATGCTTTTTATTACTGCTCATTGTATATGTAGAGCTTGGTGATTAATCCAGTGTTTATATGCTTGCTTACATAGGAAACTAGACTGGCTTCATAGACAATTCCTTTTTGATATCTGCTTCACTGCAGTTGCATTTAGTATTAATAAGCAGAAACATACAGTTGCTGTGTGTTTTGTACACAAACAGCAGAAACACAGCATTTGTTACAAATGCTAGCCAATATCTTACCTAACTACAGTTCTAACTGGTATTGGTTAGCAAACATACCTGCTATCAGTAAGGAGAAACATACAGTTTGTTTATTTGGTATCTGGTATTTGAAAAGCTGAAACAGTATTTGTTACCTAACTACAGTTTCCATTGTATTAGTTAGCAGAAACATACAGTTTATTTGGCATCTGAAAAGCAGAAACAGTGTTGGTTGCAAACTCTAATCTGCATCTCAACTAACTACAGTTCTAACTGGTTTTGTAAGCAGAAGTATACTTGGTATTTGTAAGCAGAAACATACAGTTGTTTATCTGGTATTTGAGAAGCAGAAACACATTATGTTACACATTCTAGCCAGTATCTTACTTAACTAACTATGGTGCTACTTCAACCTGTTAGACTTAGTACATTGTTAAATTTGCCTGCAATGATCTGCTTAGCATTGTTTCCTATTCTTTGTGATTCTTTTCTTTTCCCCAGACATTTATCTATGTTATTGTACCAACTCTCTGTATTCTGATAATCCTTCCATCTCTCTCTAATATCCTCTACTCTCCTAATTGTCCCCATTTCTCCTAAAACTGTACTCATCAATTTCTGCTCACACTCTCTTTTTTTCTCTTTTTGCAGTTTGCTCAGGCCATCCACAAGCCTCGGGATTGCACCCCCCCCCCACCCCCCGCCGCTGCCTTTGGTTCTGAAGCAATTTTCAGCTAATGCTCAAATCAGCCCTAGGAATTCGCAACTTGTAAATACAAGCCTTCCAGTAGAATTAATTAGGTGAATGTCATTGAATTTGTTTATAACAATTTTCTCGTACTTTGTGATCATCTTTGTGAGGTAAGCACAGCTGCACTGAGCTCCATTCACCTTCTAACTTGGAGAGTTTTAATGAAGTTGGCCACTCGGTAGGAACATACCCTACTAATCCACCCTTCTTACCATAGCTAGGTGGAATTTTTAGTTAAAGCATACTCCCCATTCGATTGTTCCAACTTCCCACTCCCTCCTAGGGAAGCTAACCACAGATTAATTATTATTGAATCTTACCTTACCTTATCTTTAGGCTAAGCTACCTTCTTGCTCAGTCAATCTCTTGCTGTTACTGATAGGTTTCTGCAGCTTTAGGTTTTCTTGTTCTAGCCCGCTCCATTTGCCCTTTGGGCTGACTCCACTCCCCTCCCTACCCCCAAATTCCACCCATCCCCAGTACTCCTACACTTATAGCCCATATATCCCCACCTCCACCACAACAGCCTATTACCATCCCTCAGTCATCATACCCACTCCCACTTCCACTCCACACCCTCCACCTCACAAAAACCTCCTCTGTACACCCCCACCCACACCATGCAAGACACACTAGGACTACTACTACTAACTCTCACCACTCTAGCTTACACCACACCCATGCACTCTAACATACCAACAAACACTACCTACCACATAACACACACCCACACACACAACCTCACACAAATATAGTAATATGTTCCACACTATTTAACAACTCATTACTCTACAAACACAAAACAGCAACCATACTACCTCACAAAAGGTTAACAGTACCCAAAAAATGCAAAGATATAGCATATGCCATAAAACTCACACTATTCCTCAGAGAATGGCTAATAATCTCAGCGGACATACACCCCAACCCAGGTCCAAGCAACCCAATCCTATCCCAGAAACACAAGTCAGACCTACTTATTATCAATATAAACACACATAGCATATCCAATAAACTACATGACTTTCACGCATTCATAACCCACTACTCCCCAGACATACTAACCGTTACAGAGACCTGGCTAAAACCTGCCACACAAAACAAAGAAATTCTTCCCCCAGACTATAACATCTTAAGGCAAGATAGAGGTACCAAAAAGGGAGGTGGAGCTGCAATCTTATTTAAAAATACACTCAACCTCCAAACACTAAAAACACCACTTCCCAAATTCCAGAATGCAGAGACATTAGGCTCCATTATGTCCCTTAAAAACAAAAATAGAATCAACATCCTCTGTAGTTATATTCATACAGGAAATAACTCACCTATAATAGAAGAGATACTACAATGGGCCACAATCAACCTACCCACGAAACCATCCTGATATCAACATCCTCTGTAGTGATATTCCTCCAGGAAATAACTCACCTATAATAGAAGAGATATTACCATGGGCCACAATCAACCTACCCCAAGAAACCATCCTGCTATCAACATCCTCTGTAGTTATATTCATCCAGGAAATAACTCACCTATAATAGAAGGGATACTACAATGGGCCACAATCAACCTACCCACGAAACCATCCTGATATCAACATCCTCTGTAGTGATATTCCTCCAGGAATTAACTCACCTATAATAGAAGAGATACTACAATGGGCCACAATCAACCTACCCCAAGAAACCATCCTGCTATCAATATCCTCTGTAGTTATATTCATCCAGGAACTAACTCACCTATAATAGAAGGGATACTACAATGGGCCACAACCAAACTACCACAAGAAACCATCCTGCTAGCAACATCCTCTGCAGTTATATTCCCCCAGGAAATAACTAATCTATAATAGAAGAGATACTACAATGGGCCACAATCAACCTACCCCAAGAAACCATCCTGCTATCAATATCCTCTGCAGTTATATTCCCCCAGGAAATAACTAATCTATAATAGAAGAGATACTACAATGGGCCACAATCAACCTACCCCAAGAAACCATCCTGCTATCAACATCCTCTGTAGTTACATTCCTCCAGGAAATAACTCACCTGTAATAGAAGAGATACTACAATGGGTCGCAACCAACCATCCCCAAGAAACCATCCTGCTATCAGCATCCTCTGTAGTTATATTCCCCCAGGAAATAACTAATCTATAATAGAAGAGATACTACAATGGGCCACAATCAACCTACCCCAAGAAACCATCCTGCTATCAACATCCTCTGTAGTTATATTCATCCAGGAAATAACTCACCTATAATAGAAGAGATACTACAATGGGCCCCAATCAAACTACCACAAGAATCCATCCTGCTATCAACATCCTCTGTAGTTATATTCATCCAGGAAATAACTCACCTATAATAGAAGAGATACTACAATGGGCCACAATCAACCTACCCCAAGAAACCATCCTGCTATCAACATCCTCTGCAGTTATATTCCCCAGGAAATAACTAATCTATAATAGAAGAGATACTACAATGGGCCACAATCAACATACCCCAAGAAACCATCCTGCTATCAACATCCTCTGCAGTTATATTCCCCCAGGAAATAACTAATCTATAATAGAAGAGATACTACAATGGGCCACAATCAACCTACCCCAAGAAACCATCCTGCTATCAACATCAACATTCTCGGTCACCCACATCCCCCAAAACCTTTTTAAGTTTTTCTGGCTATTCCCTTTAGCATGTCGAGGGATCAGTTGCTAATGTCCTCTCCTGCTCAGCTGGTGAACCTGGGAATATTGAGGCAATGTTACAATTGCCTCATGTACACAGACAACCCTCTCCTCCTCCCACAAAACACAAATACATGCGAGAGATGCAACTATATGGCCAAACTGGAGGCTGAGCTCTCTCAACATAGGACTAGCAAGACCAGACAGGAGGAGAAGGTAACCACACACACCATAGACCCAGTCTCACATAATACCATCACAACCTCAAATCATACACATAAACACACAAAGACATACTCGGAGGCTCTGATCAAAAATCTACCAAAACAGCAGAGACCACCAAAGCAGACACCCAAACAACTACCACCTCAGAACACAACACCTGCAACACATAGACCACACAGTCTGAGTGTCAAGCAGTCACAGCCCTTAAGGCCAAATACAATGCCAGATACACTAGTCATTGGTGACTCCATAGTCAGACACACTGACATCCCGCTCACCAGACTGAGTAAGGAGAAGGTCACAGTAAGATGCCTGTCGGGTGCTAGAATTCGCCACATAACGCATGCACTCAGGTCTCTCAACAGCAGGTACAAGTACGACTCAATCATTGTCCACGCTGGTGTTAACGACCTGAGACGTACCTCCTTGGACTACATGAAAAGAGACATAGAGGAGCTCTCTGATTATGTAGCCCAAGCAGGTATGACCCTGACCTTGAGCAGTATCCTACCTTCACCAAGAATGATGCCACAATACAGAGATAAGATGATCAACTTTAACAATTGGCTTAAACTCTGGTGTCATTCAAAGGGGATCCAATGTCTGTCTGCCTGGGATGACATGCTGGACAAGCCACGCTGCTTCATGAGGGCGGCTTGCACTTGTCACCCTGGGATTCCGGATTTTGGCAAAGGCTCTTGCCACCCCCATAGTGCCTTTTTTAGGCAAGGCTCAAATTCTAAACCTACCACCCTAGAACACAACAAAGAAAAAAACTAAGGGTAATGCTGCTCAATGCCAGAAGTCTCAACCTCAAGATGCACGCACTCGAGGCCCTTCTCAGTATGGAGAACATCGATGTCTGTGCTGTGACAGAAACCTGGTTCAAGGCTCCTGAGAGCACCCCAGCACTATCAGGTTATACCTCATATCATGCGTTCCGGCCCCAAAACCCGGACAATACCAAGAAAGGAGGAGGGGTATCCATATTCATCAAGGACACCCATACCTCTAGACTGGTGGCAACGCATGATGCATCAGAAACCATCCAGGTGCAATTAACCATAGGCAAGACTGCTCTGCAATTTGTAGCATGTTACAGGCCACCCTCGCAAACTCAGGAACCTCATATGGCCTTCCTGAAAACACTGGAGGGGATAAATGTATCTCCGAACACCATCATACTAGGTGACTTCAACTACCCTAATATAGACTGGGAACACTACTCAAGCCCAAACACTCTAGCCCAAAAGTTCCTGGAATTCATAAACTCAAATGGCATGGAACAACTAGTCATCATCCCCACAAGAGGAGAAAACATACTTGATCTCATCATCACGAACATGGGAGCACAATGTTCAACACCGGAAGTATACCCCTCACTGGTGAGATCAGATCACAAACTAATCTCGCTGGAGGTTCTCATCCCGCCCCCACCCGAAATAAAAAAGACCACAGTAAAGAACTTCTCGAAACCCGACTTCACACTTCTAAAGACTAGTGTGGTCTCCTTTAAAGCCCCTGAACCGGCGGTAAACATTACTCAAACCGCTGAATCACTTACAAATGCCTTCTACCAGCACCTGCAGGGCTGCATGGATCAGGCAATCCCAAGCAAAACAAAGACTCTTTGTACCAAAGGCAAGCGTCCAGTCTGGTGGACCCCAGCCATAAACAAACTCTACAACAAAAGGAGAAAGCTACTACAAGATAGAGCAAAATCCTTAAAAGGTAAGACACCGCTGATCACTATAAGTAAAAAGCTAAGAGCTCTCATAAAATCATCCAAAGCTAATTTTGAGAAAAAATAGCTAAGGACTCTAAAGACAACCATAAGGCATTCTTCAGCTATGTCAGAAACCTAGGAGGAAACTCCCAGATATGCTCAGAATTAGTTCAAAATGATGTGAAGATTACTGATCCTACAGACATTGCCAACATACTGGCTGACAGGTTCAGTGCAAACTTCTCCCCCCCCCCAAAACAAAGAAATCTATACCAAATGATTGTGGCCCCAAACATCTCTAGCCCAGGTGAGAACTGCTCTCTCCAAGGCAAAGAACACAGCATCCATGGGACCTGATGGTGTCCCCGGCTGTGTGCTCCATGAACTCAACGAGGAATTAAACCCACAGTTAGGACAGCTGTTTAATCTTAGTCTCACCTCTGGATATTACCCAGGAGTGGCGCAGCGACTGTGGTCCCACTCCACAAAGGCGGTGCCTCCACCGACCCTGGAAATTACCGTCCCATTAGCTTGACAAGCCTTATCTGCAAAGCCATGGAGAGGATCATAATGGATCTCATAAATAAAGACATAGGGAATTTGCAGACTTTGGATCCAACCCAGTTTGGCTTTGTCAAAGGCAGATCATGCCTCTTAAACTTGGTTGACTTTTTCGAAACAGTCACCAAGGCCATTGACGAAGGAAAGGCAGTCCATACAGCCTACCAAGACCTGGCGAAGGCTTTCGATACAATACCCCACTCGGGCATCATTGATAAACTCATCAACTTAAATGTAAACCCATACATTACAAGATGGATTGCAAACTGGCTGAGTGACAGAACCCACAGGGTCAGAGTTGCTGGCGCCATGTCAGACTCAAAGCCTGTCACAAGTGGTGTACCACAGGGCTCAGTCCTGGGCCCACTCTTGTTTGGCATCTACTTTTCTGAAGTACAAGCAAACATAGGAGGGTTATGGCTGACAAAGTTTGCAGATGACTGCAAACTGGGCCGTAGTTGAAAACACATCCAACACAGATATCCTTCAGAAGGGTCTCACAGAAACGGATAACTGGTGCCAGAGCCATGGCCTAAAGTTAAATGCCAAGAAATGCATAGTCATACCCTTCGGGAAAAATAAGGTCACCCCTAGCTACCATATAGGAGGCAATCCCTTGATCACAGAAGAAGTTATCAGGGACCTGGGAACCCAGGTGGACAGTAGCCTTTCATTCGACACCCATATTGCTAAAGTAGTTAGGAAGACCTTCTACATTGCCCACCTTATCATGAAGGGATTCACATCTAGATCAAGGGAAGTCATAGTCTCCCTATACTCATCACTCATCAGACCAATGAGCGAGTACAATGCCCCATTCGGAATGTATCTGACCCGACACTTGCAGCAGCTGGAGAGGCCACAAAAGTTCCTCACCAAAAGGATAAAGGGTCTCAAAAATCTGTCTTATGCTGCCCGACTGAAAGAACTCCAGTTATATTCAGTTGCTTACCGCTTGCTCAGAGGTGACCTATGCCTGACATACAAGGCCATGTCAAACCCAGATTTGATGAACATGCTTGATCTCAAAAAATCTAGATCCCTCAGAGCCACAAGGGCGGGAGACTTAAACCTTGACACGGTTATTAATAGGACGTGCTGGAGGGATAGATTCATCACCCAAAGACTCCCTATGCTGTGGAACAAAATCCCAGTCTATGTGAGGCAGAGCACCTCGCTGGCCTTGTTCAAGAGGAATCTTGACCAATAGATGGGGGATCGCAGATACACCCCAGGGGTTACCTCAGTGTCACTGCTAGACAGAGGCACAGCAAAATAAAGGGCATAGTTTCTCCAAACTAAAGGGGTGGCGTAAGCCACAAAACTATGGGCTAGGCTTATAAATGCCCTCGGGCAGATAGCCTAGTATGAACCTATGAACCTATGAACATCCTCCGTAGTTACATTCCTCCAGGAGATAACTCACCTGTAATAGAAGAGATACTACAATGGGTCGCAACCAACCATCCCCAAGAAACCATCCTGCTATCAGCATCCTCTGTAGTTATATTCCCCCAGGAAATAACTAATCTATAATAGAAGAGATACTACAATGGGCCACAATCAACCTACCCCAAGAAACCATCCTGCTATCAACATCCTCTGTAGTTATATTCATCCAGGAAATAACTCACCTATAATAGAAGAGATACTACAATGGGCCACAATCAACCTACCCCAAGAAACCATCCTGCTATCAACATCCTCTGTAGTTATATTCCTCCAGGAAATAACTCACCTATAATAGGAGAGATACTACAATGGGCCACAATCAACCTACCCCAAGAAACCATCATGCTAGGTGACCTAAACAGACTGGCTAGCCTGCAACTCCAACAACCCTTCAAACCATATTAACTTATTTGGATTCTCACAACTAATCCAAGAACCCACCAGAGTAGACAAACAATCCAATAGAACCTCCATTCTAGATTAGACACTAGTTAATATCCCTACAAAAAAATTATCATGTGGGCTGCTTACCTGATACACTGAGTGACCACTGCCCCACATTTCTCCTTCAAAAACAGGCAAAAATACCCAAACCCATGCTATTCAAGGAGACTAGGGATGAGCACAAAGTCAATCCACAAACTCTTAACAGTATACTCTAGCAACATGACTGGAATTCACTAAAAACTCTACCTTGAGGGTTGGGTGTTTGCTTAACAAACACAAGGTGCAGGGTTTGAGTCTCACAAGAGATAATTGGCTAGGCTTAAAATGGCTCACAAGGGCAGTTAGCTTAGTACTAATCTATGAACCTATTTAGACCAGGCAGTTGATTTTTTTAGTACTACTTTTATGAATGTACTAAATGTACTAGCTCCCATCAGGAAACTCAGGACTAAAGTTAACTATGCCCCATGGCTAAATAGGACAACAAAAGCCTTAATAAAAGCCAGAGACAATGCCTGGAAAACCTGGAAGAAGAATAACACTATCCAAAGACAGACAGAAATATCAAGAACTATGAAATAAGGCCAAAACCCAAACAAAATTTGATAAAAAGAACTACTTCTTAGACATCCAAAACAAGCACTCTAGAAACCCCCAAAAGTTCTTGCAGGCCATCAATACCCTTCTAAAACCAGGCAAAAACATCACCCCATCTCCCAACAACAATTCTGATAATGATAGCATAGCTTCAAAATTCGACCATTACTTCACAGAATCTGTCCTCACACTATCTATCCAACTATCCAACAAGAACACTAAAACCACCCCAACTGTAGAACAAACTAACATACCCACCTTCACACTCTCACCTGTACCAACCTCTTCAGTTAAAAAGCTACTCTCTAAACTAAAACCCAACACACTCGCAGCAGATGGTTTACCCAAAAATTTTATAAATTTAACTGCAGAATCATTAGCCTACCCTGTCTCAATTCTTATAAACCGCTCTATACAAGAAACCTACGTACCCTATCTATGGAAAGTGTCACATATAATTCCCCTTCACAAAGGTGGAAACTCCTATGAACTATCAAACTACCGGCCAATTGCTATCTTGTTCCCCCTTTCCAAACTTCTGGAGAACTGTGTTCACACCCAGGTAATGCACTTCTTATCCTCACAAAACCTCCTCTCCCCCACACAGCATGGTTTCCGCCCAAACCATAGCACAACCACTGCTCTACTCTCCTTCACCAATCAGATTAACCATATAAGAAACAACAACAAATTTATCTCAGCCATATTCCTAGATCTATCAAAAGCATTTGATATGGTCTCCCACAACCTACTCTTAGACACTCTGTCAACCTCATCCTTCACCCCCTCTAGTACTTCATGGTTTAGAAGCTATCTCTCTGACAGAAAACAATCAGTTAAATGGCAAAGTACACTATCTCCTCTATTACCAACTAGTATAGGTGCCCTACAAAGATCAATACTGGGTCCACTACTATTCACCATTTTCACTAACAAACTACATACTTCCACCTTGCATGTATGACTTATGCAATACGCAGATGACTCCACCCTAATCTGCTCAGTCCCATCCATAACCACTCTTCAAAAGCTCACCCAAGAATCCTTCTGCTCCGTGGAACAATGGATTAACGATATCAAACTCATTCTAAACCCCAGCAAGACCAAAATATTCCTTTTTACCCCCAATAAATCCAAATCCACACATCCTACCTTCACTATCACCTCCAGAAATGGGACCACAATCTCCCCCTCCCCTCACACTAAGTTGCTCGGGGTTGAAATAGATAACAATCTAAACTTTAATGTCCATAGCTCACAAACCATCACAAAGGTACATAAGAAACTGGGAACCCTATACAAACACAAACAGTTCCTATCGGACCAAGCTAGAATCTCCTTAGCCCAAACCCACCTCTTGTCTACCCTAATGTATGCATCACCAATCCTAATTCTAACAAACTAGAGTCATGTTACAATACAATTGCAAAATTCGCTAACAACTTCACTTTTAGAAGTCATCACTGTCTTGCCCTGAAGCAACTACAGTGGTTAGAACTCCCTCAGCTAATTAGCTATCACCAATTAGTCCTCGCCTTCAACATAAGGAACCCTCTGAAAACCCCAGCCCTAAACCAACTTCTAAACCAATATTCTGCAAATCGCCCTCTATGCTCATTTAACAAAACCCTGCTCTGCATAACCAAAGCCAGTAACACTGCAGGGAAAAGTCTGTTCTCCCACACCATTGCTAGGTAATGGAATAACCTCCCTCAAAGTATCTCCTCTGCACCACCCATCTCACTTTTCAAGAAATCACTAAAGTCACACCTCTTGCAATCATGGCTCTGTCCCTGTATCACATAAAATCTTTTCTGCTCTCCTTCTAACTTGCCACACCTCATCTCCTCTGCTTACCTCAGCTATTCTGTACTCCCTATCAGGAACTACTATCCTACAAACTATTTCTCACGCTATAACATATTTCCTGAATAGCATTATTTTCCAGATTCCATTCCTTCATTTTTATGCTTTGTACTACCAATAGGGAATTCAAAGTTTTGCTATCTATATACCAAGCTTGTTCAAATCAAACTAAGGTATGTAAAATCTCCTAGACTGTATATATGCCACTGTATAGAAATTTTCTGTCATTCGTGGATTGTGTTGTCATATAGACATGGAGCTCTGATTGTATATATGGCTCTGTACAGAAATGTTTTTGTCATTTGTTGTATTTGTACCATTATGTAATGGAGTTTTTCTCCCCAGGCATCCTCTGTAAATGGACCTTGTTCCAGTCAGACTTTCCTAGTAAACAAATGTAAAATAAAAAAAAAAATAAAATAAAATATTTAGTCAGTAATGTGCAATGTTAAAGAAAGACAAGTTATGTAATTAGCAAAATGCCGGATCCTTGCTGTTCTTCTCTATCCACCCTCATGTTGAATCTGTGCTGACATCTTTTCAGCTTCAGAATTTCTCAAGCACCCAAGCTACATCCCTTTTCCAACAATACACTATAGTCCTACAGTCACTCAGATAAATTTCACACTTACTGAGACAGATGTAAGAAGCAGGAATTAAGAAAGGCTACTGGTTTAAATCTAAGACGTCTATCAAGGAAAGAGAGACAATTCAGATGGGGATGGTGGGATGGAATGTGTTGCTGAGGTGGATAGAAATAGGCAATAGGGATCCAACCACTACAATAAATACAATGTCTGTATCCTATGTTGCCTCCATTCACTTCAACCGATGGGACAAAATACCCAGTTTCTATTTTTCTCAGGTGGCATCACAAAAGGATAACCTTCAGAATAGCAGATTCAAAGGAAACCCTGGATCTCAACCTTGACAAAGGTATGAATTACTGACCACATTATTACAATATAAATGCCATCAAGGGAAGAATTTTTGAAGAAGACCATAGAAACTGCAACTGATTTTGCAGAATGAGCCTTTGGTTTGGAATCAAGATATATATTTTGCTAGATTATGTGTATCATGAAATGCAATTGGACAACTATCTGGAAAGAGTTACTTTAGAAACTTTAGTTCCTACATTGAAGGAGAGAGAGTGAACAAAGGAAGGGTTAGGTCTCAGAGATGTTTTATCTTTATGAAAGACTGAGTAAGTTGACTTGCAAGAAAGAGCAGGCAGTTCTAAAATCCTATTTTTTGAAGTAATAGCCACTAACTGAGGGTCTTCCATGATAATGCTTTAAAGTACTAAAGGAGGCAAGTTTAAAGGCCCAGTAGAATTAAATTCAGATTTAATGGTGGAGTTGGGTATTTGATCAGTGATATAAGGAGGAAGGCTCCATAGAGAAAGGTTCTATATACCTCATAAGAAGCTAATATGGAAGAGTTGAACCCTTGGTGGAAATTTGAAATGGTTGCTAGCTGAATTGTTACAGTTAAGTAACTTGTCCGTGTCAAACAATGTGGTGAAGAACTGTTAGACTGAAGACATAGGTGCTCAGAAAGGATCCAGGCTCTGGTGTAGTTTCCAAAGAAAAAATATTTTCCATTTAGTCTTGTATAGCTTACTGATATAATGTTTTTGAGAAGCTGATAGGATTTGAACCATTGTATGAAAAAAGATGTGTTAGTGGCCATCATTGGGAATGTAGAAACCATGTGGTTAGTCAGAGATGTGATGTCCATGGGAGGCCTTGCAGATGGGTAAAAGAGATGATCTGGTCCACCACATAGGTTATTTTAAGGCCAAAGCATGGAAAATAAATTTTCCTGGACAAGAAGGGGGTATGAGGAAGACAGATGCACTACAGAGAATGCTTTCTGCAGAAACTGTATTATGAGAGGAGGAGGAGAAAAGGCATAGAGCAGACCAGGTGGCTCAAGGATGGACTAGTATGACCCTGGGTGACTGTTTCTGTGAAGAGATATAGGCAAAATGTCTGATAAAATTGCTCTTGGCAGAGAAGAGATCACAGTAGGGCTGACACCAGTAACCAAAAATACCCTGTGCTTCAGCCTGATTTAGGGACCACTCATGGGGCATCAATGTCCAAATACTAAACCTGTCTGCTAGAAGGATGGGATGACCTAAAATATGCACTGCAAAGATACCGCCCATTGCCACACTCTGATGGCCTCTCAGCATAGAAGGTATGAGTGGGTTCTTTCCTGCTTTGTTTATAAACCACACTACAGAAGTGTTGTCTGTGTGGAATGAAATCACACCGTAGGGAAGGAAGTCCTGTAATTCCTGTAACAATAGGGGAAAAAAAGTTATATACTCACCGCAACACTAGATCCATGTTGTCTTCTTCCATCCATCTCAACCTGTGGGTTCCTCAAATCCAGTTGTATCTGATGCCAGTTATACCAAACCTTCAGTTCCAAAGCTCCACCTTCTCTCCCTTATTTCCCTTTGAGCCTACTACTCCTCAGATCAAATTTGGTCCTTATTCAAATAAATATATAATAAAAAAGGTTAAAACAGACCCTGTATGACAGCAAATTAAGAAAAACAGACCAGGGGGTCCCAATAAGTATTTAGACTGGTCCGTAAGGTCGCCTAAGAGATATACACTGAGATGACAATTTGGATGAGAAAACAGTGGGAGGGATGGTTGGCAGTGAAGGAAGAAGACAACATGGATCTAGCATTATGATAAGTACATAACTATCATAACCAATGTCTTTTCCATCCACCTCAGCCTGTGGGACAGAGTCTACAACCAGTCAAAAGGGATGTTCTAAGAGAGAGAGAATATTCTGCAACACAGAGGAGCCAAAGGTAGATCTAGAGCTGGACTTTCTACTTTGTAATGGTTGACAAAGGTAAGAGAACTTGATCATGTCAATGCTGCACAAATCTGATCCAAAGAAGTATGACTAAAATGGCTGTAGAAGTGTCAACCACACTAGTGGAATGTGCTTTAAGATTACAGGGAAGAGACAGGGTTTTAAGTAAACAAATGAGATACAGTCAGACAACCATCTAGACATGGTCATCTTGGAGAGTGATTTCCTCAGTTTAGATTTAGAAAAGGACAGAAATAACTGATTAGACTTTCTGAAATGTTTAGTCCAATTCAATAGAACCTGAGTTGATGATGGACCTCTTGACAATGAAGCATATCTTCCCCTTTGTTAGTAAAACTGGAAAAGAAAACAGGAAGCTGAATAGACTGGTTCAAATTAGATTCTGATGCCACTTTGGTAGGAAAAGATGGGTTAGGGTGCAAGTCAACCCAGTCCTTGTGAAACACCAACTAAACAGGTAAACAGGAAATGCCTGAAGCTTAGATCCTCTTCTGTCTGAAATGCTAGCCACCAAAAAGTGTTTTCCAAGAAAGGACCTTTAAATCAATTATAGCTGAAGGCTCGAAAAGAGCACAAGTCAGAACTTGTAAAACCACAGTAAGGTCCCAGGGAGTAACAGGGTCCCTTACTGGAGATCTGAGTAAGAAAGTACATTTTGATAGCCACAGAGATGCCAAGAGTATTTCTCCTTGAAGAATATGAAAGTTAGAACTGACTTCTAACTGAACCTTGGTGACAGGGTAACCAAAACCAGAATAAAAAAAAAAAAACAGATAAGAAATCAAGTACTGCATCTAAGGGAGTTGAAAAGGGGTCTATTCCTTTGAAAAAGCCCATAAGGAAAATCTTTCCATTTGCTAGTATACATTTCTCTAGTGGATTTTTTATTTTTTTTGAGAAGAGAGGTTATGATCAACTCATTCAGAAAGCTTGGGATCTTTGGCAATCATTGGAAGTGGTAAAACAAGGTGGTTAACTTGATGAACTTTACGTTCAGGTGAGGTTGACCCAATAGCTGAAAGATCATACCAGGAATCAAGCCCAGTACTTAAGGCATGTGTTTTAGATGAGGCCACATAAAGAAAAACCATACTTATCACTTATGAGGATCTCTATCACTCTGCAATGTACATTTCTATAGAAACGAGATTATAAGAGGTGTTAGCAGAAGAAATACAGGAAACCTAGGAGGCCAAGCATGCAGAAGAGTAGCCAGTAGCTACTGACCCTGTGGAGGAACCAATGCAAAATAGCTGTTGCATTTGGTGTTTAGAGAAGTGACAAAGAAGTCACAGCATGGCTGGCACCAGAGGCTGAAGATATGAGCCACCTCTAAAGAACTGAGAGAACACTCATGAGGTATGCTCCTACTGAGACTGTCCACTGGTATGTTGGTTCTCAGGGGAATGTGTTTTGAGAGGACATTGCCAATCACCAAAACATCCTAGCCTCCCTCTCACAGGGGGTAGAATTGAGTTCCCCTTTGTTTAAATACCACACCACAGGCAGATTTCCTTACTGTATAGCTAACACACCATTGGGCAGAGTTTTGAAAGGCCTGCAACATGAGAAGAACCACTCATCTCCAGGACACTGATGTGAGGGTGGGCCTCTGATACAGACCAGGTACCTTAGATCATCTTTCCTTCAAAACATTCTCCTCACCCCAGGAGGGAAGCTTATATGGTAACTATGGCTGAGGACTTGGAAAGACCAAAGGCCCGACATATTACCCACTTGACCACACTCCTCCAGAGGGGGACTTTTCTTGTCTATCCCCATGCTGCCCAATCATCTCTAGTAGGTTGCCAAAGAAGGCATTGTGGGGGGACTTTGGGGACCACTCCCTTTCACTGAGTTCAGAATCCCCAGTGAGGAACTCCTCAGGGGAATTCAAGTGCTTTCTTCTATACAGGCTTTTTGTGTGATTCTCATGGAATAGATTCTGGGGGCACAGAAGCTGAAGGGGAGCCCCTAGCTGGAGCTGGTTGAAGTCTGTCTCTGCAGGCTGATCCAAGAAATACAGCAACCTCTTAGCAACATCAAACATTGACACCAGAGTCAGAAGGGAGGAGAAACAGTGTGTGTTCTTTTGACCCTCTGATCTCAGGGAAGCTAACGTTCCAACCACTAACTGGGTCTGGTCCAATTATGAGAAGAGAACTAAGCTATCAAGTGGTAAGCTGCCCAGAGGAAGAGAAAATCTGAAATGCTGAACACCAAGTGCTTCGGTCCAGCTTCTTAGCACCAGGATGCCATTGGAACAGACTTTAGAGTACAGGCCATCAAGGTAGAACTTGATGCCAAAGAGAGCCATGCTGTCAGCACCATCAAGGGGCAAACTAGATCTGGGAATGATCTTAAGTTAAAGGAGATCCAACAGAAGAAAGAAGCTTTCTGAACAGACTGAACAAAAGACTGAGCAGTCAACACCACTGAGAAATTCCCTCTGCCTTTAAAGCAAAGGAGGAGGAGATGATCCACAATTCCATCTTGGTCTTAAGGAGGAATCTCAAAAGCTGGTACAAATCAAAATTTTTAATGCACCTCAAAAATCTAGATGAAGCCACAAATTGAGACTTCTTGGGTCTGGGTATACAGATGGTGAATTTCTTGGTCCAAAAAAGTTATGAACTGGAAGGAAGGATGCTCTGGGGAAGATTCTTAATGGGGTGTGTGACATCCCACTTCTAGGCCAGTGATCAAGGAGTCTCAATCCTCACCACGGACACTGGTGAGTGATGTTCACTTGGAACAAAAATAGATTCACACAGTATTACAGGAAGCAGCTCTCTGCACCAAGCACAATTTCTCTTAAGAGCACACAGGGAAAATACTCCCATACAGGGGCTGGGTTTCCCTCTTTCTTACCAGGCCCCAAATAAGACCCCACACTGACCACAGCTGAAGAACTGAGTCCTCAGCCAAATCTTCCAAGCCAAGTCCTCCGCCACCCTCTCTGTGTAACCAGTGTTCTGTTTCCCTGCTCGAAGTAGCTGACACAAATATTAAGATTTGATTTTCACACACACACACACACACACACACACACACACACACACACACACACACACACACACACACACCTGGGAACCTGGGAAAGGCTGGCACAGATTTTCCAGCTATGCCCCCTCTGACCAGACTTTAAGGTATATACTACCACCAGAACACTTCAAAGCCAGCTACTCTATGGTTCTTACAAGGGTACCCAATTATACTGAGTAAAATTAATACTAATATAAATGGTAGTGTTTGACTAATGCAGCAATGCTTTCAGGAGAGTCCACAGTGTCAACATATAAATATAAGTACCCTCAAAGGCTAAAATATTCTCTAAAAAGACCAGCCACAATGAAAAGTATAAATATATTTAATAATTAATAAAAAAACATGAAAATGCTAAATATCTATTTACAATAAACTAGAGCTTCAATCACATGAACTATTAAAACTAACACAGATGGCAAGGTTCACACAGATACAGAAAAAAAAAACAATACTTAACTAATCTCACTATATTTTCCTGACTGATTAAAGAATTACTGTTCACTAGTTCACTTACTAGAACAAGATGACGTAGGTGAGTAGTCCTTCTTTGTCAGGTTTCAAAAACATAATTGTGTCTCATCTAGTATTAAAACATCATTTCAGTGCTGGATTACAGAATGACATTGCATACATCTGGTCATCCGATTTCTGGTTCCCACACTACCCCCTTAAATAGAAACTGAACCAGAATCTAGCACATATGCATCATAATACGCAAGCATAGAGCTTTGCTAAGATGTGTTGTATCATCTGGAAGCTATAAAACCATTTCAGAAATGTCCACCCTTCCGGTATAGTAATTAGTTCATCCCTACAGTAGGATTCCTAGTCTTGGTTTTCACAGACATTTTGTTTCTGGCTGCAATCAGAACTGCAAGATTCAATCATTCTGGCCTAAACCAGGTAATTTAATTTCAGACTATTTTTCAAAGTTAGCTGGAATGAGATTAACCTCTTCTCTTAAAGTATCATCTGTTACAATATATTCATTTCAATGGTTACAATACAGTCTGACATACAGATGTATTTCTTTTCTGTCCAGCAGGACCCACTGTCAGTACATTTTTTAACACAACTTCACAAATACATTTTCAACACAAGCACTTGTACAAATCAGTTTGTTATACAAATGACATATTATTATTTACAAAACTCCAGCTAGATATACTGGCATATGTTACACATCCACTGCCCTATTTCTGCTGGCATAGCTGGCAAGAACTCACATCATCACATCTTTCCACCTTTTGAAGACTCAAACTAGTTTCTCCAATGACCCTGGAGAAATGTTGTTTGATAGAAATGAGCCTGTCTGGGAAAACATTAACCCATACCCTGTCTTGAGAGTCCATCTGCATTGACATTGCTGACCCCACCATCATGCTGCATAGTCATATCATATGCCTGCAACCTAGGCTCCACCCTAATAGCTTGGCATTTTGCTGGCTGGCTCAATGAAACCACAGTGAATTTCTTTTCATACAGATAAGGTTGAAGCTTCCACAGTGCCCATACTATGGCTAGACATTCTTTTTCTACTGCTGCATAACAGTCCTCCATAGATTGGAGTCCATGGCTGAGATATAAAACTGGCTGCTCTTCCCTTTCTGAGGAAACCTGGCTGAGTATAGCCGCCACCCCATACTTTGAAGCATCCACCTGCACAACAAATTGCTTGCTGTAATCTGGTCTGGCTAACATAGAGGGTCCTCTGAAAGCCCCTTTATGCTTTTGGAATGCTTGCTCACAGGCTGGTTATCTGCCCTGCTTTTCCTCATCAGATATGTGAGGGGGCAGCTACTGTACTATAATTGGGAATTAATTTTCTATAGTACCCTGCTATTCCCAGGAATGCCCTCACCTGCTTTTTGGTAACAGGGGCAGGTCACGCCTGAATGTCTTACACTTTGGCAGGTTCTGGCCTGATCTTACCACTGCTCACTCTATGTCCCAGGTAGGAGACCTCTGCCATACACACCTGAAAACTTACTGGGCTTAATGGTCAACTTTGCCTTTTGCAGTCTGCCCAGGATCTCCCTGACACATTGAAGGTGCACTTCCCAAGAATGGGTGAAGATAGCAATATCATCCAGGTAAGCAAGGGCAGAATCACCTGCTAGTGCTAGGATATGATTCACCAGCCTCTGGAATGTTGCTGGGGCATTTTTCTTCCCAAAGGACATCTTTATGAACTTGTATAATCTGAAAGGACTCACAAAGGCTGACCTCTCTCTAGTGGTGGCAGCTAAGGGCACATGCCAGTAGCCCTTGGTCAGATACTTAGCCTCACTCAGATGCTCTAAGGCTTCATCTGTCCTAGGCATGGGATAAGCATCTGACTCTGTGTGACTAGTTTTCTGTAGTCCATACAGAACCTGGTGCTGCCATCTTTCTTTTGTACCAGCAGCACTGGGGAGGCCCAGGGACTGCTGGACCCCTGGATTAACCCAGTTCCAAAATTTCCTGTATCTCCTCCCTCAGAGTCTGTCTAACTCACTCAGGCACCCTGTAAGGGGTCTGCTAGATAGGCTTTTGGGGTCCTGTATCCACATGGTGCTGCACCAGGTGGGTGTATCCAGGTTTCCCAGTGAAAATTCCCGCAAACACCTGTAACACTGCTTGGATTTCTCAAGCTTGGGTAGGGGATAGCCACTGGGACATGGCTACCCCTTCCACTGATGTGTAAGTCTGAGCCTCACTGAGATCATCAGTCACCAGATCCCCCTCAGACTTCTGCCACCCACTGAAAATACTCAGCACCAGGGTCTCCCTATCATGGTAAGGCTTCATCATGTTAACATGGTACAATTTGTGCCCCTGCCTCCTGCCTAGCAGGTTTACCATGTAGTTAACATCACTGACCGTTCTTACCACTTTGAAGGGTCCCTCACAAGCTGCCTGCAGCTTATTGTGTCTGACATGAATGAGCACCATAACATGCTACCCTACAGCATACTTTCGGGCATTCCTGTCATACCAGACCTTTTTCTGCTATTGGGCTCCTGCCAGGTTTTCCTGGGCCAAGCCCATGAGCTCCCTAAGCCTCATCCTGAGGTTTATGGCATATGCCACAACAGTCTCCTTCTGGGATTCAGATTCACCATCCCACTCACCACGAATCAAATCTAAAGGTCCCCCTCACCCTATGCCCATGCAAGTGAAAGGGTGAAAAGCTTGTGGAATCCTCGGGTACTTCTCTGTATGCAAACAGCAGATTGGGCAAACATGTCTCATTCCCTCTTAAACTAATATGCAAATGCCCATAGCATGGTCTTTAGTGTAGAGTTTAACCTCTCTAAAAGACCATTAGTCTGGGGGTGGTAAGGGATAGTCTTTTAGGTGCTTCATCCCACAGCAATCCCACAGACAAGCCAGCAGGTTTGACATGAAGTTGGCACTTCTGCTATCAATATTTCTCTCAGGAAACCTACCCTGCTGAAAATCTTTAACAAAGCATTTGCCACCTTTTCTGCCTCGATGGAGGACACAGCCACTGCCCTCAGGGTATCTAGTAGCACAATCTAGTACCACCAGGATATATCTCTTCCCTGTGGAATGTGGGGCATTCAGAGGTCCCACAATATCCATAGTTACCCTCTGAAATGGCTCCTCAATCACAGGCAAAGGCATCAAAGGAGCCTTGACCTTGTCTCCTGCCTTGCCTACTTTTTGGCACTGCACACAGGTCCTGCAGTACCCTGTTACATCCCTTGCAGTCCCAGGTCAATAAAAGTTCTATATAATATGTCTCTTGGTATGCTTTAAGCCCACATGACCTGCAAAACAAATGTCATGGGCTACAGCTAGAAGTGCCAGACTGTAGACTCTGGGCACTACCAGCTGGTGCATTACCTCATCCTTTAGCCTTCCCACAGGGGTCCACTCTATACAGTAACCTTTTAATTCCAGTATACAGACTCCCTCTTTCCTTGAGAATCAGGTGCCTCCCTAGCTACCTTCCTCAAGCCTCTTAGTGTAGGGTCTGAGAGCTGAGCCTGTCTCAACTTTATCTTTGTGACCCTTCACAGCTTCCCTTCCACAGGAAGTCTGATATCTTCTGACAGCAGTACCTTACTGTCAGCCAGTGTACTGCCATTCACCTCTGCCCTTGTAGTTATGCTTTTCAGGGGAACATCAGTACCTAACAGCAGCTGTGGCTCACCTTCAGGCTCACTGATATAGGGTAGCTCCCTCCTTTAGACAGCCACCTCATCAAACCTGGATTTAAATATAAGGGGGTCTGTCTGGGTCTCCCCTAGGCTAACAGACCCATGTGCCTGTCTCCAAGCCTGACCGCATGTAACAGCATGCACACAAGGTACTGCATTATCAAAATCATTCCATATCAGGACATCTGCAGGGATATTCTCAAACACATCTGCTTACTTGCTTCCTTTTCCACCCTCCCAGTCAAGGTGAACCCTGACCAAAGGCACTTGAAATGGGGGTCCATCCTAAAGATCTGACTGGTGAGGACTGCCCAAGCAAGTACTGAAGTACTGCTTCTCTTTAACCAAAGCAAACTTCACAATGGTTATGTCAGAGGCTGTCTCTGTCTTAGCAGTGGCCTGTTTTCCATCCACTAAGATAGGATATAAACTCTGGTGATATCCTGGTACCCCTGTTGTCTCCAGACAACTTACAACTGGCATACTGTTATTCCCACTTGCTGGCTCACCCACCATTTGTTCCCCATCTTGCTTCAATGGACATATCTATGCTACATGACCCCACTGTTTACATTTAAAACATCTAACCCTTGATCCAGGCCATGTACCTGAACTAGTGGCTTCCCTGCTGCTGTTGGACTCTGTTGGAGTGGTTTAAGGCCGCCCACCATGGGTTCTCTTATATCCATGTGCAGCACTAGGTTTTCTCTTCTTGTGCAGTGATGCCTGCTTGCTAAGTAGAGATCCCTTTTTTTCCTAGCTCATCTGCAGAGTTACACTCCTGGTCTGTAAACAAGATTCTTATGTCCTCAGGCAATATGCTAAAGGCTTGTTCCTTCACCAAAATGTCTGTCAACCTTTCAAAAGTGGTGACCTGACACCCACTCACCCATCTATGAAAATAAGTGCTTAACTCAGCAATATAATCTATGCTCGCGAAACATTTTTCTGTTAGCTTCAGGTGTTAACTTAAAGCATTCCAAGAAACAATGTGATTTCATATAGTTGAAACACTCAGTATCAGACAATTTAGAAACAGCAGTTACAGCTTTACCATGGAGTAAGGGGGTCAGGAACAACACCTGGAGCCCGTGGTCAACATTACACTTTTTGCATGCTATTTCAAATATATGAATACAACTATCAAAATTATCACCCTCTGTAAATTGTGGAAGAAATTTATTGACCTTTATTGCTTCTGGGGATTGGTTATTCCCTTTCCTATTACCTCCATGACCCTGATGAAAAGTCATCATCTCCCTCTGCTTCTCATTTTCTTCAGCCTCAAAATGCTGCAGTGTCTCATTTTCTCCAGCCTTAAAATGCCACAGTCTGTCTGCTGATTTGAATTCCATCTGGTTTGCCTGCTACAGTCTCTCCCCTGATTCTATTTCCAAATTTTTGGGCTCCAGTTAAAGTCTCACTAACTCTAGATGGGCTTTTAAGTCCTCTGTGGAAAAGGTGAACTGTCCTGCTTCTGAGGGCTGCAAATCTTCATCAGACTGGTTATCCTTCTGATTGCTGGTTCAGACTACAGCTGTGACTACAGGTGAAATCATTTCTCTTTAGTCAGGTTGGCATGTACCAGTCCTTTGGCTTTACACACCTTGGCCAACTGGTTTTTTGTCAGCTTGCCATAATCCTGTGCCAACATCTTTGCCTGCTTTCCCTGACTAAAGTAAACTAACAAAAAAGAATTAAAACTGTTGTGAAAATGAAACTCTTTATGTTTACCTTGTGGCTGCTGAAAGTACACAGACCTTCAGTGACAACTGCCTAAAGCCTACATAAGTTCAGTTAATATCTACACCACTGCTCAACAATATGTGATATCCCTCCTCTGGGCCAGTTGTCAAGGAGTCTCAATCCTCACCATGGACATCAGTGAGGGACATTCACTTGGAGCAAAAATAGATGCACACTATTCCAGATGCAGCTCTCTGCAACAAGCATAATATCCCTTAAGAGCACACAGGGAACACACTCCCGTCCTGGGGCAGGCTTTCCCTCTTTCTCAACAGGCCCCAAATAAGACCCCACACTGACCACAGCTGTAGAGTTAAGTCCTCAGCTGAGTGTTCCAAGCCAAGTCTTCCACCACCCTCTATGTAAAACCAGTGCTCTGTGCCCCTGCTTCAAGTAGCTGACACACACACAGATTTGATTTTTACACACACACACACACACACACACACACACACACACACACACACACACACCTGGGAAAGGCTGGCATAGATTTACTAGCTATGCCTCCTCTTCCCAGACTATAAGATAGATACTGCCATCAGAACACTCCAAGCCAGCTACTCTATGGCTCTTACAAGGGTACCCAATTATATTGAGTAACATTAATACTAATACAACTGGTAGTGCTTGACCAATACAGCAAGGCTTTCAGGAGCAGCCACACTGTCACCAAATAAATATAAATTTCAAAGGTTAAAATATTGTCTAAAAGACCAACAACAATGAAAAGTTTAAATATATTTAATAATAAAAGAACATGAAAATAATAAATATCTATTTATAATACACACTAGAGTTTCCATCACAGAAAATATAAAAAATAACACAGATACAGAAAAAATAATCTAACTATATTTTCCTGTTTGATTAAAGAATTACTGTTCCCTCATTCACTTACTAGAGCAAGGCAAGATGATGTAGGCGAGTGGTCCTTATATCAGGTTTCAAAAACAGACTTCCCTAAGACTTTTGTCCATCTAGTATTAAAACATCATTTCAGTGCTAGATTACAAAATGACATCACATACACCTGAGTCATCTAACTTCTAGTTCCCACACTACCCCCTTTATTAGAAACTGAACCAGAATCTAGCACATGTGTCATAATACACAAACACACACACGCAACTTTGCTAAGATGTGCTACAGCATCTAGAAGTTATAAAAGCATTTCAAAAACTTCCACCATGCCAGTGTAGCAATTGGTTCACCCCTATGGACAATACAGTAGGATTCCTAGTCCTGGTTTTCACAGACATTTTGTCTCTGTAATCAGAACTGTAAGATACCATCTTTATGGCTTAAACCAGGTAATTTAATTTCAGGCTATTTTTCAAAGTTAGATGGACTGAAATTAATCTCTTCTTTTCCAGTATCCGCTCCTATAATACATTTATTTCAACAGTTACAATGCAGCCTGACATACAGGTGCATTTATTTTCTGTCCAGCAGGACCCACTGTTGGTACATTTTTTTTAAAAAGTGCAACTTTGCAAATATGTTTTCAACCCAAGCACCTGTACAGATCAAAATGACATACAATACTTTACAAAACTCCTCCTACCTATGGTGGCATATGCTACAAATCCACTACCCTACTTTTCCTGGCATAGATGGCAATACCTCATATCATCACAGGGCGAATGGATGAAAAGGTCCTGCCAGAGACCAGGGATTGCCAAAAGTCAAGAGCTTGAGATATACTGACCCACAGAAGCTGTGAATCTGAAGAAGGGAACACTGTCAGATATGTAGTAAAGGGAAAATGGTATCAGGGGAGGTACAGACTTTGAGTTTGGGGAGACAACCAAGACAGTCAAAGGCCTTGGAATATTTGGATCCAGGAAAACACAGGGGGAGAATCTGACTTACATCTTCTCTCTCTCTCTCTATCTCTCTCTCTCTCTTTCTCTGTCTTTTGCTTTCTCTCTTTCTTGAGACCCCCTCCAGTTTTCTCACTGAAGGTCTATAGCTCTCCTCCTCCTCATCTAGCTTCTTGCTAGGGGAAGGGATGGAAGAAGACAGCAGAGGGGCATGAGAGTGAAGGAACAGCCCCTTTACACAAACGTTACCCTCCTGTCATTTGGGGTCCTAGTATCAAAGGCCAAACAGGCCTGACATCCTGAATGAAATGAGTAATACCCAAACAAATCACTCACCTGGTGTAGGAGTCCTGGGGGTGAGGTTAAGTTTATGCCCACAACCCAGGCATTTCTTAAATATTGAGGACTTAACCATAACTCTTCAAAAATGTACACATCCAGTAATAAAAAAATCACATCACATGCAAATCTAATATTTACAACAATAATAATGCTAACAAGTCAAATAAGGTACACAAAAAAACTACAAATGTTAATTGGGTGAAAAGGGCAGGAAGGTGTCACACTATATAAATTCTCTGAAGTAGACCTAAGCTTGATGCTATTCAAAAAAAAAAAAAAAAAAAAAGCTAACAGGAGAGGAGGAGGAAGGGCAAAATGCACTAGAAAATAGAACAATCATCAAACACTAAGCTGGAGCTTTTGGAGATGTGTCCGGCAGTTAACATCAGGAAATGAGATCAAAGTAGCAGTCAGCTTCATCAAACACTTAGCTGGAGCTTTTGGAGATGTGTCTGGCAGTTAACATCAGGAAATGAGATCAGAGTAGCAGTCAGCTTGCAGGATGTTATGGGGGGGTTTATGTTTAACTGTCGAATGACATTTGCATCAAAAGGCTAAACATCAAACCCTATCCACTGAATGTTTATTCAGCAAACGTTTATTTTTTTCGACAGGGAAAGTAACTAGTTAGCCAACCCTTCCCCGTCTCACACACTGCAGCATTTCAAACCTACCCAGGTCAGGGGCTCTGCTCCCCACACCCGCAACTATATATATCAACTCCAAGACAGCACTACAGTGGCTAAAAGGGCAGACAAGGAAGTGTTGGCCAGCTAGTTACTTTCACTTCCTTTGAAATGAATGTTCGCTGAATGAACATTTGATGGATAGAGTTTGATGTTTAACCATTTGATGCAAATGTTATTCGATGGTTAAACACAGACCCATTATGGGCAGGAGCTGGAGCTTCAGAACTGCAGGTTTGGTATAGCTGGCATCAGATCCAATAAGATCCAAGGAACACGCAGATTGACATGGACAGAAAAAACATCGGATCTGCCCTCATCTGCCGGATATAGATGTAAAGGTAAGCCTCTTGTTGTGACCTTGTCCCTTAGACTGTTCTTCCCTCAAAATAACACCAGACTCTAGAGAGGACTCTGTCATGGTGACACTGGCTACTGTAAGAGGTGGGATGAAAGGGTGGCCAGTTAGAAAATGAGGGAGACTGTAACCACCATTGCAGGTGATGCTTGCAGGCTGGAGAGATGTATAGTAAAAGTGTAATGATTAGTGGACTAAGATCATTGCACACTTTGTGCATTAAGTGTCCACTGGAGCACCCACCTATTTTTATCTGCCATGTGATACTAATGTGATGGTAGCTGGCATTATTCTTAATGCTTGTAACATAAGGAAATCTTGAAAGAAGTGCTCTGAAGAAGCTTTAATGTAAGATGTCTAAGAAATTGTAGTTTTCATGCAGGAAATCTTGCAATTCTTGTGGGTGTTCCCAGATGGTATCCAATGAGATTTATAGATTGAGCTGGTTCCAGTTTTGATTTGTAAAATGTTACTCATATGCCCAAGGACTGACAAGTGCAGAAAGCAATCTCTTGCTAAAATGAGAAATTTTCTTGTCAAAGGAAGGAGCAAACTGTCTAGATATGGGAACACTCTGAACCCTTTGAGCTGTGATTTACACCATGAACTTGGTGAGCACCCAGTGGAGGCTGTTGCGAAATCAAAGGGCAGATAGTAGAAGTGATGATTGGCACCCATATGGAAGCAAAAAAAATACCTTCTGAATAGCTTTGTGATTTTGGTGTGGAGTTAAGCATCCTAAAGTTCTTCTGAACACATCTAATCTCCTTACAGAAGATATGGAAGGAAAGACTGCACAACAGCCATGTTGAACTTTGCCTTTTGGACATGAAGGCTTATGACACAGAGATCAAAAAGGGGCCTGATATCCTTTGTTTTCTTTGGAACCAAGACAAATCTTGAATAGAAATTGGATACACTCTGGTCTGGTGAGACCTCTTGAATTGATCTTTTTGAAGATGTTGTCACAACTGCTGGAATGCTATTCTGTTTTGTTAAGAGAAAAATATGAGAAGCATGGAAGTGTTTTGAGGCATTGGTGTGAACAGGATGGAGTAACCTCAGAATATGATGCTCTGCACAATCAGTTGCTCTGTGTGATGGCCATCCAGCCATCTAGGTAGAGAGACAATGGAGCCCTAACTGCCTCCAGAGTCGAAGAGTCTGAGAACCCTTCAAGAGTATTGGGAAGGCATCCTGAAGAAATGACCCTAAACCCCTGGTTTTACAGACTACCTCTGGTTCTAGGGAGTCATTCATTGTAGGATCCCTCTCTGTGCCCCTAGGGCCCCGTCCAAAGAGGAATTAAAAGAATGATGTTAGAACTTCCTTAACCCTTCTGGGTTTTCAAAAGGGACTTCTGGGTGGGCCCAAAGTGGATGCCAATAGCAGACAATGTCTTTTCCTCCTGTTTTTGTTTTCTGTAATTTTTCTTTCATTTGGGGATGTTCAAAATAAGGGCTATTCATAAAGGGCACTTTACAGTTGTCCACAGTCATATAGATACAGCCAGGCATGATGTTGAATGGCAATGACAGCACCTACTGTTCTAGCTGCTCCATCCTCTACACTGTGAAGCAGTCTCATGGACAAATTGGTGACAGCAAGCATAGGTGAAACTTTTGAGTCAAACTGCTTCCTGGAGGCTTAGTGTATGTGGTCAACAGACATTAACATCCCTCTGGTCTGCCACATCCCATTGGAATCTCATCATGTGAGTTATGTAATTTAACATCTAAAGGGAAAAGTTTCCCAACGTGTAAGCATGCCTCTCAAAACAGTATATCATCTTTGTCTTTCTCTTGGGAGGAGACACCACAGATCTTTCTTAAATCAGGTATTTTTATGTGGCTGCTATGACAATCAAATCAATAAAAGTCCTTGCTCCAATATGACCTTGTCCTTGTGGGGTCTCAAAATTTTACCCAGGTTGTGAAGAATGGGCTCCACCATGTCAGGCTCTCACCATGTCCTCTCTTCATCTAACTGTCTGATCTGGTAGGAGGACTACCCAGGAAGTAAATGGCATGGACCTAAAAGTCTTAGACATCACTTTCTCATTTGGGAAGGAGGTAGTTTATGGTCCTGGTACCCCTCTGGTGCATCAGTTCTAGGATATCTTTTTCTTTTCAAAGAATTTTATTAAATAATTATTAAAATGAACAAATATTTCCATGAACTTATAACATTTTTTCTTTAAAGTTAAAAAACAAGAAATTAAAAAAAAAACTTTCTAATATATAAACCAATGTAACTAAACTATGTACAAAGACGTTCATCATGCAAAAAAAAAAAATTCTTAATGTAGCTGTAGGATTAATAAAAATCATCTGTTTACATACATTAATAAACTATTTTTCTAGAAGTTCATAGATGATATTCCATGAATAATATAATGTAGTATTCCTAGATGATCTAGATTTAATAGTTAACATTTCCAAATTACACGTTTCAATGAGTATAATTTTAAATTCCAAAAATGTAGGTGCTGTACTAGCTTTCCAATTCTTAGTAATTATTTTTCTAGCTATAGATAGTATAGACCAAACCAAAGGGTACTTATTCTCTTTTACACAATCAGGAACAAGAGTATTAAATAAAACAAGTGATTTAGATATAAAGAAATTATCAGTAAAAATTGTTTGCAACAAATTATTGATATAATCCCAAAATGTTCTTAAATATATGCAATTATAAAACATATGAGACCAGTCAGCATTCAATTCAATATTACATCTCCAACATGTTATATTCTTTTTAGTAAATATACTTATATTATGAGGAGTGATAAATGATCTATTTAAAAATCTCCATGTGAATAATTTCCATTTGCTGATTGTAAAATATTAAATTTGTCTTTCTCAGAAGAGGGATTATTATTAATTAAAGAAAAATATTTCCAATAATTATCTGAATGTGTATCTAAAATCACATTTAATTGCCCTATAAATGTTTGATAACTTGTTTTTAGCAGGAGATTTATGCAAAACTGATAAAATCATATATTGTATTAGCTTGGGAATTTTTTTCCTAATTATAGGAGACAAAGAATCCAATTTATTTAATACATATTGTCCTTTCAGAAGTCATTCTTGCAACCCTAATCATCTGTCCCTTTATGATACTATTTTTCTGCTTAATCGGGTGGTTGCTAGAATATTCCAAATAGGAGTTGCTAAATGTAGGTTTCCTGTATATTTTGGAACTAAAACCATTACTTCCTTTCTCAATGTATGTATCCAAATAATTGAGTCCCATGTTATTGTATGTGTGTGTGAACCTAAGAAAGTTTGTACACCCATTTAAATATAGAATAAAGTCCTGAATCATATTTTCCAGACCTTTCCACAAAATGAATATGTCGTCCAGAAATCTGACATATAGTGTCATGTACTTGTAAAATTGACTATTGAATATATAGTTTTGCTCCCAGTGCAAAAGTACCATGTTGGCAAAAATGGGTGCACATGACGGTTTTTGGGTTGCAAGAATGACTTCTGAAAGGAAAGATTTAGATGATGAACTTACCCAGGTTTCCAAAATGTTTGAAGAAAGGGGGTACCCAAAAAAAAGTGATCCAGGATTACAAGGAATATGTTTTAGGAGAATGGGGTAACAAATATAAGCCCCTTCTAGGTGTTGATAAAAGTGTGGAAGATGGTAAAAAAGTTAGAGAATCGGAAGCTGCCAGATTTGAAAGAGCTATGGTTATACCATATGGTAGTAAAGTAAAAGAGGTTGAAAATATTATAAATAAGAATTGGATTATTCTTAAAAATAACCCCAAATTATGGGGTATTGGGGGAGATAAACCCAACTTTGTTTACAAATTAGGGCCGAATTTAAAAAGAAGCTTTGAAAGTGGTAAGGGTAGGAAAACTTATGGTGGCACCAAAAAATGTGGACACTGCTCTCAATGCAGATATATACATAGCAATGATCACATTATATTAAACAACATTTTTTTGTCTAGAATCAACTTTGTTAAGGGTAACTGCCAAACTAGAGGTATAGTATATTTGGCTAAGTGTAAATCCTGTCCAGCCTTTTATGTGGGAAAAACGGAACGAAGGCTGAGGGACAGGATGTATGAACATTCATATCAGATTGTCACAAAGAACTTGAATAATGCGCTATACAAACATTCCACAACGTGCAATCATTTTATAGAGTTCGATTTTGGAATTTTAGAGAAAGTTGCACATTAACCAAGAGGTGGGGATTATAGAAGCCACATAGAAGAGAAAGAAACATAGTGGCAAATTAAATTACAAGCTGGGCAAATGCCTGGCTTAAATGAAATTATTTCTATCAAACCCATTTTAAACAAAAAGGCTTTAATTGGAAAATAAATTCAAATGTTTTTAACAAGATTGTATAATATTTATAAATTCACTAGAATGCATGTATTTTATGATTAGTATGCACACAGTTTTTTAAGAATCTATTTATATATGTTGTTCCTAATACTGGTCAGAAACTTATTTAACATTAATGGATTTTTAATATAATTAATTGTGATGTCATAATAGTTGGGTATAAAAGGAAGTGTTTGAGAATGCTGATTGATTCTGGTGAAATCCCTATGTGAGGGAAGAAAGCACTCAATCCTGCTGTTCGTTTTATTATTTTAACGTATTAGAGTATTAAAAATAAAAAAACTCAAGAGATTTCCGTCTCAGCAGTGACTACTTTTTTGGTTTTTGTGGACTTTGCACTGTTGGGTTCATTCATTTTGGTTCATTATAAACCCTGTTTGATCACTATCAACTAATTTGGGTAAAAGTGTTTTAAGCCTTTCTGCATAACTGGACATAAATAATTTGTAATCAGTGTTTAATAGGGAGATGGGTCTATAGGAGGTACACTTAGAGGGATCTTTGTTAGATTTTAAAATAGGAGAAATAAAAGTGTATTTCCAAGAAGGTGGAATTATGTTTTTGTCCTGAACAAGATTAAATACTTTATAAAGCAATTTTAGAGCATTTATAGGTAGCAATTTGTAAATTTCAGGAATGATGCCGTCATTACCTGGTGCTTTATTTTGCTTTAATTTGGTAATGTGAGTTTGAAGTTCTTTGAAAGATATTTATCAACAGAAATCCCTTGTTCCTCTGAAAGTCTTGTTTTAGTGTATTTATTAATAAATGTTTTTATTTCCTCTTTAGAGTTAATTTCATTAGTTATTTGGTTGATGTTTATAAAAAACTCTCTAAATTCAGTTAATATATTATGAATTTCCGATACCATTTTTCCTTTTTTTAGGGGAGAATATTTCATTAATATGATTAAATCTATTTAATCTTTTCATTTTATTAGCAATAATTTTTAAGGATTTAGGGTTAGAAGAGAAATTTATAAACTTGAATTTTTCTATATTGATCATAGTTTTATGGTTTAATATTTCTAGATATTTATTATTTAACATATTTATTTCTTTTCTTTTATCGGATATATCTTTATCACCCAATATTACTAAGTTTTAACGTGTCTAATTTACATTGTATATCTTGCAGCTCTTTACCCCAAGCTTTCTTTTTTTTTGTTGTACCAATTCAATATCCTACCATATAGATAAGCTTTTAGGGCATCCCATATGTAAATTTCTGATATATCATTAGTATTGTTAAGTTCTAAAAAAATTCTGTACTTCTGTAGAAATGAAATCATTAAAATCTTTTCATTTTGTGAAATAAGCTGGGATCCTTTTTATATGAATATTAAAATTTGGATTGACTACCACTTCAAAAATTATAGAATTATGATCTGATAAAGGACATGAAATCACTGCAGATTTGTTTAAGGAATCTGTTAAATTATTAGAAATAAAAACTATATCCTCGAGTATGAGTTATGTCTATGAGAAAAAAAGGTGTAAAACAAAGAAGTAGTATCTGCAAAATAATTTATATCTTTCAAAAAATAAGTATCTGAAAAGTCTTTTAATAATTTAGATGATGTAGATATTCTTCTCTTCCCATTAGTACTAGAGTCTTCGTAATCTAGAATACAATTGAAATCTCCTGCCAAAATAATGTTCCCTTTAGAGAATAGTACAATTTGATCTAGATGTTGTTTCACTGTGTTTATCCCTATCCCTGGGATCCAATATATGTTAATCAATGTGAGAATGTTACTGTTTATTTCTATGGTGACTGCACAAAACATTCCTTTATTATCATTATATGTATCTATTATTTTAGGAAAAGGCATTATGCTGTTCCATAGGATAGCTACTCCTCTCTTTTTCTTAGTATGTTCAGAACTTACTAAAATCTTATATGTTTTAGATTCAAGTCTGAATATATCCTCTGTTATTGAGTTTCTTGTAAAAATACTAACTTAAGATATCTAGTTAAATTCCTCCTTTTATTAGGATTATTTAAACCATTAATGTTAACTGATATACCTTTTAGTGTAGTCATTGAAAATTAAATGATGTAAATATAAACATACTGATCTAAGAAATACACAAGAATATATCTAATAGGAATACTATTATGATCATTAGAACAAACAGTGTAAGAGTATCATATTCTTAAAATTAAGGTTGTTTCCTACTACATAAGATATGAACGTCTGAAAAGTTATTAGAAAATATTTATAACATAAACATGAAACAAAATAACCAACCCGAACCCCTCTGGAGTTTAAAACTCCTAACTCGAATGACATCAGTCACTCAAATCGACCTCCTATCAAAAGCAGCATCCAATCAGCACCTGCCTAAATGTCTATAGTCATAACTATAAAAATAAGGCTTCTCATCAATAACAAACAATTTTTTGTATGAACCAAATGTATAGATATAATGTTGTGTCAATTAGTAAATTGATGACAGCTACATCTTAGGAATAAAGTACAGAATTTTCTTACATTAGTTAGTAGGTTATTAAGAACTACTATGATCTATTAGTTCACTCTTCTGTTTTAAAGTAATCACATTTGATAAGAACCTTAAAAAGAGACTATTGCATTATTTTATTACCGAAATATGGCTAATAAAGGCTGAAGTGTGATATATAGTACTGCCATAGGTGATCAGCTAACTGGGACATAGTTGTAAATGAATCACCCAAGGGCCTTCAATAACCACTAACATTGGCAGTTAATAAATAAGATGCTAATAAAAGTGATTTTACTAACAATCAACTAACATACTGATTGTTCTGAAAGAAATGAACACTGCATTTCTTTGCCAAAAACCAAATATAGTGATTACTCATCAAGAGGTAAAACCAACAACATCCTGCTAGTTTTCTTATAACCAAACACCCCGGTGCAGTCTCTCATAGAAGAGTGACTAATAAACCTTAAAAGTCTGATCTTCCATTCATTGCATTAATCTGAGTTACCTCAAAGGGTCCATCACCATACTGAAAACTAATGAAAAGGTCATATTAGTTCAAAGAAGCAAGGTGCTTAAATAGCTCCTGTATACTATATAAAAGCCTTATTTAAATATGAGTTTTTATTATTCAATTATAGCTTATACTATCTTTGAATTTTGAAAAGCTATTTCATTAACAAAACAAAAGATGAAAATTTCATATTTTCTAATGATAAACAGATCTAACTATTTTTAATGCACCTGTCCTTGCAATATTATTGCTGCCTATGTGGTACATCCCTATCAGCCTATTACACAAATGCATTCATAAAATAACTGAGATAACCTATTATATACGTCTATACATTTAACATTTTGATAAATGCTTCATGAATATTTTCTCAGCAAGTCAATAGTTATAAAAAATGTACATGTAACACAAGTATATAAACAGCTTGTAGCGCTATTAAATCTTCCAAAAATGCACACATCACAACTAGTATTTCTCATCAAGATATCGGCACCCTTGTCATACATAAAGCAAATATTTTATGAGAATACTATTTGTTTATAAATACATAAGGCTCAAGAATACCTATGATGATCAGAAAAAGTATTTAGGCTACATACGTAGTATAATCCCTATTTATTTAAGAGGTTATTGCATATAATGTCTTACAATAAGTTGAAAGTAGTAATCTAGTTATATCTTCTTTCCGTATGCTGTATGAGGAAACAAATTTGAGTCAGTAGCTTCCCGGTGAGGATCAGAAGATCAATTTACTTCCGACGCCTTCATGATGATGTTTTAAGAAAGCTCCGAGCTTTCTAGCCACGATGGATATCAGTCTTGAGCTCATCATGAAGATAAAGCTTTCAAAATTCCAGCAGGAAATAGTAAGTAAAACATTACTTATCTACATATAAGGCAATGTCTCAAGACTCCCTCTATACCGAGAGAGATGAGAAAGAAAGGAAAAAAAACCTTGCATACACAACATGAAGCAATGACAGCTATCAAGCAAAGCTTCACCACACTATCAACCAGACTCTCCGGTTAATCTCCGACCAAAGCACACAGGCACCAAAACATACAATTAACACAAACACCACACATGTCTCTACAGTGCTAGAGCACCAAACCAGAGCCTCCAAATAAACACACCAACAACTCGGAAATGACAACAAAGCCTTACCATTACTCCAGCCACACTGCCACTCACATCCCGAGTCAGAAGTACCATCACTAGCACAGCAATTCTGCAACTATACATCAGGCCATCATACAAGATTCCTTTATCAAACAATTAACCATAAATCAACTAAAATACAAATACAGCAATTATAACTAAATAAAAGTTTTCCAACCACTATAAGAACCAAAATCAAGATAAACAAATATGCCCCCTAATGATAAGCACCACTACAAGACATCCGGAAGCATAGATATCCGAGACAGGAGAATCACTGCATCCAATGGAATCAAACCAATAAACATTAAGATAATTAATCTTAAACAAATAGTAGAAATGAAAAAAAAATCCCCAACAAACGACTATTCTACAAAAGAAAATAGACAACTATTTAGTTAACCAATTTACATTATATTAAATATAATACCAAAAGCTCACCTGGATGTCCAGTTTCATTTCCCCAACTGAGTGAATCAAGTGCAAATATGTACTTGTTATGATTCATCTTTTGATTTTTTTTTTTTTTTAGGGTCAAATGTTTTCCAAGTGTTGTTCTCAGCATTCCTTTTAAGACTAGGACTGGCCCACTCCATTTCATCTACTTTTTCCAGTATGTTATTAGATTTTATATAAGTTATTGCATTGTCTATGTCATCAAAAATTTTAAAACCATCTTGATAAAATATTTTCAGTCTTGCAGGAAAAAGAAAATGGGTTTTTATTTTATTCTTTTTTAGTCCTCTGACTAAAGGCAAGAAACTTTTCCTTTTTGATAATACTGAAGAAGAATAGTCATTATCAAAGCATATAATATTGTCCTTCAGTTTGAATGGGGATTTTGCCCACACCGTCTTTAGTACCATTTCCTTATCATGGGCTGATAGGAACTTTACAATAACAGATTTAGTATAATTACTCTTGGTGTTTTTAGATGTCACCATTGATCTATGGGATCTTTCAATACTATATGAATGAGCCTCCGGCAGTTCAAGTACTTCAGGCAACCAGGAAGATAAAAATGTTTCCATATTCTTTCCCTCTATGTTATCCGGTAAGCCAAAAATTCTCACATTATTCCTACGGGACCTGTTCTCAAGGTCATCAACCTTTGTCTGAAGAAGAGAATTTTGCTTTAACAGGAACTCAACATTATGTTCACTCTGCTGAAGTCTGTTATTCATATCACTTAATGCAGTTTCTATTCCTGAAATCTGCTTCCTCTGTTGCAATAAATCTTCATGTAGAATGTCCATTTGGTGAGAACACTTTTCTTTGAAATTGTCAATTTTTATATCTATTTTGTCTATCTTGACACTTAGTTCCTGAATAGTAGTTAGTAATGACTGTAGTTCTTGTTTTATAGTTGTCTCTTGATGAGAAGATATCGTGAAGCTCATCCTGTTCTTTTACTGTAGTACTTCCAAGTGTAACTTTGGCAGGAAAACTTAAAATCTACTTGAAATTTTTTATATAGTACCCTAATATATATTTTAAAGAATTAATTAAAATAAAAAAAAATATTATTAGGGAAGTTTATATCAATATTTCCTGTCAATAAAGTTCTGTAAAGGCAGAGCTGATAAGAAAAGCTGCTACTCTGTGCTCATCTTGGCCACGCCCCCCAATTCTAGGATATCTTGAAGGTTAGAGTCCTCAAGTAGGGGACTAGGGAGAACCTTCAACTTAAAGGTCCATGTTTGGGGTGAGTGGTTCTGTTGGGTAATCAATGGTTCTCCTTTTACACTGCCACATTGAGAACATGGAGGGAGGAATCAATTATTGGCCTGATGAGGGAAGAGTACAGGGAAGTTATAACTTCTTTTTTTATGGGGGCAATGCCCTTACTTATGAGATGAGCAATATAGAATTCCCTTCTTACCACTGTGGATACATGGTGGTCAAAGGTAAGGTTGCTGTCAGCCTGTGTGCTCAGGTCTCTCACCACTGAGTGCAAACTCAAGGTGGTACTATTGATGTGGTAGTTAGAAGGAACATCACTTTTACTAAATGGAATGACAATACATTTTTTACACTGAGTTTGAGACCATGACTTTGGCACCAATTATTTGCCTGTGCAAGACCCTCTTGTAGGATGTTGACATCATTTGGAGATTCTATGACTGCTCCCAGTTAGCAGTCATCAGCAAACTTTGTCAGCCATAGTCCTTTAGTTTTTGCTTGTAATTCAGACAAATAGATTCCAAACAGTAGAGGTTCTAGGACTTATCCCTGTGGAACACCACTGGTTACAGGTCTGATGTTGGAGGTGGAATTTCCCTATTTAGACTATATGAGTTCTATCAGTGAGCCAGTTAGCGACACATATAACAATAAAAGGGTTGATGCTTAGTTGGGTGAGTTTGTCAATGATGCATGAGTGGGGGATAGAGTCAAATGCATTGGCTAAGTTCAGGTCTGCATGCACAGATTTTCCCTCATCCAGGGCCTTGGTGACGGTCTCGAAGAAGTCCACCAGGATTAACAGGCATGAGCTCCTTTTGACAAATCCAAACTGAGTAGGGTCAAGTGTTTGAGGATTACTTATATCTTTGTTGATAAGGTCCATGATGATTCGCTCCACGGCCTTAAAGATAAGGCTAGTCAGACTAATAGGTCTATAGTTCCCGGGGTTAGTGAAAGCACCAACTTTGTGCAAGGGAATAACGGTGGCTGTTTTCCATTCATCTAGTATGAAGCTGGTGCCTAGACTATGACTGAAAAGAGTACCCAATAGTGTTGCTAATTCATGTTGGAGCCCATACAGGACATATCCTGGGATGTTATTAGGTCCCATAGATGCTGCTGTTTTAGCCTTAGAGAGGGCATATACGATCTGCTCTTTGAAGATACAAGGTAGGGGACAGGTGGTAGAGATGTCATGGGGTATGTGTGGTGGGGACAGCAGAGTAAATTTTTCACAGAACCCGTCGGCCAACAGGTTAAGGATGTTCACAGGCTCAGTATATGTTGTATCATGAACTACTAGTTCAGCACAAATCTGGGCCTTTCCTTTTAAGTTACAAATGTAACTATAGAATGTCTTGTGGTTGTCCTTTGTTGAGGAAGCTAATTTGGACTCATAGTTTGCTTTGGAGGACCTCACAAGAAGTCTCATTTGCTTGTTTAAGCTGTGGAGGAAGTGTTTCCAGTTTAGGAGGGCTCACTCCCTCTTACTCTTAGACAGCAATTTCTTCCTCTTAAAGCACCTCTGTAAAGCCTTATTGCAAAAAATAAAGGTGTTCAGTGCAGCAGTTTTTTTTTTAATTTCTACAAGTCTTTTGGGTTTCTTATACCATGATGGGAATGGACCCCATTCCTAAGTCAGAGTACGATTAAAGTTCATGAAATTAGTATTGTTTCAATCTTTGATGTCAGCCAGAGGTGCTCTTTGCAGCACCTGCAATGTGCCTAGTAATGATTCCCTCTGCAAATTCATATGGGGTTACATGTATTGGTAACATATCTAAATACAATTGTAGATTCTCTGCCAACTGTACTGATGACATAGACTCAAAGGTTCAGGCAGGTGCCCAGCATTAGTGCAGAAGCCAAGGGACCATCCCCTTCTTGCAACTAATGTGTGATGATCCTTTTGAAAAATTTAAATGCTGATGCAGGCCCACCTATGGCACCAAGGAGAACCCTGCCAGTGCAGACTCTATCCTAAATTAGTAGGCAGATGGCCCTAACACAGACAGATTTATCAACTCTGGCACTAAGATCTGTGCCAACATACAAAACATTGATGTTTCCAGCACAGAGACTTGTGCAAATAGAGCTGTAGGCTCAAGTGTTTGGTGATGAAACACATGCAAGGTCAGTACTAATGGATGGGATCCAGTTGGTACCAGTGGGAGATGTTCCAGGACTGATAATTTCAAATGCCATTGGCATCAGGATATGTGCCAAGAAAGGAGCAGTCAAGATTGGAATAGAAGGGCCTACCCAATCTGCCATGGAAACAGGGGGGGGGGGGGGGGCTCTCATGTCTATTTGAGAGTTGTAAATGGCTCTCATCATCCAATCTCAGTCAAAATTCAAAACACAACTAGTACAGATGGTAGACCCAAAGGAGGAAACTGAAGGAGGTCTGGAAACTAGGATCCTGGAGAGCTACCTCTCTGATATGCTTCTTGAAGTTTACATCTGATGTAACTTCTGGAATGGAGAGGTTCAATGTCCACAAAGTTAATACGCCAGGCTTCAAGGATATTTGACTGGAATGGATCCGAGTTGACATCTCGGGAAGTAGATGGTTTAAGAAGCGTCATTGCAGGAGAAGAAGAAAGGGATTCTCCAAGCTTCCTTTTTTTCTCAGTCTCTATTAATCCTTTTCTCTCTCTCTCGACCTTTCTTCTTTCAAGTTTCTCTGAGGGCTCAGCTAATAAAAAGATTTTTGAAACTTAAATTACTCTTGCTTTCTGATAGGGAACATGGCCTGAAGGACTTAACAAAACTCACAGGGAGATTGCATCATGTGTCTGGGGTTGGAACATCTTCAAAGGTCATGTGTGCCATATATATATATATATATATATATATATATATATATATAAACATGAAGGATAAAGGCATCGGTCCACAATAATGGTAGAGAAGCAGACGTCAATCTATGAGGAAGAAGGCTGAGGAAAGTTTCAAGTAGAAAAGTTTGTCACTTTTTTCCTTTTTTTAAATTTTGTTTTGAATATTTAGGTTACACAGAAGATGACTATACTAACAATACTATCTGAAAGAAATGTTGGAAATCTGGAAGATCACATCTGCTGCACGGGCTGCAAAAAAAGATCTGAGGGACTTTTAAGAATGCGATGCATTGTGGCAGAAATGAGGAACTTCAGTGATGGAGAAGCTCTGTAGCAGAACATTTGCTGCCTTGGTTCTATCACCAAGGGTAGATAGCCCATTAGTCGAGGCAGACAGAGGACAGTATAGGACAATTATTTTAATATCACAATCTTTAATTTTCATGACTAAAGGGTTGACATTGTTATAATAATGTTAGCACCAGCAATGTGAGTAATCCCTTGGTTTTATTTTATGAATTGCTTCCAATTAGTCAGCCAGAGTGCTTTAAGACTGAAAGTTTTCTCCCTCACTGTTATTTCTAGCTAGAGAGGACCCTTACATTGCAAGTCTGACACCTGGTGCAGAGGGTTAAGACTGTGAGCTAAAGTTTCTGTGCTACAGGGTTTGATTTCTTCAGCCCTCAATTGCCTACTGTGTGAATGTAAGCAGGTCAATTAACCAGTCAGTACTTTGGGGCAACTGGGAATTTGGGCTAGTCTCCAAAATGGGCCCATGAACTGCAAGACTAGTAACCATCTATGATCACTTCTTTTAGTAATGTCCATTAGTGCAAATGGTTAAGCAATAGGCCAATGTGAATGTTTCATGAATATGTGTAGGTGTGAATCTCAATGTAGCCTCAAGTTGGGGGATGGTGTAACAGTTAAGGTGTTTACCTTGCAGATACAAGGTGCAGGGTTTGATTCGCAAATGGGGTAGTTGGCTAGGCTTAAAATGGCCCACAAAGACAGTTAGCTTATACTAACCTAGGAACCTAAAGGACTGAGAAAGAGAAGCATAAAGTAAGAGTATATATATATATATATATATATATATATATATATATAAAAGCAATGTGCACGACATGACTTTTCCATGCCAATCTCCATTTTGTTTTTTTTTTAATTTGCATGCAGTTGTTTGTTGGCTAGATAGCAGAATACAAAGAATAAATACATATTATTTTTATATTTTATTGAAGTAAAATCAGCAATAGAAAAGCAGACTTAAGAACATGTTAAAGCAGTACATTAAGTGATTTTTACTAATATTTTAAATATAATATGTAAGGAGTGAATTAATACATTACATATTCCTTTTCTTCTTTTTTAACATTTATATTTTTCTGTCATATTATACCTGGAATATAATACAAATAGAAACCTATAAAGTAATAAGGTGTAAACTGTGGAAAAAGTAGAATATTAATCTTGCAGAATGCATTTCATGTTAATTCACAGGATGGAGTTCAGAAAGGCTACAGCAAGTGGTAAGCCAATTTTACACCTTGTGCTAACAATTTCCAGTTCAGAGATGGCCTTTCTGCAGTGCTGTACCACAAAAAGGTGCAGCACCACAGCAGGATGCCTCAGTGTCCTACTGCTAATGAGGCATTCTAGAGAAGTGGCTGTGCTTATTAGCCATGTGCTCCCCCCAGAAATGCCTGCAGTAAGGACTTACATAACTGATTCATTCAGAGAATCTTGGCCGACTAAGTTACCTCAGCCAGCTGTATTAATGCACATGGGCCAACAATTTGCATTCACACACTACTTCCAGTGGGTGACTGTTTTAAAGGCAAGTGCCAGAGAGATTTAGTGGCATGGTAGAGGTACGGTGTGGTAAATATGTGCAAGTGTATGCTTGGAGATGAATGGCTTCATGTGTGAGAGAGAGAGAGACAGGGTCTCTCTGTCTGCCTGGGTGGTCACAGTAGGGTGGTTAGTTAAGGGATAGGTAGGGTAATGGTGTGTGTGGGTGAATGTGTGTGTTAAGGTAAGGTGTGTATGTGAGGCTGTTGTATCTATACACACCCCTAGACAAACAAGCAAATTCTATAATATTCTTGGGGGGGGGGGGGTAGATAACAGGGATTCTCTGTATATTGTGTCCAAAAGGCACTTACAAAGTAACTGATTTTGCAACATGAAAAACGTGGAGTGAGGGAATATTCAAAAAGATTCAAAGCCTGCACCCTCAACACTCACAAACAGCTTTTTAGCAGAGCTTTAGTTCTCTGCACTACCAGTGGACACATAAGTATCCTAAGTGTTTGAGAGAGAAAAATAAAATTAAAGGTGGGGTTTCAAACCCTGTACCCTCCTAACACAATGCAGCTCCTTAGCAGAATATTGGTACTATGTACCACCGCGAGATACCAGACACACTTCTAACACACTACCTTAAATCTTTATAGAACAAAAAAAAGTGGGTAGAAGGTTTGAACCCTACATCACTGGCAGAGAAAGCAGCTTGTCAAGCAGGAACATTAACCCTTTATACTAACTGAAGGGAATTAGTGTTATAGTGTATTTTTACACTGTAGATAGTGGGTTTATATTACATCAAAAACCGTTAATCGAACGGCTTATAACCGAAAATGCCGATAAAAGAACTGTGTATTGAGATCGTGGTACAGTGAAGACTATAACTAGCAGGAGGTGGGGGTGCAGCCCCCCCCCCCACAAAAGCAAGTTCTATTAACCACATTTTTACTTATAAAGCCATTTGATTAACAGCTTTTCTGATGTGGTAATACAGACCAGTAGATAGGATGACACACTAATGTCTAACATTATTCACGGACTGAAACAGTCCATGAGTTATGAGGGAGAAGACATCTGTAAATTAGCAACAGGAACTTTCCATAAAATCAAGGGCAGTTGATAGGGATGGGAATATATCTTTTGGGGGGGACATACCTGCAGATGTACGTGCCATGTCTTCAGGAAAAAGTGGGGAAGAGCACTGGATAACTCCAGGAAATGGTGTTAAACTATTACTTGGACTCACTTAAACAGTTAACACAGCAACAAATCTAGCATCACATTGCACTTTACAAACAGTAAAAAATAAACTCTGTCTGGCATTGCTGACTATGAGGATTTGTGATTTAAAAGAGGAGGAACAAAATAAGAATACACATCAGGGATGTTGCATCAACTCAGGGACAGGAAAAAGTTTGTGTGTGTGCTTGTATATGTGCATGTGTGTGGGAGAGTAAATAAGTGGGGTGCCTATGCAAAAATGCTGCAAAAGTGCTTATGGGTGAATGAGAAACATGCAAATTAGGCAATAGTAAGGTCTTTCCTCATTGAAGATAATCTGCTTCTGAACCATATTTTCTACGACCACAGAAACTGTTCCATTTGGCTGCAATTCTTACATCCAGGGGTGGGTTCTTTCTATATCCTTGGAATAGTTACCAAGTGACAGAATGTTATGGGGGGAGTTAAAGTTTATTTATGGCAATATATTCAAACACTACTATGGTATGAACAGATGACGTCTTTTTTCTCTCTATTTTTAATGCTGGTTGGCAAGTATAAAAATGTTCTATTTTCATTACTTTTTCTTTAAGGATAAGGCTTATGTTTTGAAGAGTGAAAGGCATTACTAACAGAGTTTAAGTGAATATACTGGCCACGGTTTAATAAAAGAGGATTAACAGTTGAAATACAATATGAAGAAGGCTAGCATTTCATTAAGCATATCCTTGTGATATTATATTTACTATCTGAATGCAAAGGAAACCCGACAGGAAATATATGAGGTAAAAGTTGAACACAATGATTTGTAGTAAACATATTAAGTTAACAGAATGTCATGGGGGTTACAATCAGTTAGTTTTATTTACAGTTAATTGAAACCTTACTTAACATAATTGTATGCTAATGTAATAGGTGAGGAATTTTCCATGACAGATGTTGATCACAAACACCTTTGCTATGAATATACGGTTGCGTCAAAGACATGATTAACATTTGAAGACTTCAAGAAGACCAGCATATGCTAGCAAGGAATGAGGATCTTATATTTCAGGCATGCAAGTCTGTCTGTGGATTGAATGCTGGCAGGAGAAATAAGGAAATTTAATGAAGGATGACTGAAGCAATGCAGATGAGGTAATGAATGTTGGCCTAATAGGCAACGGCGATTATATGGTTATTAAACTTGGAAAGACTGGTTTTGGAAGAGCATAAGATGGTAGGAAAGTGTAAGCAGGCCAAGCAAAGAAATTATAATTTCAGGTTTTGTTTTATGGAACATGGGATGAGGAGGTTTGCATCCAATAAAAGAAAAAAAATGTTTTTAAAACCTAGGACAAAGGTAAGACTAACACTACTATGAGAAAGAAAGTTAAAGGCACAAAATACCAAGACTAACAACTACAGAACTTAACCAAATCTGATCAGCTTCCATTGCTTGAAGGAAAACAGACAGCACTGATCTTTTTAAAGAAAAGGCCAAGTCCAATAACAAGAAAGGGGACAAAAGGAATATGCAGAATTTGATTTAGGGGAGAAGGAATATGCAGAATTTGGTTTATGTAAAATAAAATGTAAGAAAAGGGGGACAGGAAATATTTAAGCTCCCAAAGGGAATGACCTAGCATTTTTAAAGAATTTCTTTGAAATTTGAGAATCAAGAGCAAATTGCTGATGGTGGCTACCTCTAAATCCTGAAACTGATATAGAAAGTTTGAGAAGAGAAAATCATAAGGAGGCAAGCATTCTTAAGAAAAACAATGCTTAAGGGACATTAGATAGATACAAATTTTTAAAGGAAACAGGATAGACATACTAGGTTTTTAAAGGATGCAAAATGAAACAGAATTCAGGTATTTGGCAGAGATTACAACAATATTGGTATGATTTAGATTGGCCTAGAAAGAAATCAGTGCTTGATTTTGTTTCACTCTCAACACCAGCACAGGGATTCTGCACCATAAAAGTAGTGGCAACAGATGTGTACAGCAGAAACTAAACATGAAATGGCAAGAGTATCATACAAAATGAGAAATTAGTTAGTTATATGGGTAAAGGAAGCTAATTCTGAATAGAAGCTGAAATTGTTATTTAGGTATCTTTCTCTGAACCAATAAATCTACACAACTGTTTGAAAGGACACCAGAAATAAACTTGTAAAAAACTATAGTAGATGCCCAAACAAGCAGTAGAAACACCATAAACTCCACACATATAATGATACGAAAATCAGGTGCAAAAGTCTTTAATTGTTAAGCGCTTTCATCCCCTGGGTGAACCTTCGGGGACTTCATCAGAACTAAATAACTCCAAGTCAAAGCCTTTTTATACATACATACAACTGACTCAATTAAACAATTAGGTAAATAATTGATTGGTAAGAACATTTAAAGACATACCATAAAATCACAAAAAACATTACATACTATGTAATAATAAACAATCCTTAAAAATGTTCCTTTAAAAATGTATATAAAAGTTAATAAAATTAAAATATGAATACTTGTAGCTTAGATATCCCAATGAAATGTTGTTGTATAATATCTTAAAATACTAATGTTTTATTCTCAGCACTGGAACTAAGGACACAATCATTTAATCCAGGTTTTACCAAGGCATTAAGTTTAATAATCCAGTGGAATTCTCTCAGGTCAACCTGACGTTCCCACCAACCACCTCTCAAATTGTGTGGGACAACTTCTAATATTCCAAACTTGAATTTTGTGTCCCCTTGACAAGCTAGTGTATGCCTATAAAGGACATTATAGATGTTTTCTTTGGCAATAGCATATAGGTGCTCATATATTCTAGTTCTAAATTTGTTTTCCGTTTTGCCAACATAAAAATATGAACATGTCTGGCAAATGTAAATAACACCTTTCGTATTGCAATTACCATTATGCAAAGGAATGCCCCTACTGATACCTTCAATATGCACTACATTATTTTCCAAAACAAAGGGGCATTGACTACATCGACCACATCTAGTGGTTCCTTTAGTTGACAAGTTTCTAGGTGAAATAACATGTTCCGTCAAGTATTTGAAATGTTTGCCTGCTTTGTACACAAAGCTTGGTAGTTGGCCTAAGATGTTAAATATATCTGTTACCTTTAAAAATGTTCCAGTTCCTTTTAATAGTATCCCTAAGTGTTTGTTCTCCTACACCAAATGGGATGACCATACTCGTGTTGTACCCCACCATTCCTATTTGTTGGTTGCTCGATTTTTGGATGATCTCACCACTACCTAATAGGGGCTTATATTTTGTCCCCATCCTTCTACCATTTGTTTCACAACCCTATCAAGTATCCCACTAGGGTACCCCTTTACTCTAAATATTTCTGTAATATTAGCTACTTCGTTCAAAACAGTCTCGTGTAGAGCACATTCTTCCTGCCCTTACCAACTGCCCTTTAAAGATGTTTCTCTTAGTATGGAAAGGGTGACTACTTTGGAAATCGAGGTAACTACTAGAGAAGGTTTCCTTCCTATAAATTCTGGAAGCAAATCTATTATTAGACGTGTCCTTAGAAATCATCACGTCCAAATAATTGATCTTATCAATAGAATGGTTAGCTGTGAATTTAAAAAATGGGCATATCTGGTTAATGTAATCCAAAAAAAACATTTACGTTAACTCGAGAATCCTTCCAGAGAATAAAAATATTGTCCAAAAAATGATAGTAAGTAAACCACAACTGTTGGTAACTGCTTGTAAAAATATATTTCTTTTCCCATGAGTAGAGAACCAAACTGGCATAAATGGGGGAACATGTTGCTACCCCCTGAGTTCACCTGTAGAATTCTCCTGCAAAGGTGAAATAGTTATTGGACAAAATATAATCCATAACTGCCATAAGAAAATTAATCATGGTGTCAGAAAACATAGCAAGTTCCCTAATGGCGTCATAGAACAGATCCCGTCCCTCCTTGTGGGGAACTGAGGTAAATAAATCCACTATGTCAATAGTGGAAAAAAATCACATTACCATTGTAACATCTTTTTTTTATTTTGGACAAAAAATCCCAAGAGTCCTTGAGTAAATAATCGACAGTCAGCTGAGTCTTTTAAAATTCTATCCACAAGGGTGCATAAGTGTGTGTGGAACTATCACGTGCAGAAATAATAATCCTAAATGGGGATTGCTGAATACACTTAAGCACTTTGGGAATGCCATGTTGGTACTAAGGGATGTTCTGTTTTCAAAAAATTATACAAGTCCTCTGAGATAACTTTTTGAAATAAAGAGTCTTCCCGGAATAATTGAATCTTCCTATGTGTAACTTCATTCCTGGATGAAATCTGATATTTTTCAGTTTCAGAGATCATAGTAAGCTGATTCACATAATCAGTACTGTTGAAAAGGACCACACCCCCACCCTTATCAGGCTTCATGATTCTAAGCATTTTTTGAAGGTATCACAGTAGGGGCATTCCTTTGCATAAAAGTAATTACAATATGAAAGGTGTTATTTCCATTTGCCAAACATGTTCATATTTTTATGTTGGCAAAACGAAAAAGAAATTTAGAACTAGAATATACGAACACCTGTATGCTATTGCCAAAGAAAATATCAACAATGCCTTTTATAGACATACACTAGCTTGTCAAGAGGGCACAAAATTCAAGTTTGGAATATTAGTTGTCATCCCACACAATTTGAAAGGCGGGTGGTGGGAACTTCAGGTTGACCTGACAGAATTCCACTGGAATATTAAGCTTAATGCCTTGGTGGAACCTGGATTAAATGATTATGTGTCATCTTTGAATTACTAGTCTCCCACCAGGACACAAGTGCTCTTCAGCAATTTAATTCTGCTTGCTGAGCACACTCAAGCAACTCTGCAGTCTGCGGCTACCACCCCACCCATACAGTCTAAGAAGTAATCAGTACTGCAGAACTAAACAAAGATATACATTTTGAGCCTCAAGAGCAGAGTCAGTCCCCCCAGGCATTCTACTTGTATGTGTTATGAGAGTGAAGCTATAACATTAGCAGTGTTTCTTAGAAGTTCTCAGCATCTTCCTACTCTAATTTGTGCACAAACTGGCTACTAATAAGCAAGTCAAGGTGAAGATACACACCCAACCTTAAACTTTGCTGTCTTTTCTCTCCTTCACTTTACAAGTAGTGTTTGAATTATTACTCACCCCCTCTGAGGCCTTCACTGATAGATTTCCACTGATTGCCTCTCTGGTTTCACTGGTTTCTTTGCATTCCACCTGGTTTACACCCCTTGTGCTATCCCCCTCCTCCAATACTAAGTCTATATTAGAATCCTGCTGAGCATGGAGCCATCTTTAAATTACTAGTCTCCCACCAGGACACAAGTGCTCTTCAGCAATTGAATTCTGCTTGCTGGTAAGCTATTAGACCTCAGGAATTTGTTTAAAATCTTCACATTTGTAAAGTAACACTTTTTGCTGCCCATTACTCGTCTTGGCTCTGCCCTGCTCCGTTCGCCCTTGCTAACGCTCGGGCTCTCGCCGCTCCCCTGCCCTGCCCCCAATTCCATCCCACCCCCAGTACCTGTACATTTATAGCAATCGTAACCACACCCACAGCTCAACCTCACATCACCTTCACCAATCACAGCTCCTCAAGTCAGATCACATTACACCACACTTGCTCCACCACAAAATACTCCCAACCACTCTTACTCCCGCTAGGCATTATTACATCACCCCACACTACTTACCCATCCACATATAGTACAACTCTATAATTCCTATCCACACCTCCACCTAGAACCAACTTAAACTTTATAACCATAACTATCACACAACTAAGTCTAGTCTGTCTTCTCATAATTCTTTTTAACTCCACAAGTTATCAATCTAACAATATCCCTAAACTTAGTAGCACAACACTATAGTATGCACTCTCATATACAGATACCACACATTATAATAGCATCTGCCCACAATTGTTCAAGAACTACATAACAGACCAATTCAGAACTAAACACATATGCTGTCATTCCTACACTAGAAAAATGCAATACTTTCTCACTCATCACCAAACTCCAACATCTGTATCACCATTTTAACACCAGACTCACCATAAGTGGGGACATCCACCCCAACCCAGGCCCATATCCATCCTAACACAAACTGTTCAAACGCAAAAGTCAGAACATAACATCCCCACTATCTTCATCCCTGGGCAAATCAACAACAGCAGCAAAACCAACCATATTTTAATGCTAAATATTAATATTAGAAGTAGCAAAAATAAAATACCTGAACTCCAGACCACAATAACACACTACTCCCCAAGTATAGTTGCTAACAGAAACCTGGCTAAATAAAAACATAGCTAACTCAGAAGTTCTCCCTACCATCTACAAAATCATTAGACAAGACAGACCACTTTGTAAAGGGGGTGGAACTGCCTTACTGTATAAGTCCAACTTAACTGTACGTCAATTACCAAACTCCTAATCCCCCCAATAATTGGGACATACTCATCTCACAACTTCAACTTCACCCTAAAAAGGTCATCACCACAACTGTGATCTATATTCCACCTGGTAATACACCTACTAGCCTTGAAGACTTCTTATCCTGGTGTTCTTCCACATACTCACAAGAAACCCTTATTCTCAGGGATTTCAACCTAGATTGGTTCACCTATATATCAGAACCATCAAGTAATCTAATAAATCTCCATGGCTACCAGCAGCTTGTCCAAATTCCAACTAGATGTGATAAAAAATCTAAAAGGGAATCCATCCTTGACTGGGTCCTAACAACCCCACATTGTACCCCCACACAGGCAGTCTCCCAGACACCTTAAGTGACCACAACATAATATACCTTATACGTAGTAGAACAAGCATATGCAAAACCTTCTTCTTCTTCTTTCGGCTGCTCCCGTTAGGGGTCACCACAGCAGATCAACTGTTTCCATTTCTTCCTGTCCTCTGCATCTTGCTCTGTCACACCAACCACCTGCATGTCCTCTCTCACCACATCCATAAACCTTATCTTGGGCCTTCCTCTTTTCCTGTTACCTGGCAGCTTCATCCTTAACATCTTTTTCCCAATATACTCTGCATCCCTCCTCAGCACATGTCCAAACCAGCATAATCTTGTCTCTCTGGCTTTGTCTCCAAACCTTCCAACCTGGGCTGACCCTCTAATATACTTATTCCTAATCCTGTCCATCCTCGTCACACCCAGTGCAAATCTTAACATCTTCAACTCTGCCATGTCAAGCTCTGACTCCTGCCTTTTTGTCAGTGCCACTGTCTCCAACCCATATAACATAGCTGGTCTCACTACCCTCTTGTAGACCTTCCCTTTCACTCTTACTGGTACTCGTCTGTCACAAATCGCTCCTGACACACTTCTCCACCCACTCTATCCTGCCTGTACTCTCTTCTTCACCTCTCTTCCACACTCACTATTACTCTGAACTGTTGATCCCAAGTACTTAAATGTATCCACCTTCGCCACCTCTACTCCCTGCATCCTCTCCATTCCTCTATCCTCCCTCTCATTCACACACATATATTCTGTCTTAGTCCTGCTGACCTTCATTCCTCTTCTCTCTAGAGCATATCTCCACCTCTCCAGGGTCTCCTCCACCTATTCCCTACTCTCACTACAGCTCACAATGTCATCTGCAAACATCATAGTCCACAGGGACTCCTGTCTGATCTCGTCTGTCAACCTGTCCATCACCATTGCAAATAAGAAAGGGCTCAGAGCTGGTCCTTGATGTAATCCCACCTCCACCTTAAACGCATCAAGCATATGCAAAACCACTAAATATAAATCCACTAGAAACACAAAACATTTAGGTCCTCAATACTTTACTCTGTAACTGTGACTGGACCACCCTAAACACCCTCCCCACTTGACCAGGCTGTAGCATATTTCAACAAAACATTTCTACAACACCTAGACACTGTCGCTCCATTGAGCAAAATCAAGGTTAGAACCTCTACAAACCCTTGGCTCAGTAAAGAAATCAAACAAATACTCAAGTCCAGAGACACTCCCTGGCTTTACTATCAAAAAAACAAAGAAACACAAAGCCTAAGTACCAAGAACTGCACAACCGAAATCCTACTACACAACATTACAAACTAAATACTAACACAACCCCCCAAAATTTTGGAAAAATGTAAAACAGCTACTAAAACCCACCAAAAAGGCTACCCCCAAACCAACCACCCTGACACTAAAGTTCCCATTGAAACACATTTCAACTCCCACTTTGTGAACTCAATTCTATCCTTAGTATCACATAACAGTTCCAACCTATCCCCCCAATACAAACAACACTAATACAAACAACACTAATACAAGCTTTAGCCTCAAAACAGTTTCCACCACTTCAATCAAAAACATGCTCTCTCCAAACTAAAAACCTCATCAACAGCAGCAGACCTACTCCCCAGCTATTTCTTGAAACTCACAGCAGATGCTATTGCTATCCCAATCTCCACTCTCATAAACAGATCAATTGTTGAAAACTATGTGCCCAAACTCTGGAAAATATCCTATGTTACACCCATACATAAAGGCGGGACCTCCACTGAACCTAACTACAGATGCATTGCTTTACTCTCCCCCCCTGGCCAAAATCCTAGAAAAGTGCATCCATACCCAGGTGCTAAAATATCTCTTAGACAGCAACATCCTGTCACCTACTCAACATGGTTTCAGATCTGCCCATAGTACCACTACAGCCCTCCTCTGTTTCACAGACACAGTAAACAGTCTCAAAAATGAAGGCCAGCAAGTGTCAACTCTTTTTTTGGATATGTCCAAAGCATTTGACACAGTCTCACACCAAATCCTGCTAAACAAACTAAATCAATATCACCTATCAAATTCCACTCTTACCTGGATCCAAAGCTACTAAACTGACAGGTACCAGGCTGTGAAATGGGAAAATTCTCTCTCTCCTCAGTTGCCCATAACTATAGGAGTCCCACAGGGTTCTCTCTTAGGACCACTACTATTCACAATCTTCACAAATGACCTCCATACAGCATGTATCTATCAGTCAATATGCAGATGATACTACCTTAATCTGTGATGCACAAAACATTTCCACCCTCCTGCAAACAACTCAACTAGCATTCTCTGATGTTGAAAACTACTTTACCAATGCCCAACTTATCCTCAATCAAAAGAAAACTCAGTTTATGATTATATCTAGTTCTAACAAAAACACTAATAACAGTCAATTCACTATCTACTCCACAAATGTTACTTCAATCACTCCAGTGGCACAGGCTAAGCTATTGGGAATAACCATAGACTCCCACCTAAAATTTGATAGTCATCTCAACTTAACAATTAAAAAAGTACATGCCAAACTGGGAACACTCTACCGTATCAAACCATTTCTTACCAACAACACAAGATCAGCCATTGCTCGCTCCCAACTTCTATCCACCCTACTCTATGCATCTCCCATTCTGACTAATCTCAACAAAACTGAACTAAGCAAAATGGAAGACTGCTATAACAGAACTGCCCGCTTTGCTGCAAATTGCTCATATAGAACTCATCACTGTACTGCTTTGAGGCAGCTCCACTGGCATGAACTGCCCAACCTCCTAACCTACAATCAGCTCTGCCTCTGTCATTCTATTACCTCCCCAATAAGTGGCCTGCACTCAAAAACCTAGTACATCACTCAACCAAAAGGCCTCTTAGATCATCAAGCAAACTACTACTAGAAGTCACCAACAGCTACAATAACTTTGGAGACACACTATATAGTAGTTCAGTGACTAAAAAATGGAACTCACTCCCCACTAGCATACAAAACACATCATCTAATGCCTCCTTTAAAAAACTCATTAGGCAACATCTGAAGCAAAGTTGGCAGTGCCAGGACTGCTCCCCAGGCTAGTGAAAGCAGATAAGGTACACATACTAAACCTAGAGTACTTGATAATAGTTTTCACTCTTACAAACACTGGCTAAGGTACAATGTATGTACTGTACCTTTGTACTATGTATTTACAAAACAAATCTATTAATTACCTTTATTTTTAAATTAATATTTTCTTGTTTGTTCTCTCCACTGTAACTGTTGATGTGCTGCATACCACTGTAAAAACATGTCTATTGTAATTTGTATGTATACTAATCATGTCTAAATATCTAAATGTATCTAATTTTTCTATGTGGAGCTTTTCTCCCTGGGCTTCTGCTGAAAAAGGGCCTTTTCGGCTCAGACACCCCAGTTAACAAATGTAAAATAAAAATGTGTCCTTGGATCCAGTGCTGTGAAAAATAGCATTAATATTTTAAGATATTATACAACAACATTTGACTGGGATATCTAAGCTACAAGTATTCATATTTTAATTTTATTACTTTTATATACATTTTTAAAGGAACATTTTAAGGATTATGTTTATTATAACATAGTATGTAATGTTTGTTGTGATTTTATGGTATGTCTTTAAATGTTCTTAGCAATCAATTATTTACCTAATTGTTTAATTGATTCAATTATGTATGTATAAAAAGGGTTTGACTTGAAGGGGGTTATAGTTCTGATGAAGTCCCAGAAGGTTCATCCAGGGGATGAAAGCGCTCAACAATTAAAAGACTTTGGCACCTGATTTTCGTTTCATTATATGTGTGGAGCTTATGGTGTTTCTACTGCTTGTTTGGGTATCTACTACAGTTTTTTACCTTTCACTGAACATGGAGGCCTACCACTCAATTGTACCGCATACTCAGGATGTGCACAATATGCAAAGTCACACTGCTGCCACTGTGGAAAGGAAATAACTAAATAATCAGATAAATGACATAAGCTAGACATGAAAGTGCATATGCTGCAGCTGAAAAGTGGAAGACTTAGAAAACAGAAGCTGGAGATGAAATGTATGAATTATTGGAAACCTAGTGTGTGTAAATACTCATGAACTGACAGGTTCCATGGAAAATATGGTGAGAGGGGAGCTGAGAATACCAAAAAAAAACTTAATTTTTTAGAACAGATTGAAATCATAGGGTTGGAAGGAGAAAATGGAGGTGGACAGTCCTGGGAGATGTGCTTACGCATTTTAGCTCATTTCCTAAATGGGACCAAATTAACACAGGAGGAAAAACAGAGATCTTCTCAGACAACAGTCATGTTAAATCTGCTGAGGTTTTTCTGCAAACTTGTATCAATGTCAAAGAAGCAGACTATGAGAAAGTTAACTGAACATGGTTTTCCTATGATAGTGATTTACCCAATGGTTTGAGGCAAGATAAAGAGATATATAGACACTGCAAATGCATTGCAATTTAATAAAGAAAAGGTTTGGGGAGAGGGAAAGAGACAAAACTTCATGAATTGGGTTGGAACACATTATAACATACAAGAGAATGGAGTGGGAGGCAAACAAGTCCAGACGAGGAGATATTTCGTATTCACAGTTTGCTAGGAAAAAGACCAAATAAGAGGACAACATTTCAAGTAACACAGTGGGAAGTCATCCAGAAAAGCCTTTGAGAGCCCTAAGGGTGGCTGACGCCAAAGATAGATATGCTAGACTATACAGAGGGATGACCATCCTGGAGAAGCAACAGTTAACAAGTGTAGAAATTAAAACAAAACAGCCAGAAACTTTTTTTCTGAATGTGACAGGCATTTCCTCTTACAATAATAAATCAACTACTGTAGAGAGCAATGCCAGTACAGAGCAAATAGACAATGCAGTGCTACACAGCATAAATACCAGTAGAGGTAAGAAAGGCAATCAGATTCAGGTAATGCAAGATGAATACTGCTAGCACATCAGGGGTGGACTGCAAAAGCTTGACAATAGTGCTGAATTTCACTTTCCAAAAAAGACAAAACACCTCAGAAGTGCAATGAGAAGGACTTTTGAAACCAAGCATAAACAAAGGCTGACTTATTGTTAATGTACTACAATGGACTATGTCTGAACTAATGAACTAAACAATGGTAAACAGCAATGAAATCATATTAGATAGTGCAATGTGGGACAGTGTGAACTCAGACTTCTTTTACTTGTCAAATGTCAGGACAAGACATACTTACAGGACAAAGCTTCTTGTATTTTAATATTTTACTTACTTGATCCATAAATATACTTGGAAAATGTCAGTGCCTGCAGAAATTGTGTAATATGGCTACATTACAAAACTGTTGGAAAAAAAATTAAGACCATACAAGGAGAATGCTGGGAGATGACCCCCCCCCCCCCCCCCTCCGATTAGAAGAAAGAGGCTTTGGTTTCTCACGTTTCTGCACAAGGTGTTAATGGAATAAAACAGACAACCCGTGAAGAGCAACAAAGGACTGGAACAGAACACGCTCTGCACTACCCAGATGAATAAAGGTACTTTATTTATTGTTTAGCTTTCTCTAAGCCATGCACCTGTAGAACAGTATTTAGCATTCCCACTGTAAAAAGAATCAGATCCCCCAGAAAACAAGCACCTCTCAGAAATAATGTAAGTGTGTGTGTTCTTGGTTGAATGTTTTATGGAAAATTAAAACTGTCAATTTCAATAATGTTATTTTAATACATAAACAGATTTTCTAAATTTTTATTTTAGCTAGAATGTATAACATTGCAGGTATTGTTTTGCCTCATGGATACAAGATGCATATACAAAATACTAAACACCTGCCAAGTTATCAGTAAACTGTTAAACTGGCCCACTGGGCTAAATAACAGTATTCATAGTAATAACTTAATACAAAACAAAAAATAACAGAGCCAAAGCAGTGGATACTTTATTCAAACAAATTAAGCGCTTTCGTCAGTGGCGTCTCTGACTTCATCAGAATAAAACAATGTCAAAATTGCACACTTTTTAAGTAATTATATAGGTCATATGATTGTTACTCAACTCCACTCATTACCAACTTAAAGTACCATCAGTTACTTTTGTTAATGGCAGAATGTCTTAGAAAATGAATTATTCAGAGATATCGTGGGGATGAAACATCTGAGAATTATGAAACCAAATAAAGGTGAGGGTTTGGTGGTCATGGACACTACTAATGACTACATCAGTAGGATGTTTGGCATACTTTACATGGAAACTTATGAGGAAGTTTCTGTTAACGAAAGAAAAATAGCATATCAAAGGATAGACATCATGCTTGACGAGTTATTGTTGAATGACCAATTTTTTTTACTAGAGTATGAGTTTTTAAAAGTGTCATATCCAAAACCCCCCACCATTTTTGGAATTCTAAAAGTGCACAAAAGTATTAATGCCCCCCCCCCCCCCATTAAGACCAATTGTTGATGCTAAGACATTCCTGCTGGCATGTGGACTTTCAGGTTAAAGGGACTTTAAGCAAATTTAACCACATATACAAGGACTCCTGGGATTTTTTTATCCAAGATTAGCTCTCAGCTATATTTAGACCAGTTGTTTGAATAGCACGAGGAAGGATTAGAAATGTTTCATGACTTCCTATGTAGTAAGTTGGGGTCTGACCATGAAAAAGTTTTTACTATTAGAGCTTTAATGGAGGTCATCCTCGAAAACTTTTTCGTATATGAGAATCAACTACTTAAACAAAACAAGGGGGTGGCCATGGGGGCTGTGTGTGCCTCAGTGTTTGCTAACATAGTATTAGCTCAATGGGACAACACAGTGGTCTTTAACTCTGAATTTTTGAAGTGCTGGGTGATATACGGTCATTTTTTTGGACATAATTATATTTTGGAAAGACCCTCAAGAGATGTTATATCAATTTTTTCAATACATAAATGACAGCGCCAGTTTTTTGAAATTCACTATGTAGGTCAATAGTGAGAGGGTCCATTATTTAGATATCACCATATTCAAAAATAGGGTATCTAAGAAATCTGAATCCTCTATATACAGGAAGCCTACTTATTCAAACTTATTACTTCACTTTAGTAGTGGGCACCCTCTCCATCAGAAAAGTTCCATTTATTAAAGGGCAATGTGTTAGGTTGGCCCATATGATTAGTGAGGATATGTTTCTCAATGAATGTGAGGTTCTGCTGCCCATGTTGGAAAGGAGGGATTATCCCTATTCCCTGTTAAATGAGGTTATGGAGGAGGTTAAAAGACACCCACACCTCCAGGTTGGTGGCACAGCACGAAGCATCAGAGACTATCCATGTGCAACTAACAGTGGGTAAAACTGCCTTCCAGTTTATAGCCTGCTACAGACCACCCTCCCAAACACAGGAACCCCACTCAGCCTTCCTGAGAATACTGGAAAATATGAAGGTCTCTCCAAACACCATTATACTGGGCGACTTCAACTACCCAAACATAGACTGGGAGCATTACTCTAGCTCCAACACCCTAGCCCAAAGGTTCCTAGAATTTATAAACTCAGATGCTATGGAACAACTTGTTACCACTCCCACAAGAGGGTAAAACATACTGGACCTGATCATCACCAACATGGGGACACTATGCTCCAGACCAGAAATGTATCCCTCACTGGTAAGATCAGACCATAAACTAATCTCACTGGATATTCACATCCCGACCCCACCCCCTGCCCAGAAAACCACAGTGAAAAACTTCTCTAAAGCAAATTTCACACGCCTCAAAACCGAGGCGGAATCCTTCAAAGCCCCTGGGCCTGTGGAAAATACGGCCCAGACCGCAGAATCCTTTATAAATGCATTCTATGAACACCTTCAGGAATGCATGGATCATGCAATCCCAAATAAAACCAAGACCCAATCCTCCAAAGGCAGACGTCCTGTCTGGTGGACCCCAGCCATAAACAAACTATACAATAGAAGGAGGAAGCTATTACATGATAGAGCAAAATCCCAAAAAGGGAAGGCATCTCTGATGAGTATTAGCAAAAAACTACAGGCACTCATAAAATCGTCTAAGGCCAGCTTCGAGAGAAAAATTGCACAGGACACTAAGGATAATCACAAGGCTTTCTTTAGTTATGTTAGGAACCTGGGTGGGAATTCCCAGATATGCTCAGAATTAGTCCAAAATGACAAAAAATACACCGAGCCCACAGACATTGCCAACATCTTAGCTGACAGGTTCAGTGCAAACTTCTCCCCCCCCCCTCCCCACCAAAAGGGCAAATATCTATCCCAAGAGAGTGCTGCCCCCCTGACATCTCAGATGCTCAGGTAAGAGCCGCCCTCTCCAAAGCAAAAACACAGCATCAATGGGACCAGATGGTGTCCCGGGCTGCATCCTACATGAACTCCAAGAAGAGCTAAACCCAAACATAAAACTACTGTTCAATCTTAGCCTTACTACAGGATATGTACCCAAAGAGTGGCGTACAGCAACAGTGGTCCCTCTCCACAAAGGTGGTGCCTCAACGGATCCTGGAAACTATCGCCCCATAAGCCTGACTAGCTTGGTCTGCAAAGCTATGGAAAGGATCATCATGGACCTCATAAATAAAGATATTGGGGACCTACAGACACTGGATCCTACCCAGTTTGGCTTTGTTAAGGGCAGATCCTGCCTCTTAAACCTGGTCGATTTCTTTGAAACAGTCACCAAGGCCATTGACAAGGGGAAGGTGGTCCACACAGCCTACCTGCACCTCGCAAAAGCCTTCAATACAATACCCCACTCGGGCATTATAGATAAGCTCACCAGCTTAAATATAAACTCCTATGTCACTAGATGGGTTGCAAACTGGCTCAAAGACAGAACCCACATGGTTAGAATTGCTGGAGCCATGTCAGACTCCAAACCAGTTACAAGTGGCGTCCCACAAGGCTCAGTCCTGGGACCTCTCTTGTTCGGTATATATTTCTCAGCGGTACAGGCCAACACAGAAGGACTGTGGCTGACCAAGTTCGCAGATGACTGCAAACTGGGCGCCATAATCAACTCTCCAGCCGACACATGCATCCTCCAAAAGGGCCTCATACAAACAGACAACTGGTGCCAGAGCCATGGCCTCAAGCTAAACGCCAAAAAGTGTATAGTCATCCCCTTTGGCAAAAACAAAGTGCCCACAAATTACCACATAGGTGGCAATCCATTAAGTACAGAAGAAGTCATTAGGGACCTGGGGACCCAAGTTGATAGCAATCTCTCATTTGACAACCATGTGGCCAAAGTGATTAGAAAAACATTTTATATAGCCCACGTAATCATGAAGGGATTCACATCTAGATCAGGGGAGGTCATCGTGCCTCTTTACTCATCCCTCATCAGGCCCATAATTGAGTACAATGCCCTTTTTGGGATGTACCTTACCAGACACCTGCAGAAACTGGAAAGACCCCAAAAGTACCTCACCAAGAGGATCAAAGGGCTCAAACAGATGCCATATGCTGCCCGGTTAAAGAAACTCCAGCTCTACTCAGTGGCATACCACCTGCTCAGAGGTGATCTGTGCCTGACGTATAAAGCCACGTCCAACCTGGAATTAATGGACATGCTGCACCTCAGAAAATCCAAATCCCATCGAGCTACGCGCTCGAGAGACTTGAACCTCAGCACTGAAATAAATGGGACATGCTGGAGGGACAGATTCATAACCCAGAGGCTCCCTTCACTCTGGAATAAAATCCCAGTCCAGGTTAGGCAGAGTTCCACATTGACTCTCTTCAAGAGGAATCTTGATGAGTGGATGGGAGATCATAGGTTTACCCCGGCTATCACTTCTGTGTCACTTTTAGACAGAGGCACAGTATACTAACCTCAAAAAAAGGCATAGCAAAATTAATTTAAAATGGGTGGCGAAAGCCAAACACACTCTGGCTAGGCTTATAAATGCCCTAGGGCAGATAGCCTAGTATGAACCTATGAACCTATGAAAAAGAAATGGTATTTTTTTACTATTACTAGGATGTACAGAGGTGATACCTATGGTTCAACTAGGTGAAAGGGCTATAAAAATACCCAGGAGGCTTTTCAAAAAGCCCTAATTTTGCCATACAATACATGTTTCAAAGGTGTGAGTGAAATCAAACATAATTGGAACATTTTTGAAACTGATCTTGACATACTATGGAAAGTTGATGAAAAACCCACTATAGTCTATAAAAAAGATCTATGTTTCAAAACATTGCTTGAAAGAGGGGGTGCTGTTGTAAGTGAAGGGGACAAGCACAAGTGTGGGCGATGTTCCCAGTGTAGGCACATTTTGGAAGGAAATTAAGTGAGAATTGGATCTGGTGAATTTGTAAAAATTATGGGGAAATTTTACTGTTACAGCTCAGGAGTAGTTTACATGGCTGTTTGTCAAGAATGCAAAATGTTCTATATAGGGAAGACGAAGGGCATGTTTAGAAAGAGAATATACCAGCATCAATATATTTCTAAATGTCATGAAAAGAATGCCCTGGCAAGACATGTAAAAAGTTTCCCTAGCCATAAATTTAAATACATGGTGGTTGATAGATTTGGGGCCAAGAGGTGGGACCTGCTGACTTGTTCTTAGAATATAAGGAATTGAGATGGCAACTAAGATACAATGTGGCAATCCCCCCGGGCCTGAATGAGATGATCCCCATTAACAGTTTACTAAAAGTAAAGTCAGAATTGGCTTTTTAAGTTATGGTTTGAACTGTGGAAAAACATTGACATGTTTTCACTTTTATGTCAAGGAGTGGATAAGAGGTAGAGAATATGTTTTAACTGATTGTACTTTAAGTTGGTAATGAGTGGAGTTGATTAACAATCATGTGACCTATATAATTTCCTTAAATAGTGTGCAATTTTAAGTGTTTTATTCTGATGAAGTCAGAAACACCACTGACGAATGTGCTTAATTTGTTTGAATAAAGTATCCACTGCTTCTGTTCTCTGTCGTTTTTTGTTTTGTATTAAGTTATAAGTTTGACTGTGTTTTAATTTTGATTAGTATTCATAGTAAGTGCGAGATGGCAAAGTGCACATCATGCTGATTTTATATATATATATATATATATATATATATATATATATATATATATATATATATATACACACACAATATCATTTGGGCAATGAGATATGGACTATCAATTTTATATATACAGATATAGATACAAACAGTTGTTAATACCATCTGGGCAAGGAGATGGGGACTGCCTTGAAGCATCTACAGGTTGAGGGCTTTGATACCCCTAGTCAAGTGATGAGCACTTTTTTTTTTTTTTTTTTTTTTACCATGTGTCAGATGTCTTTGTTGATGGGAATGGTGCAGAATTAGTCATAACTTGAAACATTAAGAGCTTTTCTAACAACACAGTGTGAATGACTGAATGTTACCTGATAAGGAGAAATGCAAAACAGCCACTATGTACATTTTTCACAGTGTGTGTGATATATGGTACATCTGCTTTATTCAAGTTCATTTTAGTTAGGTATGCACCTTACAACAGTTAGGGTCTGTTTTGATATAAATAAGTTAATCTGTTTTGGATACGTACAAGTTAAATATGCTAGTTACCAAATGTTTCCAGTAAATCAATTTAGAATGTTCTAGGATGCTTGTTCCAGATAAACGTGTTGATAGATTCATTTAGGAAAATGTGTACAGATTATGTGGAGTGGCTTAACATATGAGAACTGTTTGGGGACCGACTCTTGGTATATTGATTAGTTACTGGAGAGGGGAAGATGAAAAAGTTATGTACTCACCAAACCTTCCATCTGTGTTGTCCATTTTCATTCTTCCTCAACTGATGGGTTCAGATCCGATCCCTCAGAGCCAACTCAGCTGTTGTTAAAGCTCATGGCAACCAAAACCTCTTGAGCTTCTCCCTTACCCATAATGTACCAACCCCATTTACCTCAGACCTTGCTTGCTGCCTTAGTAGAAAGTAAAAGATGGAATGTATTATGGAGAAGCTACATCTGAAACTTATGTAAAAACATGAGGAGACACAGGTCTACTAAGCACTCATTTTTCCAGAAGCCTTAAGGATGGGGGTTGGTGGGAGGGGAGATTAACAATGAAAATGATCATCACAGATGGAACGTTATGGTAAGTACATAACTTCTTTATCTGATAATGTCAATTTTTATTCTGTCCTCAACTACTGGGACAGAGTCCCCAGCTATCTAATTTACGAGGCTGACTCAAGGAAGGATATTCCTGAGCACCATAGAACCAAAAGATGCCCTACCTCTGGAGACCAGATCTAATTTGTAATGAGTAATAAAAATATGGGAGTAGCTCAAGTAGCTGCTGCACAAATATCATCCACAGGTACTCTGGACTGAAAAAATGAGGAAGTTGCCATGGATATGGTGGAATGGTCTGAAACAGGTTTTGTCAGAGCAATGCCGAATTTGTTATACACAAAGGAAATGCAACTTGTCATCCATATAGATAGAGTAACTTTGGTAAATGGTTTACTCAATGCTGGCTCCACATATAATACAAATAATTGATCAGAATTTTTGAGGTTTTTGTCCTCTGCAAGGAAAAACACAACTGTCTTTGAACATCCAATAAATATAATACATATTCTCCTTTGTTAGAAATTTTGGGAAAGAATACTGGCAAATTAATTGACTGATTTATATTGATTCTGACAGCTAACTCTGTCTTTATGGAAAATCAAGTATGGAGGTTTTGAACACAATGCTTGGATCTCAGAAAATTCTTCTGGCTAAGGTAATGGCCACTAAAAAAAATTGTCTTCCATGAAAGATATTTGAGTTTGCATGTAGGCTGAGGGTTTGAAGGGAGATTTTGTAAAAGACTGCAGCACAAGGTTTAGGTCCCAATGAGAGGTAGGATCTTTATAGGGTGGCCTTAAGAGTGGAGTGCCTTTCAAAAATAGCTTTGTTCAACTTATGGGATGCTACAGAAAAAACATTTTTCCAACATGAAAATTGCAAGTCGCTGCTATTTGTACTTTTAAAAGCAGAAGTACTAGCTCCTTCTACAAAAAGATGAGCTAGAAATTCCAAAATATTACAAATAGGAAGTCTATGGGAAGACAAAAGAATATGATGGACTGGAGAAGAGAGCATAGGTTGTCTGGCTATTAATGGAACTGGAGGAGCCAGGCAGTCAGCCTGAGATTCACTATGTTTGGATGTATCATGCCTGTTGGGTGAGACAGGAGGTCCGGAGCTGGATCCAGAAACCAAGGTGGTTGAATCAGGTGAGGCCAAAGGAAAGAGAAACCAAATTTGTCAAGGTCAATAAGGGGGTAAATGAGCATGATCTTGCTCTTCAACTGTGCAACTTTCTGAAGAAATTTGGGAATTAATGGAGTGAGAGAATACGCATAAAGGAGACCAGGGGGCCAATCATGAAGTGTCCCTTGAAGATTCCCCCTTTGGGGTATTAGTGCAAAGTACCTGCTACATTTGTTGCTCGGAGAGAAGTGAATAGATTGCAGCAAGGCTGGCCCCATTATCAAAAAATTGTTTTTGCAATCTTTTTGTTGAGGGACAATTAGTGAGGTAGAGGAATGCACCTGTTCAATTTGTGTGCTATCACATTGGACCTCCCCAGAATGTACACTGCTAAAAGAAAGTGGCTGGAAGAGATTGCCCACTGCCACACTGAGAGCTTCTCAACACAATGGGTAGGATTTGGTTCCTCCCTATTTGTTGATGTACCAGATGACTGACATGTTGTCCGACTGTACTGCAAGTGTCCCAAAAGGGAAAGCATTTGGACATGCCTGCAATGCTAACAGCACTGCTCTCATCTCCAGGACATTTATAAGCAAACTGATGTCTTTGGGGAACCAGGTGCCTTGGACTGTCTTCCCAAGATAATGCACCCCTCCCACCCTAGCTGGGAAGTGTCTGTGGTCAATATGGCTTTGGGCTTAGGGAGGAATGAATGGACGACCTTGTAGAACCTGGTCTGAATGTATTCACCATTTTAGATCTCTCTTACAGATGTGATTCTTATCTTGTAAGGCACTGGTTGACAAAGACTCAACCATTAAATAGATAACATCTATTGTAGAATTCTCATGTAAAACCTGTCAAGTGGTACTAAGGTTATTGCTGCCGCCATTGATCCCAGAGCCTGAAGGACCAGTCAGGCTGAAATGGACGTGCTGCACATTATCTTTTTAACTTGAAATCTTATGATCTGAACACTCAGCAATGGAAGGGAAGCAATGGTTTTCTTTGTATTGAGAATAGCTCCTATAGACTCAGTTCTAGATGAGATTTGTTGTAGGTTATGGTAATCCCCAGACAAGAGCAAGTCTGGAGAACCTGGTCAATTGCACATATGAGTTGATACCTGGTCAGAGCGGTAATGAGCCAGTTATCTAGATATGGAAAGACTCTGAATCCTTGCCATCTGAGGTGAGCTGCTACTATTGCCATGCATTTGGTAAACACCCTGGGGGCTGTTGCGAGTCCAAAGGACACTACTCTAAATTGATAATGACTGGCTCCCAGCTGGAAGCATAAGTAACTTCTGGACCATCTGTTCATCTTTATGTGATAGCATGCATCCTGAAGGTCTGCAGAGCACATCCAGTCATCCTTGCCCAGAAATGGGAGAATGGACTGAACCATGACCATCCAGAACTTGGTTTTGTTCAGATGGGAGAGATCAAGGATTGATCTCCAGTCCCTTTTTCTTTGGCACTAAAGAACCTTAAGTCCCTGATTCTCTGTGGTCTGGTGGAACCTCTCTGATGACTTTTTTCTAGCAAATTTTATATTTGAATTGCTGCTTGTTCCCTCTGACTGGATGGAACACTGGGAATTTTCATTGAGATTGGGGGGAAACGGAAAAGGGTGCAATATATCCTCTGGAAATGATCTTCTGTACCCAAGTATCTTTTGTTATATCTGGCCAGGGTCTCTGGTGCAGGGATAAACATCTCCCAACTGTCTCCCACAGGTGGACAATCGGGGCCTCCTTGCAGGAGCGCTGGTAGAGTTTGTCAAAGAAAGATACATTAAAACCCTGGTTCTGTGGGCCTTCTCTGCCATGGGGTGTCTTTGTCCATTTGAGTTCCCTCCTCTACCTTTGGGTGAACCTCCTCCACTTCTGTCTTGAAAAGGACCTTGAGACTTCTTGAACCATATTTTTCAACCACCTTGTTGATTCCTGGGAAAGGTTATTTGAGGAACTGAAAAACACATGCCCATGGCAGACGGGGTCTTTTCATCCTTTTCACACCTAGACAGAGTGTCTTTACCTTGGGGCCAAATAAAGACATTCTATTAAATGATGCATTAACAAAGGAAGACTTAAAAGGCTCTGCAAACTCACAGAGGTGCATCCAGGTGTGTCTCCTTATAGAAACGCCTGAACCCACTGTCCTTGAAGTTCCTTCCACTAGGTCTGAAATCATGAATGAATTGGATATAGACTGTAGGGTCTTCAGTTCAAAAGTAACAGATGCCTGAACTTCATCAGAAACAGCACCTGAGAGGATATTTAATAACTCTTTGATCAAATCCCCCTGAAGCCTTGTAATGTGTGCCAAATAATTCAGACACCTCAAAGCAAAGGTTGCTGAAGGATAGACATGCTTCCCAAATCTATCCATCGCTCACGACTCCCTGTTGGGGGGATGGACAGTAGAACTTTCTTCCACAAGTTCCTTCTGGGTGGCTGCTGCAATGACCATAGCATCAGCAGGAACTCCCTTCCCCCAAAACTGTATCTGCTGGTGGTACCATTTATCCTATCTGGTCTGGGAGGAATGGGTTCTATGGTGTCAGGGTCCTTCTATGCCCACCATGAGATCAAATCAATGAGGTCATTGGTGAGTGGAGTTATCCAGGAGGTAGAGGGTCCAAGCACCAGAAGCCTCCAGGAGAATTGATTCCTCAGACATCCAACCACTTCTCTGCTTAAGGATTTCTAGGATGTCTCCAAAGGAGACATCTTCAGGAGCTGATCATGGGGAACTTTTGCCTTCACTGAAATCTGTGTCTTCATTGATGGACTCCTCTGGGGAGTCTTAAGAGTTTCTTCTTATATGTCCTCTTCTTAGGGACCTCCTCAGTGAGGTGCTCTGTGGAGTTATCAGAAGAGGAGATTACAATTCCTTGAGCAGGAGCCTGGAGTTTTGGTATTGACTGTCCTTGTGGAAGGAAATGGTGAAGCTCTGAATGCTGAGACATCATGGCAGTGGTCTTGGGATCTGAGGGGGAATGGATCCATCTGAACTGTCAGGGTAGAAAATACTCTCTTCACAGCCTTGAAGGCAGGGTGGCTCGGAAGGGGAGAGATTGTTGGATCCAAGAAGACAAACTTCTAAATCATAGGCCTCCCCCTACTCTGATGGCAAAACCTCCGATGTGGAAGGTGGAGCTATCCAGTGCCAAGGCTCAAAGGTATACAGATGGCTCCGAAAGCTTTGGAGTTGAATGTAACGCCTCAGATCCAACAGGTGGACTATGGCTCTGGGAGCTCTCTGGAGCCAATGGAACAGGATCCTTCAGAGTAGATCTCGGATCCAAGAATAAAATTATCCTCGGTTCTGAGCCAGATGGATCCGCATGACTCAGATCCAAAAACTCTGAAGCTACAGGGGTCAGAGGAGGAATCTGTAATGGGGGAGTAGAAGATATATGGATCTCTGGCTCTGCACCAACAGAATCTTCTTCACCACTCTTTCCACATCATCTTCTGTGGGGCTTCTGGAAGATAGAGTGGAATATGGATGGTGATCTGGGTCTTTGCAAGAATGGGGAAGGTACCCTGTTAGGAACCGGATCCAGAGATGCAGAGTACCTTGTCCTCTGTAGTAATTTGGTAGATTCACCTGGATCAGAGAAAGTCGGCTCAGACAGTTTTGACTCCATTGGATCAAACTTAGGTGGCATCGGATCTGATCATATTTCTTCGACAGTGTCATGGATTTTAGTCTTATTAGGGTCCAGGATTGAGACTGGGATCCTTTGGAGAGCTCATTTTCAAGGAGTCCCAAGCTGAGGAATAAGATGGCTTTGGAGAAGAGGATTTTTTGAGTTTTTAACTTTTTGACTTGGTGGAGGAAGAACCCTCCAATGTAGCCTTCTCCAAAGGATGAAGGAAGAAGACCTTTTAGAATCAGTTTATTTTTCTGCTCTACTAAAGCACGAATGATAAAACCTTGACATACAGGGCAATCATCTTGCAAATAAAGAGGACCTAAACAACAGATGCATAATGTGTGGGCATCAGATAATGGCAGCTTGTGCCCACACTCTATACATTTAAAAAAAAAAATTATCCACCATAATTAAAACAAAGGAATAGGACAGATTAGCAGTAGTGTTTTTTTTTTTTTTTTTTTTTTTCTTTTTAAAAAGCGGAGGAAGGAGGAAAAGGGAGATGGGAATATCAAAGATGGTAAAAATAGGAACTATGACAGTTGTAGGGGAAGAAAGATACTAACGGTAGTATCTGAGAAGTACAAAAATGTACTAAGGATAGATGGAAATATAAGAAATTGTAAGAAAACCAAAACAAATCTATAGAGGAAGGTAAGAGAAAAGATTTTTTTAAACAAGTTTTTTTTAAACAAGATTTGATAGAAAATATGAAACTTTTCTGGTGTATGCTCAAGAGTGGAGGAAGACCACGCCTTTTTCTTAAAGCGGCAAATGTGATTTGAGGTAATTGGGGTTGGTACATTATGGGTAAGGGATGAACTCGAGGTTTTGGTTGCCACAAGCTTTAGTAAGGCAGAGTCACATCTGAGGGATAGGATCTGAACACATCAGCTGAGGACAGAATAAAAATTGACATCAGATATGATGTTCACTCACACTATAAAACAAGTTAAGTGACATGACCCATACTGGGCACTGGCATACATAAGGACTATAACAGTTGTACTCCAGTTCAGGGGGTCCAATTCATCTAAATCTAGTTGGGGTGGGGGAGAGTGACCAAGACATAGGACAGTTAATGGAGGCAAAGGCAACTGAATCCAAAAGGCAGACAGCACTTCACTTATTTTATGCCTTGAAACAAAAACAGAAACAAAAGGATTTTTCAGAAATTAAAACACTGCAATACCCAAAGTAGCCCTTCTACAGAGTAAATTTAAGAATAGGAAAGCATATAACTTACAGCAACAGGAATTCCCGTAAATAGCGACAGATCATAAAGCATAATCATGGTGGAAGAAAAACAGAAATGTCAATTTTATTATACATGTCAAAGGAAGACCTGGACAGTTTAACAATTTTGCAGGAAGATGCAGAATGCGTAACCAGGACTGACTACAGGTAGCTACAAGGGGAGAAGAATATGAAACACATATGAACATACAAAGAAAAATGTAGGAACAATGCATAGGCAGTATAAAAGCAGAACGTTAATTTTAATCAAAGAGAAGCGGATCATATATTGAAGAAATACATGAAACATATGAGAGAAAAGGCATTACAATACAATAAATGGAAAGGTTAGGAAGACCAGTGGGAATTGAGTAAGCCCATTACATTACAGGAGATCCAGACAGGTATATAGAGTAAAAAAAGAGGGAAAAGCATTGGGCCCAGACAACTTTTCCTCTGAATCTTACAAATGGGGGAAAATGGTACTAGGATATTATGAGCAGATATGGAGGATGCAAACAATTCCAGGCTGCCATTATTTTATGCTCACTAAGCAGTGCTTCTGCTGTTTAGCGAGTGTAAAATATATTAAACTGAAAAATGAAACTGTATGCGTGTTTGTGTCTCTGCGTGTGAGAGGACGCATACATGCCAGTGAAGTGAGAGTGACTGAGCCATTATGTTACACTCTCTAAGCAGTGCTTCTGCTGCTTAGCGAGTGTAAAACAAAAACAAAAAAAAAAGATAAAATTTAAAATAAAGCATATGTGAGTAAGAATGAGAGCAATTGCTCCCATGAAACAGAAAAGTGTATGTATGTGTGTTCATGTTTCTCATTACGTGTGTGAGTGAATGCGGGCATGAAAGCTAAAAGATACTCTGTGTCTGTGTGTGAGTATGAGTGAATGCGAAAGCAATCAAACAGTCCCTGGTAGCGTGTGAGAGAGGCCATGAAAGAATAATCTGTGGTAGCAGCAGCAGTTTTATGTACATCTTCACCTCTTAGACATACCTGCCAACCTCTTAGCACAAGAAATCTGGACAAAGCCTGATATAATAGTGAGGGGGGGTGCTAAGAAATAGGAACACATTTTAAATATTGCTCTTATAAATCTTGAAAGTTGCTAGAGGAACAGGATTTGTGTTAGCATGTATTTTCTTAAGGATATGCAATCTGAAACTCAAATGCATGTCATTATCTAAAGGAAATAAAACTTTGAAACTCAAATGTATGTCATCATTTAGTAACTTCTGTCTCCAATGACTGGCAATAAACCAAACCTTTGAGGAGTAAGGGACCAAAAATATAAAGTACATATCTGGATTTTTTAAAGTGTTAAATTTTGGATGTAAAATGCTTCCTCCAGCACCATTAACATGTACTACAGCAAGCATGAAATATTAGGTGGAGGAACTATTTTACATCAAAAATACATAAAAAAATAGTACTTAAAACAATACACAAAGTAAAACACAACAACTTTACATAGAGCCCATTCTCTAAGTGCAATAATGTCCTGCAGCGTGTGTGCTAATGTGTAATTAATGCTCTTCCAGGGGTATATAAGCACTCACAATACCCCTGGGTGGGCATTAATTACACATTAACATACACCCTGTCGGGCATTATTGCTTGCATACAACACTCCTACCTTAGACACATCAATAAATGAGAGACTCCCCACACAAAGAAAGATATTTCAGGGGGGAAAGACAGGGGTGTCCTCTTGTCACCAGGGCTTTTCCTGCTAGTGATAGAAGTGGTGAATTTATAAATAACATTATTTTTTTTCAAAAATGTCAAATAAATGACAGAGCAATGTTTTAGCTGTATGCTCAGGACTGACTTTTAATGGAAGAAAATATAGATAAAGCTTTGCCCTTGAGGTCTAGACACATTTAGTAAATTCTATGAAGTATTGGGATTGGAACTGAATTGTAGAAAATCTTCTTAGATCACCGTAGAAGGAAAGGGATAGAGTGCAAAGACAAAGTACTTGGAATTTCCCATCTACCTCTGGCTCAAGGTGGATTATACTTGTCAAAGGACAGTCATAAAAAAACTTAAAAAACTTGCATAAAGAGATGGATTTTTGCTGAAAGGAGGCGGCAGAACATGTACTACTATGCGCAGAATAAATGCTATTAAGATTATGATTCTTCCTCATATCCCCCTGCATTCTGCTATTCTGTTTGATTTTCAAGGACTCCAGAATGTCTCTTTCCTCAGAGGAGATTTGAAGCCAAGGTCTCATCTGCGTGACTTGGTGGTAGCTCCGGTGGATACACCTATGAAATAGGGTAGGGTTTATTTTCTACTGAACACCAAATCATAATGTATAAATTAACTACTGTAAATATTTACAACTAAAATGCATTTTTAACATGTACACTTTACTACCCAATTATATTTTTGATACCTATTTTTTTTTTAATATTCAATATCCCCCTGACCCTTTCTTCCATAACCAGAATCGTAGTTTCTTCAATATTTCCGACAATACCAATTTTCCATTAAATTTAATCTCATTCAATCTTTCATTCTATGTAATCCCTATATTATAAAATCTTTTTAAAATTTTCTTAGGATCTTTTTGCCCTTTATCATAGCACCCATATTCTTTCATATCCATAATTATACTTTTGTATTCCTTTACCCCTTCAACAATCATATTTTCACAATTTCCCACAGTTCCTGTACCCTTTTACAAGAAAACATGTTCATAGTTTTGATTTCACCTCAACAAATGATATCCTCCTCTTGTATTTTTATATGGCATGTTGGCGTTTACTGGTAGCTTCTTTATGATAATCTCCACATCCAAAATGCTTTTTACACCATCCAAATCTCACTTTTATGGCTTTGCTTCTCATTCTCTGGCTGCTTCAATGGCTAAATAAAATATTTATTCATTATATTTACATACCATTCTTTCCTGGTTTTTTTTCTGTATTTAAATTTATTTTCCATAATAAACTTTTGATACTCTCATTTCCCCATTCAAATATCCTTTCCATCTTTTCAATGTGCTTACCTTTTCCCATATTCCCTTATACCTTTCTCTCATTGTTACACTTATCAAAGATCTATTACCTTATTTTAACCATGACAATACCTTATATAAATGCAATGATGTTGCATATACAACTAGATTAACTATTCCCAACCCTCCTTCCTTTTCCTTGACATAGAACACCCCCCTTTCTTCAGAGTTTAATCTTGATCTCCATATATATGAGAACACAACTGACATAACCTCCTATTCATACATTGCATGAACAATGAAACATAAACAATGTACATTGAGGACATATAACTTATGAAAATATTACTTTAACAGACAAATTTGCTGCTAACATCAGATAATTAGGTACAAAGAGTAAGGTAAATTCAGACTGGATAGAGTACTTAAGGAATTTAGGATAGGTGCAGGCTGATAGTGAGATATGAATATAGAACTGAGGATGAAAGATGTTGATAAAGTATATGTGGGAGTAGGAAACACAGGAGGTGACAAGGTGGAAAGAAACATCAGTAGGACAGTATAATAGGTGGAATTGATGACAAAGGAGGGGGTAGAAAATAGCTGTAGAAGTAGGAATAGAGGAAATTGTTACTCGAAGGCTAGGCATGGTTAAGACAGGAGCAGAACCATGCATTAAGGAGTCTCTCAATCATCCTTATCAAATTTAAGAGAACATTAAGTGAATTTTATTCCAGGCCAAGGCTACTGCACAGCTGTATAAGCTATGGCCTATGGATCTTTGGGGCTTGTAGATATCCAACAGAAGTTGGTCAGAGCTCCAGAGCAAGCAGTTGGAAATATAAGTGATGATAGATGAGATGGCTGGTCAGGATGTAGGTTTATATAGTATTAAATGAGCAAGTAGTAGTTGACAGAGCAGGAGGTGGTGAGACAGCTCTAGCCAGTTTAATGATTTTAGACAAGAGACAGTGGTGTAAGTTGTAAGGTTGGTTAGGGGAAAATCTGGTAATTTTATTTAACAGAGCTCCAACCGTTTTTTTTTGTTTTTTTTTTTAAGGAGTGGATTGTAAGTTGGTTAAAATAAGAGAGGCATACAATAGATTTGAAAGTAGATAAGCAATAGAAAGAGCAACTTTAGAGTCATTGGTTAGGATTTTCTTTTAATCTGTAAAGCATACTAAGTTTTTGGTGATTTTTTGATACACTTTTGAATATGTAGATTAAATTTTAGTTGATCACTGATGAAAAGACCTATGAGTTTAGTGAGCGACACTACTTCTCTATTAAGGGGTTCTCAAGGGATGCAATAGTAAAGGATGAGTTGAGGTGGAATTGAGATTTTTGGAGAAACAGTTTTTTTTGAGAGATGTTAAGGTGGTTTAACTACAATATTGCTACACCACCTTTAGTGTGTAACCTATCACTGTGGATGATACAGCCAGGAAGAAGAATTCCAGTGTCTGTGATGCAGACTAACAGACAATCCAAAAGTGAAACTCACAGATTTTATACATAACAGTTAAAACTCTTGGTGTATGGTTTAGTATTAGTGAGAGTATGGGGGTAAGGGGATGGTGTCATGTTTGGGAAAGGTGTTAGGGCAAATATCCCCCACACAAGAGTAACTGAACAGAACTAGAGGGTTACTTTCATTTGTATGGTATTTGAACTTTGTTTCGTGAGGATGGGAGTGGGTGTTAAGGAGTTTGTATTTATGTACAAGAAAGTTTGGGAGATTAAATAAATAAGGTGTTATGACAGGGTAAAGTTAGTCCATATTAAAGAGTGGGTGGATAAGAATGGGTGGCAGATTACTAGGCAAGATGTTTGTTGTATAGCAGGTAAGAAGACAGGGAGGAGGAGGAAGAAGAAAGGAGTAGAGCCATAGACAGCAATCATGCCTGAGAGGGGAAGAAAAGGAGTTATGGATGACAGACAGGGAGCAGTAAACGATGGTGGTAGTTAGTGGAATGATTTAGAGAACATCTAGTAGGGGACAGGGTGATAGTGTTAGGTGATGTAAAAGAAGGCAGATAAAGCACTAGAAAGGTGGGTTAATTATGGGATGCACTGTGCGAGCATTGTCGAAAGGAAAGTATAGTAGGGAAAGGGGTAAGCAGGCTTGATGGAAGAGGTGCAGACTAAGGAGGAAGGTAGAGGCTTAACTGGATAAGACAAAAAGAGGAGGAGTTTATAGGGGAGGGAATGGAGCTCAGATTATAAATTTAGAGTAGGCGTGGGAAGGGTGAGAATAGAGGTAGGGTAGGGGAGCAAACTGAAGCTGGAGCATAGCAAGAGCTGAACAGAGTGGGGCCCCACCATCATGGCTGTAAATCACAAAATCAACCAGTGGAGAGAGGAATTCTGCAGTCTAAAGGCATGGAACCAAAGAGAACTTTTAAAACAAACTGTAAAGGGGAGGGAAAAGGAAACTGACTGTTTAGTACAAATTGAGGTTCAGCTTGTAAGACACAGAGAACAATGTGATAGAGATACTAAATAGGAGAGTTGAAAGGGATGATGGAAGGAATAAATGAGAGTAGAATTATATGATAGATATAATACATTTTGACTGTGAGCAGAATCTGGGTTCTTAAGCACACACAAACTAGGAAGAGTCTTTAGAAGATGTATAAAGTTATGAATGCGATATCACAGGTATGTTGAGAGAAATTAATCAAGCATATTTTAGCTATATTGGAAGTTGATAGCTGGGAGATGCAATCTTTCAAGCACAGAAGTGTTTATGCAACTCGGTCTGTCTGTAATGGATAGTGGGGCTGGAAGGAGAAAATAGAGAAAGTATAACAAAGTTACAAGTAGAATACAGCAGAGGCAGAGACAAAGAAATTAAAATATACCATTTGAAATTACCACTGTACATTTCAAGTGCTAAAATAGTAACCTGAAGGAAACAAAAAAATCAATGCAGAAATCCTGTAAGCATGAAGCAATATAGTTAACTAGTACACAATCAGCATTATTTTATACAATGAGATTTGCTAACCAAGTTCCACATTATCAGTCAATTGTAGGGATTAGTACAATTTTAGAAGGGTATTACTAAAAATTCTTAGCACCCTGTAGTAGATACAAACTATAAGGATGGACAAATATCACCTCAGAGTAGGTGATATGCTACAGAGTAAAGCTGGAGTTTTTTGAGGCGGTCAGTGTAGGGCATTTGTTTGAGGCCAGTAATTCTTTTTGTGAGGTACTTCTGTGGCCTTTCCAGCTGCTGCAGATGTCGAGGTACATTCCAAAAGAGGCGTTGTACTCTATAATGGGTCTAATGAGTGACGAGTAGAGGGGGAACAAAGACCTCTTTTTTTCCTGCATGAGAAAAATTTTATGGTGAGGTGTACCACGTAGAAGGACTTCCTGACTCTGGTGATGGGACTACTGTCCACCTGGGTCCCAAGGTCTCTTATCACACATTCAGTGTTAAGTAGATTGCTGTCTATGTGGTAGTTCATGGGTACAGAGTTTTTACCGAAGGAGATGATACTGCACTTTTTGGCATTGTGCTTGAGGCCATGGCTCTGACACCAGGCATCTGTCTCAGTGAGGCCCTTCCTCATCATTTGGGGACTTGACTATGGCTCCTAGTTTGCAGTCATCTGTGAACTTTGTTAGCCAGAGGCCTTATGTGTTAGCCTGTACTTCAAAAAAGTAGATACCAAACAGGAGAGGTCCTGAAGATGTAGTTATTTAAACTCAGTTCAGTAAATGCTTGTTTAAAATGGGTATAAGGAAATCAATTATACATTTATGATTAATAGTATTTAGTTCATGAACAGGGGTGGTTGCTAAATTCAATGGTTAAAAATAGAACTATAGTGCATGAACAATTCAAGTACCTCTAGGATTAAAAACAGTACATAGATTCATTGACAGTCAGATACTATCAAATAATTAAAGACACTCAGTGGCATAGTCAATAAAAGTAATATTAGGACGGGATTGATTTATAAAATTTAAATTCCTAACAGTAGTTAGCTGCACAAGGTACAAGTAAACAGTGTGTGGTTTTGGCACTACTACATATGGAATTGTTCCATGGTTAGTGAAGCAAACAGAAAAAGTGGCCACAATGCAAAGTAATTTTGTTCCAGTGTAAAAAGCATATAGAACTGGAAATATTTGAACAGTTGTGATAAACGTAAAAAATGCTAAATATGTCCGGTATTAAAGAAATCAACAACTTCTCTCATTATCACCAACATTTCTTGACTTACCTTCTCCTTTATTCTAAATATTTCAAGTAATTTTTTAACCTTACTTTCTAATCTTTTCTCTATTATATTCATAAATATTTTATGAGATGCGTTATTTAACACTACTGGTCTCCAGTTCCTTTTATCTTCCTTTTCTCCTTTCTTCCACATCAATTTCACTGAACCAACGCATTTCTTTTCCTCTAGCCATTCATTTAATACTTCCAAAAAAATACTACTACTGACAATGTCTGAGATCTTTATACATATATTCAGTCCCATCCAATCCTACAGCTGATTCCATATTTACTTCTTGAACATACCCTTCATTTCTTCAACAGTTTCTTTCCAGCCCTTCACTATCTTCTAAACTCCCCATTTTTACTTTTCTGAATGTTTTTCCTAGTCTTTTTATAACATCAATTATTTATTGTGTTTTAACCTCTCCTTTCCCACGTCTTAATTCTCTATTGTCTTTTACTAGGTTATTTAAATATGGTGCATCTTCTTCCTTTTTTCCCTTGTAAAACATACCTTTGTTTAAACATTTTGATTCATATCTTTTTTCAAGAAAAAAAAAGTTATGTTCCTACCATAAGATTCCATCTGTGTTGTTGATCTTCATTCATTCATTACTGATGGGTGTTGGTTCCATCCTCGGAACTGAGTCGGCAGTTATAAGCTCACACCATTCAAAAACAAATCTTGAGCCAAGCCTTACCCATAGTGTCCCTTCTCTATATTACTTCAGATCGAGTTTGCCCATAAGGACAGGAAAGAAAAGCACAGGCTTTATCTGAGCCATTTCCTTATCATAGACAGGACCATATCCAAAACCTCCAGGAGTCTTTTGGAGGGGGGTGGTGGGTGGGTTGTAATAAATGAATAAATGATAAACACCAAGGCTTTCAACACCATCCCCCATTCTGGAATTATAGCTAAACTCACTAAACTAGGTATAAATCCCTACATCACAAGATGGGTTGCCAACTGGCTCACTGACAGAACCCACACTGTAAAAGTTGCAGACTCCAAGTCTGACCTCAAAGCAGTGACAAGTGGAGTACCACAGGGTTCCGTCCTGGGACCTCTCCTGTTTGGTATCTACTTTTTTGAAGTACAGGCTAACACATAAGGCCTCTGGCTAACAAAGTTCGCAGATGACTGCAAACTAGGAGCCATAGTCAAGTCCCCAAATGATGAGGAAGGGCCTCACTGAGACAGATGCCTGGTGTCAGAGCCATGGCCTCAAGCACAATGCCAAAAGTGCAGTATCATCTCCTTCGGTAAAAACTCTGTACCCATGAACTACCACATAGACAGCAATCTACTTAACATTGAATGCGTGATAAGAGACCTTGGGACCCAGGTGGACAGTAGTCCCTCCTTTGATAGTCACATCACCAGAGTCAGGAAGTCCTTCTACGTGGTACACCTCACCATAAAATTTTTCTCATGCAGGAAAAAAGAGGTCTTTGTTCCCCCTCTACTCGTCACTCATTAGACCCATTATAGAGTACAACGCCTCTTTTGGAATGTACCTCAAGACATCTGCAGCAGCTGGAAAGGCCACAGAAGTACCTCACAAAAAGAATTACTGGCCTCAAACAAATGCCCTACACTGACCGCCTCAAAAAACTCCAGCTTTACTCTGTAGCATATCACCTACTCTGAGGTGATCTTTGCCTAACATATAAAGCTATGTCAAACCCAGAGCTGTTGGACATGCTACACCTAAAAAAATCCCAATCCCTCTGAGCTACATGCTCTAGGGACCTAAACCTTGTCACCACAATAAACAGGACATGCTGGAGGGATAGATTTCTGTCCTAGAGTCTTCCTATACTCTGGAACAAGCTACCCATCTATGTCAAGCAAAGTTCTTCATTAGCACTCTTCAAGAACAGTCTTGATGAGTGGATGGGAAATAGGAAATACACCCCGGGGATCATTTCTGTGTCTCTGCTGGACAGTGGCACAGGAAAATAACTTTCCTGGGTGGTGTAAGCTATGGAACCTTGCTGGCTAGGCTTTCGTAGGCGCTTGGGCTGATATCCTAGTACCTACCTATGAACCACAGATGGAACATTATGGTAAGAACATAACTTCTTTATCTTATGTTAATCTTCATTCATTCCTTACTGATGGGACAGAGTCCCTAGCTACTTTGTTTCCTTCGAGGCCCTATGGAAGAATATTCCGGAGTACCATTGACCCAAAGGACGCTCTCCCCCTGGAGACCATATCCAATTCGTAATGAGTGATAAAACTATGAGGGGTAGCCCATGTCGCTGCTGCACAAATGTCATCCATAAAAGCTCTTGCATGAAAAGCAACAGACGTCACAATTGATCTTGTGGAATATACTTCTACTTTAGATAGACATGAAGCTTTGTTTTGTCAGTAAATGAAACAAATACAGTCTCTCAACCATTTAGACATGTTAACTTTGGACACCGGTCTCCCCAATCTTGGTCCTGAGAATGACATGATTAATTGATCAGATTTCTGTGATGACAGTTCTGTCTAGATAAAAATGCAATTGCCTATGCACATCAAGCAAATGTAGTACATATTCTCTTTTGTTAGAAAAATTTAGAAAGAAAACTGGTAGATTTATGGTTTGATTAATAGTCAAATCTGAAATAACTTTGGGTATAAAGGAGGGGTTAGTCCAGTGATATGCTGTCCTTATGAAACACTATGTAAGGACATTTTATGCACAAAGCTTGCAACTCTGAAATGAGTCTTGCGGAGGTAATGGCCACCAAGAACAAAGTCTTCCAGGAGTAAAATTTTAGATCGCAGTTAGCAGCTGACTCAAAGGGAGGACAAGTCAAGGATTAAAGAACTAAAGTTAAATTCCAGGGCTTGATTGGTAGTTTGAAGAGGGGTCTAATGTGTGCAACTCCTTTCAAAAATGTTTTGCAGAAGTGGTGCAAAAAGAGTCCTCGAAACCATTATGAAAATTGGAGATTGCGGCTAAATGTACTCAAATAGTTGACACTGAAGCCCCTGAATGGAGAATGTTAGATAAGTAATCTAGCACTGCAGTAAGTGGAGCTGAAAGGCTCAATTCCATTTCTAAGAGACGAAAAAAATGAATCTCTTCCACTTACTTGGATAAAGTTTCCTGGTGGATGGTTTATGGGAAGCCAGAAGAATGTGACATATATGGGAGGAGAGGTTGTTTTGCCTGGCAATTACTGGAAGTGGAGGAGCCAAGCTTGTCAGCCTGAGGCTCGATATGTTCAGATGAATCAAGCCCTGTGGGTGCGACAGCAGTTCTAATGTTGGATTCAGAATTCAATGTTGATGTTGTAGGTGAGGCCAAAGGGAGACCTAATTTGTTGGGGCCAGTAGGGTACAATGAGGATTACTTTGCTTTTCAACCATAGCACTTTCTTCAAAAATTGTGGTATCAGAGGAAGGGGGGAGGGTATGCATAAAGTCCCGTGGGCCAATTGTGCACCAGACCATCCCTCGGGGACTTCCACTGTGGGGGGAATTAGGGCAAAGTAGCTGCTGCATTTGTGATTTGCAGGGCATGCAAACAGATCGCAGCAAGGCTGGCTCCAGTGACTGAAGGATCTTCGCTGCTATGACAGGATTGAGGGGACCACTCATGAGGCAGGAGAATGAATCTGCTCAATTTGTCTGCAATCATGTTGGAATCACCAGGAATGTGCGTTACTAACAGAAAGTGGTTGGAAGCCATCACCCATTGCCAAATTCTCATGTCCTCTCAACACAATGGGTAGGACTTGGTTCCTCCTTGTTTGTTGATGTACCAGACTACTGACATGTCAGACTGGATGGTAATCATTCCTTAAGGGAGAACAGATTGAAATGCTTGCAACGCTAGAAGCACTGCCCTCAGTTCCAGAATACGGATATGCAGGTTGGCTTCTAAGGGTGATCAAGTGCCTTGGACTGTGCTTTCCTGGAAATGGCCCCCCTCACCCAATGAGGGAGGCATCCATGGCCACTGTGGCTCTGGGTTGAGTGGAGGAGAAAGGGTGGCTTCATAGGTGCTCTTCTGGCTTCAACCACCAAATTAAATTTTGCTTGCATCGATTTGTTATCCTGATTCGAATAGACATTAGATGAGTTAAATGGGATCACTGTGTTAGCAAAAGCCACTGTAGGAGTCTCATGTAGTCTTGCCAGTGGAACTATTGTTATTGAAGCTACCATTAACCTTAATAGTTGCAAGATTGCCTGAGCCACAGCTTTGTCCTGACAGAGTATCACCTGGAGTTAAGATCAGAGTCTTTCCAGTCTGTGAAGTGGGAGGGAGACTTTGCAAGACTGAGTATCGAAATTTGCTCCTATGAACTCTATTCTTTGAGGAAGAGTCAAGTGGCATTTATTCTTGTTTACTGTTATCACTAACTGTTCCAGTAGGTAGGGCATGGAAACACCCGGAATCCTTGCAGTCTCAAGTGAGCTGTTACCACTGCCATGCATTTGAACACTCTGGGGGCTATAGAAAAACCAAAGGGCAGTGCTCGGAATTGGTATTGATTGGCTCCTAGCCAGAAGTGGAGGAATCTTCTGGAGCGTTTGCCCATTTTTATATGGTAATACGTATTCTGAAGATCCACTTGAGCACATCCAATCATCTTTCTCCAGAAAAGGCAGTACAGACTGAACTGACACCATCCAGAATTTTGTTTGATAAATTTGTTTAGGCTGCTGAGGTCCAGGATTTGCCTACCGTCCTCTGTTTTTTTTTTTTTTTTTTGGGCACTAAAAAGAACAAGTAGAATCTGGATCCTATCTGGTCTGGTGGGAGTGTTTGGATGAACATTTTTGGAGCATCTTTTGGATTTCTTGAGCTGCTACTTCCCTTTGACTGGGTGGATCGTCGGGAATATGCATCAACTGACTTGGGTAAAGGTCAAAAGGGATGTGGAAATTATCGTGACCCAAAGATCTGTGGTTGTTTACCAGGCAAGGTGGTACAGAGAAAGTCATCCCCCGACTGCTTCCAGAGGCAAGTAATTGGGCTATTGCTCAGGAGCAGTGACAGGGTTGTCCAGAAAAGGAATCTCTGGATCCCCGATTATGTGGACTCCCTCTGCCTGGGAGTCTTCCGGTTCAGTTCCCCCTCTGCCCTGGGAGAGACCTCACCATGTGTGTCGCAGAAAGGACCCTGGGGTTTCTTGTACCACATTTTACCACTCCTCTGATTCCTGGAATAGGATCATTGTGGAGTGGAAAAAAAAAAAACAACCGCAGACAAGGTCTTCCCATGCTTTTTACATCTGGCTAATGTTTCTTTTACCTTAGGAACAAAAAGAGAAGAGGCCTCTATGGGGGCATTCAGGAAGGAAGACTTAAAAGGGATCTGCAAAATCACATAGGCGCAAGCCAGGTGTGCCGTCTCATGACAACGCCTGCACCTTCTGCTCTAGCTGCCCACTTGGTAGAATGAGAAATCAACTGCATGGAGGTGTTAGAAAAATTCCAGCATGGCAAGCTGTGAGGCAACTTTGTCATGTACCCCATCAGAAACTGCCCCTGCAAGGGTTTCTGAAAGGTCTGAGATTAAATCTCTATCTGAAGCCAGATGAAGTGTGCCATGTAGTTCAGGGACCAAATGGCGAAGGTCGCTGAAAAGAACACTCGCTTCACAAGTCTTAACGCCTGAGACTCCCTGTTTAGGGGATGGACAGTAGAGTTCTCCTCGGCTAGCTCTTAGTGGCAACTGCCACAACCATAGCATCTACTGGCAGGCCCTTGGACCAGTATGGACTGTCTTCTGGAGGAGAAAGAATTTTGTCTTATCTCTGGGTGATAGGTTCAATAGTATCAGAATTCTTCCAGGTGTGTTGCAGTATGAGCTGTACTAGATCATCTGCAGGCAGGGTCTCTCAGGAAGTAAAGGGCCAGGCATGGAAAGCCTGCAAGAATACAGACTCCTCTGAGGAAGGTGTGGTGGACTTCCAGTCCCCCTGCTGCTTAAGGATCTCCAGTATGTCTTGAAGGAGACATCCTCAAGGGGCAACCGTGGGGACCCTTCCCCTTCATTATAATCTGCATCTTCGGTGAGGGATTCTTCAGGGGAATCCATGTGTTTCATCTTGCATGATCTCTTGCAAGGTACCTCCTCAGCAGGGGCATCTGAGGAGGACTCTCAGAGTGGGTATCTTCTGGAAGGATGTCTTGAGGTTTCCGTGCCCGGTGTCCTAGAGTAGTGAGCTGTCAACTGCAGCTCAGAGGAAAGTAAGCTATGGGTCTCTGGCACCGATGGTACCAGCTGAGAGCTCACAGAGGCAAGTGCCCTCTCCATCACCTGTAAAAAAAAAAAAAAAGGTTCACCCAAAGAGGGATGGGAGCCCAGAACAGAGAAAGACAACTTCGGGTCTGGGGTTGCACCCCGCTCCAATGAACCCACTCCCAGTGGAGGACCCATGAGATGAACTGGTTCTGCCAAAGCAACCAGAAGCATAGTAGACGGTGCCAAGGAAACAGGCTCCGTACTAAGGGCCATGGTGCTGACAGACCAGTGTCGAACGTCAGGCAGGTCTGACTCAGAATGGGTCGAAGACCAAAGGGTAGGATCTGGAGCCATGGTAAGATCTGCCAATGAAACTGAAGAAACAAACTGGGATTGGAGTCTGTATCTAAGGATCCAATACCTCCAGGGAGGTCGAAGGAGGAAAGTATGTAGAAGTCCGTGGAGAAAAATCCTTGGCTCTGGGTGGGAGGGAGGATTTGGAGGGTGATGGAAAACCTCTGGCTGTTAGGAGCTGATCCACAAGCCTCACAATGTCTGAAAGGCTCCTGGAAGAATGGGTGGATATCCCCAACGAAGAGGACGCTCTAAGAAAGGGCTGCATTGCTGACCAAGAAATGGATTCACCAAGGGTAATATTGGGTCTGAGGCATCATTTCTCCTTTTGGCACTGAGGTCGAAGGACAAGTATGAAGTACAGGTAGAGGGAAGTGATCGGTGTTGGGATAACTATTTTTAGTGCCAAAAGGGAAGTCTGTATTGGTGTCAAAGTCTGTGGAGGAGGTGCTGACGTCTGCACCGTAGTCTGCTGCTGAGATGCCGGAACCAAGCGCAGCATCGTGGTGGGGGGGTTTGAGGCACCAGTGCAGAGGGTGTTGGTGCCAATTTAGGAATCAGTTTTCAGTTACGACAATTTAGGTTCACTCATGTAAGGAATGGAGTGTAAGGACTTGCTCCTGTTTTTATGCTCTTTCTTTAGAGGGGAGGAACCCTTTGTCTCAGAAACAGACTCCTCGAAAGGAGAGTTAAAAGAAGACCTTTCAACATAAGTTTTTTTTTACATTCTGCAAGTGTGCGGGAACTAAAAGCCTTGCAAATCTCACAATGGGGTTTCACAGAAAGGCGGGCACCCTCAGACAACAGACACAATGTATGGCTGTCCACATTAGGCATCTTCCTGTCTCACTGATAACAGCGCTTAAAACTGGTTGTGCCCTTTTTCTCAGACAGCCCAATCACGAATACAATTCAAATAGAACACAATCAAGGAAACACACTCGTCCAACAAGTTGAAGAAAGAAGTTTTTCTTTTTAAGAAGAGACAAGGAAAGAGGAATGCCAACAATGGTAATGGAAAATACCTTAGAGGTAAGGGCCTGTACCAGAAATGGTACAGAGTACCAAAAACTTGGTAAAAGAGAAGGGAGAAAGAGATGCACAACTAAACATATAAATATGTGGCTAACAATAGCAACAGAAAAAAACCCGAGTTTAATGAGAGACTATTTTGAAAAGCTTAAAGGACCTTAGCCGAGAGCTGGTTTGACACATCTTAGTTTGTATGCAGCAATGAGATCTGGGGTAATACAGATAGGGGCACTATGGGTAAGACTTAGCTCGAGTTTTTTGATGGCGTGAGCTTGTTATGGTGGCGGACTTGGTTCTAAGGACAGAACTGACACCCATCAGTAAGGAATGCAGATTAACATCAGAAAACTAATTTCCCTACTTCTTTAAACACTTCCTGACATTTTTTTATAATTTTATCTTTTCTTTTAAACCTTGCCATTCCAGAAAATATTTTCTACATTTTTTAAAAGTTATTCACCATGTCCAATCCTTATAAAATACCCTCTCTACCATCCTCATTTCATTGTTGCTTAATGCCTTCACCTATCTTTTTTTTTTTCCCCCTTGGATTTCTACCAAGATTGCTAAATGATATAAAACTCCTACCATTTGCTTCCCTTCTTGTATAATTTTTTAAACTTTCTGAAATTATAAAATAATCTGTTTTATGTTATTCTGTATGTCCGCTGTTTATTACCCCAAATCTATAATTTTCCACTTATTTCTATTGTTCTACCACTACCCTCTTTTCATCTTAAGTCACAATTGAATTCTCCCACTATCATCTCCATATTCCCATTAATCTTTTTCAAACATATTTTCTTATTTGTGACATATGCATACACTGGAATAATTCCATACACCTGCCTTTTCCACCTTACATCTATCACTGTTATTCTAGCCAACAATACTAAGTGTAATCCAAAATTTTTGATTGTTGACATAATATACTTAACCCAGAACACTTGTTCCCCATGTTCCAGATAAACTTTCCATAATCTTTCTACTAGAAATCTCTCCCCTTCTGTTAAAATCCTTGTATCTTCCAATATTATGTCTCCATCAAGCACTACCACCTTCCAAAACACCTGTCATTTAATATTCTTTACACTGTTCACATTTATGGCAAAATTCTCAGCTACTTTCTTTTATCTCATTTTTTTCTATTCTTTGCCTTTATTTTCTCATATACCTATTAAATTTCCATTTTCTTTATTTTACACAATAGCGTTCTTCCTTGTCCTAATCACACTCCAGTTCATATCTTCACTTGACTCATCCATCTCTCCCCTCCCTTTTTGTTCCCTTTCATATACTTTCATCTTTTTTTCTTGTTCGTATCCGTCACCCCCTCATCTTTACTTTCTATATTTTCTTTACAATCTGTCCATATATGTCCTGTTTGTGTTTTCATTTCACAACTTTTTGCTTCATGCTCCACTTTACTACAAATAAAGCACATTCTTTTATCATAGTTACTGATTAAATGATCATTTTTACCACAAAGAAAAGTCTTCGGATGTCCCAAATATTTCACAGTACCCTTATTTCCATAAACCTTTATCATGCTCAGAATATGTATATTTCTTTCATTTTCCATTTTCAGTATAACCTCACATTCCCAGCACCCAGTCCATACACATCTATTACCATAACTTTTTGTAATGTCCATAACATTTTATATAGATCTTTAAAAAAATCGTTTAATTCTTTTTCCACTGCAATCTGGAACTGCACATAAATTCTCTTTTTTGTCTATTAAATGCTTGCATTACATATGCATTCCAATAATTGCATCTTTTTAAACCTTCGTATTGTTCTAAAAATTTTCCCACACACTGTCCTGTCGCAAAAAGAATGCCACAAACTTTTTAATATGTATAAAAGCTCTTGCCTCTTTGGTGATATGCCCAACGGTTCAATCACCCAAATGTCGTACTTCAAGTTCTCTCTTTTTACTGCTTTTTCTTAATAATGTATTCCTCGTCACATCAGTCTTCTCTTCTTTCCTTAGTCCTTTCACTGCCTGTGCATATGACCTCTTCTCTTTTCTAATTTTTTTCACCTCTCCCTCTTGTATTCTGTCCATAATTTACCCCCATGATATGGCTTTCTCACTTTCTGGTTCACTTTGGTCTACAAGTTTATTTAAATATACTTCCCATAACTATTTTGATTGGAGGGCTGTAATAATACATCCTGAATACAACTCTTTCTTCTGCAAAGAACTCATCTTGAAGCATGACTTCCAAATTTTGCAACAGCTCGAATGCCCTTACATTGTTCTCCTGACCAGTTGGTCCCTTCTCAAACTGCATCTCCTCTCCTTAATGCTCCTCTTTGTCGCCACTTCTTTTTGCAAATGATCGACTTCCTTTGCATTCAAACTTAATTTCAACATAACTCAATCAATACTTCCAACTGCCTCCTCTGAACCCTCCGTGCTAGTCACTTACATACCTGGACAGGAAGCCCAACAGCATTCCTCCTCCTCAAAAAAAAAAAGTCCTGGCCAAATTTACCCTACTAGAAGAAATATCATCTTGGATCTAGCCTGAAGAGAGGCAGCTAATCAAGTGGGACTAACCCAGTTAAAGCCTAAATTAAACATTTTAAACTAAATATGATTAAAAAACCTAAAAGTTGGGCATCTGTGACACTTATTTACTAGAATCTGAGCAAGTACAGGCTACAAGGAAAATTGGACATTGCAGACAAACAGTTAAGTAGAGTTAGCAAACAGATATATTGAAGTTACAGACCTTCGTATGTAAATATGTACAAAGAGCTGGAATACTGTTGAATTGTGTCAAACTATATTGCATATATGTACACATTGTATACTCAATGTGACTTTTTTTCACATTTTTGTGTGTTTTTCCTGTTGGGAAATCTGCTAAAAGTTATATATATGTATAATAAAACTGAAAATGTATTGTACTTGATAAAGAGAAATCCTCATACACTGTAAAGATGCAGATGCAAGAAAAACATTTAATGATTATTTTGAAGAATTTAAGCAAACAGGTTAATGATGGAGAAAACCAAAATGGTGAAATATAAGCAGGTTATTAATGCCTCAAGACAATACTGATAAACAGAAGGAAATGCAGCAAGCCTGGATGTCTTCCAAAAAGAATTTCACAAATGATGTGTATAAAAACTTACATGAGTAACTGGAAATTCAGAAATTAGCAAACTGGATGAAAACAGTTAAGAGCAGCAACGGTCCCAGAAGGACAAGTGAAAAAAATTATAGACCCATGACATTATTAAATTCAAATGAGAAAATACTAACAGCTTGGATTCTGATTTACCCAAATGGGCAGGGGTGGTTCTTAAAAGGAAGGCAGCATATTTATTACTAGTAGATGATCTCTAATGGTTGGAAATGAGAATGAGAGACATCAGTGCAGGGTTCATACTCTAATATTAACACAAAAATCCAACCGTTTAGAATTTTAACTTAGAAGAAAGGAAATACTGACTTAATTTTACGAAATAGATTAAGGCAGTGCAAGACTATCCTAAAACAGATTTTTACAAGAAGCAAGGGTAGAAAAAAAGACATGGCATGGCTGCCCACTCTCCCCTACTTTGTTCATACTTGTGGTAAGATTAGAGATCAGAATAAGGAAAGAATACAGAAAAGTTATCAGGCAGTTAAAGGAAAGGCATGGTTCAAACTATTCACTTAACACATTTCAAAAGCTTATAAAAAAACAAATATCAGAAAGAGTGGCAATACACATTAAGTGATTCTGGGAAAATTACAACCTGGGTTATCATGAACACAAGAAAAGCCACTATAACAGAAGCTGAATGGAGAAGCAATAGACAATATATTTAGGTCTACTCAAATGTAAGGGATACTGTTAAACTGTAGAGAAAAAAGAACACAAGCACAAAGAGTCCATATTGATACAATAAAAGAATAAAACCGCTCAGAATGATCTCCCCAAAAGTCATATATATGATTAGACAGCCATCCATCACACAAGATCATAAAGGAATACTAAATATGCAAAAACTGATCAAGAAATTTACAGAAGGTAAAAATGAACTTAGAAATGAGCAAAAAGCATTAACAGCATTAAAGCAGAATGTACATGAAACATGGAGTAGCATTTAATATAACACAATGCATAAGGTGCAACGAGAGGAAATCATCATGAAAATATTCAGGTAGTCATAATTAAGTTAATGAGGAAGACAGAGGAGAAAGGGCTAGAAAACATAATGAAAACAAGCAGCAAGTAAAAGAGGTGACATGAACTAAAATGACAAAGCTAAGATTTGCACCATGAGGGAAACTGAGTTACCAGCAAAAAAAAAGTGGTAAGACCATAAGAAAACAATTACAACAGAGATGGGGAAATTAGGGAATTTAGCACCAGCTTACTCATAAAAAGTTATAGAAGGATGAGAGGGCAGAATGTGCAGCTTTGAAAAAAAAAATGCAGACTGAATATATACACTTTGTTCTGACTGGCTGAATATAAAGTATATCTGTGATTTCGCTTGAATGCTTTGTTTAATGGGATCAAGAGGAAATCTGAGGGGGATAAAACAAAAAAACTAAACACTCATCATACCTCTCAAGTGTACCTCATTACGAGGAAAGTACCTCATTTGGGGTCTTAAAAAGTTCATGTTCCTCAAAGAGTCTTGTCACACATTCAGTGTTAGGAATTTTTTTTTTAAGTGAAATCCATGGTAAATAAAAATTAATCATATTAACTCATTAAAGGATCTTCTTTATAAGTAAAACCAGCATATTTTAATCATCCTATGACCTTCCTAGTTGAAGTTAGTAAGCCATTAGTATGTGTTCCACATTTTGCCCATTTGTTCCACATTATGAAGGCGAGTGTTTCTCATTTTGGAGATGGAAGGTTGAGAGCTATGCTCATTATAGCATTAAAATCAACTATAACAAAAATAACCAAATATGTTCTCATTAATTTAATGACAAATGAACTCTTATGAGACATTACAAAATGGTACAGATTACAGGGGAAACATTTAAGAAAAAACTGAAAAGACGTAATAGCATATTTTCTTATTGGAAATTAGAGTCATAATGATTATGCAGAGATTAAGTAAACTGAAAATTGCTTTCCCTGAATTTTATTTTATTTTACATTTGTTGACCGGGCTAGTCTAACTGGATATATGTCCATTTTCAGTAGAGGCCCGGGGAGATAAGCTCAGAGGAAACAAACAAAATCACATATACAAAAATTAATGTATACAATGAACATTGCAGGTGCAGTACAGAGAATAATCAAATAGGTCATTTGTTCATAATATAGTGCAAAATATACAGATACAATTAAGTGCCCCTAATTAAGCTACACCACCACCCTTTTTGGTTGCACGGTCAAGTCGCAAAATATTATAACCGGGTGGGATGACTTCATTGTCTTTAGTTACAGGTTTTAACCAAGTTTCTGTTAAACAAAGAATGTCAAAGGAGTAGACTGCCATGAGAGCATGGAATTGTGCAACTTTATTAATGCTACGTATGTTGAGGTGAGGTAATAAGAGTGAGTTAGGTGGTTTGATAAGGGAATGGATAGTAGAGGGGTTGAGGAGTTGAGTAGTAGTAGCAGTTGTTGGGCCTGGGTTTGGGTGAATGTCTCCATCTTTTAAAGAGAAGAGTAGTGTTTGAAGTCTAGGATTTGGGAATTTACTATATAGAGATTTTCTGAGTCATATCTAATGTGGGCTATCCTATGGTATTTTGCTAGTAGACAGCTGGGTGTAGACATTAAGTTAACATGGTTAGTGAAAATAGGTAGAGAAGGAAAGGTAGACAGCTTATTGAGGTAGAGAAGGTGTGGATATAATGGGTGTTCACAGGAGGTTAGCCGGTAAGCTAAAGTTAGACGTGGTAGAAGTGCAAGTATGAGTAACCTCTGTAAGAGGGCTGGGGTGGGTAGCTTATACATCTGGAAGGGTAAGTTGTCTGGTTGCTGTTATAGGCTCGGAGGTATACTAGGTGTGGAAAGGAATAGGTGGAGGGTGTGGTGGGAGAGATAGGGAGTAAGTGAAAGGAGGAAATTGGAGTTTGGTGGGTGAGATTTGGGGGTAGGGGAGCGGAGAGAGCCCACAGCGCGAATGGAGCGGGTAGAAACTAGAGAAGAAACTATCAGCAATGCTAGTAACTGAAAGAAAGTTAGGCAAGTCAGGAGTGGGAAATAGAGATAAAACAGAAGTCTATGAGAAAAAAACAGGTGGGTGTAGACAGTCGAAGTAAAGGGTAAGTGAGAAAATAAGAACAGATCTAGGACTTGAGATGTAGTGTAATTACAGAAGAAATACAGAGGGATAAGCAGGAGATGAAGGATGGGCAGATCTAGTATTGTATGTAAGTGAGCTAGCTGGTTTAGAACTAGGGAAGGAGCGATAGCTAGTAAAACGGGTTATTATAAAGTAGAAGAGGTTTGTTGGATACAGGGTAGATAGGAGGGGGAGTAAAGGCTGCTGGCTGTTCAGGCTTGTAGTGTACTTTAGAACCTCTGAAGCAATAGTAGGCGGTAGTCAGCTTTACAAGCAGGACTTAGACAACCACATACTTTCTTGCTTCCTTGAGAGAGGGTGCATGAAAAATAAGGCTGTTAGATGAGACTGCAGGTATTTCGATAGGGTCCTTTGTCACCAGGTAGGTAGGTTCTTAGAGACTATCAGGAACAGCGCAATGGGGAGCAGGGAACTTTAGGGAGAAAGAGAGACAAACGTGGAGGAGAGAAAAAGAGTTTGCACATAGCAGGTAGTTATGACGATTAAACAAATAAAAAAAAGCTTTACATGAAGACACAATAAAGTAGCTTATATTCATGCCCTTATTTTTGAAAGAAGCTATTGGAATCACTTTTAAGCTAGTAGTACTTTGACATTATAAAGTAGTCTAAACTATCATTTAGAGGAACTCTGAATCAGTTTACTGAAATTGGCAGCAAGCAAAAACAAAAACTTTTAGTTATGTACTTACCATAACGATAGATGTATGTGATCCATCTCGCCTACATTCATAACTGATTGGCTCCGACGCGGCCGATACACTAGCACGAAGTCTTTCATTGGCTGGGCCAACCCCCTTATCCCAGGATGCACCACGCCCAAACCCCACAGGTCTTGTTTGCCCCACAACTCACTCACATGTGCCACTCCGACTGTACAATAGTGTTTCCTCCAGATCCAACAGGTAGGGGGAAAGAGGGCGGGTACGTAAGAATGTAGATGAGATGGATCACATACATCTATCGTTATGGTAAGTACATAACTAAAAGATGTAATGCAATCCTATCTTGCCTACATAACTGATGGGACAGCGTCCCTAGCACCTAGATCCTGGAAGGCTCACTGGAAAACACTCCTGAGCACTGTGGAACCAAAGGATGCCCGACCTCTAGAGGCCATGTCCAGTTTGTAATGAGAAATAAAAGTATGTGGAGAAGCCCAAGTGGCCGCTGCACATATCTCATCCACTGACAGTCTGGTGTGGAAGGCCACTGAAGTTGCCATAGCCCTAGTAGAATGCGCTCTAACTGGAAATGGAAGGTCCCTTCCTGTTTATGCATAAATAAATGAAACACAATCCCTAATCCACCTGGCAACAGTGGTCTTAGTTACTGCTTTGCCAATCCTGTTATCTGCAAGGGCCACAAACAACTGGTCTGATTTCATCTGCTGCTGTGTCCTATCCAAGTAAAACCTCAGTTGTCTATGCACATCCAACTGATGAAGTCTGTATTCTGCCTTGTTGGAAAATTTTGGAAAGAAAACTGGTAGCTCTATAGATTGCTGCAGACAAATAGCAGAAGAAACGTTCGGAAGAAATGACGGGTTTAGTCTTAGAGATACTCTATCCTTGTGAAAGATCAGATAAGGGGGCTTAAAAGAGAGGGCTTGAAGCTCCGAAACTCTTCTGGCTGAAGTAATAGCTACCAAGAAGGCAGTCTTCCAAGATAAGAACTTTTGCTCACAAGTGGCCGCCGGCTTGAAGGGATGAGACGTCAAGGCTCCTAAAACTACATTCAAATCCCATGGCAAAACAGGTTGCGACACCGGGGGGGGGGGGGTGAAGCAACCAAGCTCCCTTAAGAAAGGCCTTACACAACTTATGACTCATGCGTGAAGGCTCAAAGGCAACATGATAATTAGAAATCCCTGTCAATTGGACTTTAAGCATGGAGACAGCGGAACCCCATCTAAAAAGAGTTGCCAAAAAATCTAACACCGGGACTGTCAGAGGGTCAAGGTTGTGCTGCTGGGCCCAAATGGCAAACCTTTTCCATTTATTAGAATAGATCTCCTTAGTGGAAGCTCTGTGAGTAGACAGAATCTGGACCACCTCAGGCGAAAAGGATATGCTGTCTGACTAAGGTCGGAAGTGGAGCAGCCAAGCTGTTAGCTTGAGAGTTCGCAGTGATGGATGGACCTGACCTGACTGAAGAGTCAGGAGGTCTGGAACTGGGTCCAGAATCCAAGGATCCTTCACTGCATACTTCCGAAGGAAAGGAAACCAAACTTGGCAGGGCCAGTGTGGTGCGATCAAAATCATGCTGCTTCCCAAGCAGATCACCTTTGGCAGTAGTGGGACCGGAGGGAAGGCGTAGAGCAGACCGGAGGGCCAATTGAGGACTAGAGCGTCCCTAGGTGACTCCCCCTGGGGGGGAATCAGGGAGAAGAAATTGCTGCACTTCGCATTCCAGGGGCTGACGAAAAGGTCGCAACAGGGAAACCCCCACTTGGAGAAGATCCGAGCCGCTACTCGGTCGTTCAGGGACCATTCGTGAGGCATCAGAATAACTCTGCTCAGCCTGTCTGCTATCACACTGGACTCCCCCGGAATGTGCGCTGCCACTAGAAATCTCTGGGAAGCAATCGCCCAGTTCCAAACTCTCATGGCTTCTCTGCAAAGAGGATAAGACCTGGTTCCTCCCTGCTTGTTCAGGTACCATAATACCGCCATATTGTCTGAGAAGATTGCGATGGTACCCTTGGGAAGAGAGCTGTGAAGTGCCTGCAACGCTAGAAGCACTGCCCTCATTTCCAGAACATTGATATGTAAGTGGGTTTCATGATCCTGCCACGTGCCTTGAACCATCCTGCCCAGATAATGCCCCCCCCACCCTATCTGGGAGGCGTCCGTGGTCACTGTGGCAATGGGTGAGGGGGGCAGAAGAGTCACCCCTGGTTCAGGCTGGAGGAGAGGAGCCACCAATGAAGATCTCGCCGGGAGGTTTCCGTGATGAGAATCGGGTAGGACAAGGGCAGATCTTGGTACGACCACTGGGTCGACAGGAGCCATTGGAGAATTCGCATGTGCAATCTTGCCAGAGGGACCAGAAAAATGGCGGCCGCCATCGACCCCAAGAGCTGAAGGACCATCCTGGCTGGGGCTTTCCTTCAGGATAGTAAGGCTAGGACTTGGTCCTGTAGTATCTTTACCCTCTCTGTTGGAAGGAATGCTCGCATCTCGACAGAGTCTAGCTCTGCGCCTATAAAAGAAATACGCTGTGATGGCAGCAATACAGACTTTTCCCAGTTGAATGTAATTCCTAATAGATGTCCCAACTTGATGGTAGCACTCACTGCTTGAATAAGAAGATGCCTGGTGGGGGCGGTGAGGAGCCAGTCGTCTAAATACGGAAACACCTGGAATCCCAGATGTCTCAGGTGAGCCGTCACTACTGCCAGACATTTGGTAAACACCCTGGGGGCTGTGGTGAGACCAAAGGGCAGGGCTCAGAACTGGAAGTGACTGGCTCCTAGGCGGAAGCGCAAATGTAGCCCGGACGCCCTGTTTATCTTGATGTGATAATAGAATTCCTTGAGATCGATGGAGCACATCCATACTCCTTTTTCCAGCAATGGGAAAATGGATTGCAACGTGACCATCCGGAACTTGGACATCTATACGAAGTGGTTTAGGTGGCTGAAGTCCAGAATGGGTCTCAAGTCCCCTGTTCTTTTCGGCACCAAAAATAACTGAGTAAGTTCCTAATCCGGTCTGGTCTGCGGGGACTGGCTGGATGACTCCCTTTCCGAGCAGCTTTGCGACCTCTATGGCTGCTTGATCCCGTTGACTGGGTGGCACATCCGGGATTTTCCTTGACAGTTGAGGGGGACGGATAAAGTGAATGGTGTAACCTCCGGCGATGATACGAAGCACCCACTGATCCCGAGTGATGGAACCCCAGGCCCTTGGATGCGTCGAGAATTGACCCCCGACTGGCTCCGGAGATGCACAGTCGGGCAGTCCCTCAGGGATGCTGGAAGGTGGAACCACGAAAGGATTCGCAGTCTCCTGAGTTGCGGGGGCCTCCGCCGCCTCTGGGGCGATGTCTTCCAGAATAATTCCCCCCCTCTGCCTCTGGAGGGGGGGGGTCACTCTGATGGGCAGGGAAAGACTTTTGGGACTTTTTGAACCACATCTTTCCTACCCTCTGAGCCTTGGGATAAGGTCTCGAGGGAAGTGAAAAACAGGCCCCAACGGCAGACAAAGTCTTACCCTCCTGCTCACATCTAGTGAGTGTGTCTTTCACCTTGGGTCCAAAGAGAGAGGACCCATCGAATGGAGCATCGGTGAAGGAAGACGAACGCCTCTGCAAAGTGACACAAGCGCATCCAGGTTTGCCTCCTAAGGGCTACGCCCAAACTCGCTGCCTACCCGCCCCTTCGGCTGCATACGATATGAGCCTCATGGACGAGTTAACAATGGACGAAAGGATAGACAGCTGGGCATTGACAGACTGCGTCAATGCCTCAGGCACGTTACCAGACAGGGTATCTCCCAACTCCTTTATGAGATCCCTTCGGAGCCTCGTAAAGTGACAAATAATTCAGCAACCACAGGGTAAAAGTCGCTGACGTCAGGGTACGCTTCCCGTACCTATCCATGCTCCTGGACTCCTGGTTAGGAGGATGGATAGAAGTAGATGCCTCTGCCACATCTTGCTGGGTGGCAGATGCCACCACCATAGCATCAACTGGAACTCCCTTGGTTAGAAACTCCTTGCCAGGGGGTGCAGATAAAAACTTGGGGCGAGAAGGAACTGGCTCCACAGAATCTGGGTGTTCCCACACCCTTCGACAAATAAGGTCCAGTAACTCATCGAAGGGTGGAAGCACCCAGGAGGTGGAGGGTTGGGCTCCGAAGGCCTGGAGGAAGACAGACTCCTCCACGGAAGGGGTTTTGGATAGCCAGTCGCCCCTCTGTCAAGATCGCCAGAATATCGGAGAATGAGACATAGTCAGAGGACGACTTAGGGGACCCCCCTCTGCATCGAGGTCAGTGTCTGAGGTGACAGACTTATCTGGGGAGTCTATGTGCTTCCTCTTGCACAATTTTTTCCTGGGGGGCTCCTCAGGCACTAATTCTGAAGGCTCCTTGGAAAACAGGGGACCACACAAGGAGGAATCCTCAGGGCTAGGAGCCGCGCTGTCCGAAGACAGGGGGGCACCAGAAGCTCTAGCCGCTGTGTCTAGGGAAGGAGTCGCAGATTCAGGTGAAGTCACTAGAGACTTGGCCAGCACGCTCCTCATAGCCTCGAAGGCGGGCCCACCAGAATATGAGGAGAGGCCCGTCCGAGACCATGACCGGTGTTGGGGTTCCCCTAGCCGAGGAGCCAAGAGGGAGACTCTGGGCCAAAACCAGAAGCCCCGACGAATCCCCCTCGGGCCCGGCTGAGGACACCCGAGAACCGAAACCTCTGGAAGGCACAGAAAGGGTTGGAGCTGAAGTCGGTGCCGACAGACTAGCAGTGGGTCTCGGGACCGACTCAAGGACTTCACCCGACTCTATGAACTCTGACGCCGATGACACCAAGGTTGTCGGAGGAGGAAGAAACGGTATCGAAGGGGCTGGCTCCGGGGCCGACTGGGCCAGAGCCGAAAATTATTTGGATAAGACAGGTGACTGGAGGAGCCTCTGGACCACCCTATCTACATCCGAATCTTAAAGCCTGGAGGACCTGGAGGAAACAGAAGGGGGCAGAGAGACTTTTTCTATTGGCTCTGAGACAAGGCTAGGAGGCCGGCTCCGAATCGGCTCCAAAAGGATCGGGGCCAAAGCAGACTCTACCAGAACTGAGACCCCATTCGGCGCAGACGGTTCAGGAGCCGACGAAACCGACCCCAGAGCAGAAACTCTCCAGTGGCTCAGAGACCAATGGAGCCGACGGAGACCCCGATTTAGACCCTCTATCCTGCGGCTCCGAAATCAGTGGAGCCTAGGAAGGGGACAGAGTACCTGATCTCTCATCCCGAGACTCCAAAAACAGTGGAGCCGAGGAGGGAGACCCAGCTTTAGATCCTCTATCCTTCGGCTTCGAGGCCAGTGGAGCAGAGGAAGGGGACACAGATTTAGCCCTTTTTGCAGGCGGCTCCGACGGACTTGTCGGAGCCGAGGACTTCTTTTGCTTTGATTTCGAAGAGGGAGAAGCCAAAGCTTCCTCGAAGGCTGGTTTGATGAGACCCTTCAGGATAAGCTTATTTTTTCTCTCATGTAGGACATGAGAGGAGAAAGCATGGCAAACACTGCAAGACTCTTGCAAGTGTTTAGCCCCTAAACAATAAACACAGATGGCGTGGCCATCTGTCAACAACATCTTATAATTGCATTTCGAACATTTTTTAAAGCCCGATGGCTTATGTTCCTTTTCTTTGCCCGACATACTTACTGTAACACATTCAAAACACACAAGGAGGGAAGGGAGGGGGCTCTAACTTAAACACTCTACAAGAGGTAGGGCAAAGGCCCTTTAACTCAAACGGGCCTAGCCCGCCAAACAGAAGGGATTACCACAATTCAAAGAGACAAACAGTCAATCACAATTGAACTAACAACCAGATAGCTATTAAAATATCTGTTTGAGTATAAATTCTAAAGCTAACTGCCAAAAAGCGACCAAAAGGCCAAAAAAGAAGGGTACTTAGCCACAGCCAAGTCGAGACCACGTTGTTACTCTAGGAGCAGCAAACGAGATCTGGGGGTTTGAGCGTGGTGCATCCTGGGATAAGGGGGTTGGCCTAGCCAATGAGAGACTTTGTGCTAGTGTATCGGCTGAGTCGGAGCCGATTCTTGGCTCCGAGCCCATCAGTTATGAATGTAGGCGAGATAGGATCGCATTACATCATTAGCTTCTAATATCCAAATATAAACGATACCAGCAAAATAAATAACTGGAAAGCTTCCTTAGAGAAAAATTACTGTACTACTCTATGCAGGGACAGTGAGTTTACAATGTGGAATACAACATTGAAAAAAGAAAAATAATACTATCACTTACTAGAGATGCTACACCTGGAGGGCTTTCAGCTGCAATTACAGCAAATATGGCATCCAGGGTTTTTAAAACCTTTGGTGTGTTGTACCTGAGCAATCACTTGGGGGTGGGGAAGGGAGGGAAACCTTTAATTGGAATTTAAAGTAGCAGGGGAGAATCCAAGGGACTCTGCTAAACCTAACTAATTATCAAGGACAGCCAGGGAAAGAAGGTAAACATGCAGGCAACCCTTGTTCAAGGACTGGAAGGTTTCTCCAAGAAAAACTATGTATAGGAATGCACCACAGATGGAAGTTGTATGCTGCTTACTGGTCTGCAATGGCAGATTTTATTCTCCTTTATATTTGTATTCTCCTTTGCTCATTGTTTGCTGCACACAATGTAGCTAAAGATAAAAGCAGATGGAGACTTTGGGCCTCTGTTTGGTGTTTAGCGAAAAACAAGCATTAAGGAGGAGGGACTGAAGGCTATGACTATTGAGAGGGGATAAATACCTTCACATATAACAAATTATCAACAGTGAAATGGATGAAAGTGGTGGGGGTGGGCTAAGAGGAAGAAGGTTTGCAGCTATTGCCCTTGGGGTATGCACTCTAGCTGACTGATTGCTGGCTAGAATTTTCTTTGCTTTTGGCTGGAGAGGATTCCTTGCTCACACAAGTTGGGGGGGGGGCGCCAAAGCGATCAGGTCCTTGGTGGCTACTACACAAGCGGCAACAAGAAGTTTCCTGGAGTTAAACCAGGGGCTGCAGTCTATTTTTGGATGATTGCTGGTTAAAGTTTTCTTTGCTTTTAGCTGGAGTGAGAGGATTCCTTGCTCACGCAAGTGGGGGGGGGGGGGCAAAGCGATCAGGTCCTCAGTGGCTTAGAGATGCTACACCTGGAGGGCTTTCAGCTGCAAACTAACTTTTTAACTTCACAAAGGCCTGTCCTTTTCTTCCATAAAAATCCATGCCTCAGCCATTTCAGCTCATGGAGCCTCCACTCTTCTCTCATCCTCTGCTAAAGCAGTATCGCAGAGGGGCCAAATACTTAAGACCACCCAGGAGAGCTCCAACCCCTGCCTGGAACCTCAACTATGTTTTGGAAAAACTTACTCTTCCTCCTTTCGAGCCAGATGCTACTGCAGACTTAAAATTTCTCTCTTGGAAAACAGCTTTCCTTTTAGCAGCCACTTCAGTTATAAGGATTTCTGAATTATAGGTCCTTACGGCAGTGGAACCTTTCATTATTTTTCATGTCGACAGGGTGTCTCACAGGACCAATTCATCCTTCATCCCTAAGGTGGTATCCAGTGTGGCTCTTAATCATACCATTCATTTGCCAACTTTCTTTCCCAATCCACAGAAGGGGGAGCGGATTCTGCATTCATTGGATGTACACAGACAGCTTAGATTTTACTTAAACAGGGTAAAATCTCTAAGAAAATCTGATCAACTAATGGTGGCATTTGCTGCAGAGGGAAAGGCTATTTCAAAGCAGACTATTTCCAAATGGATAAGCCATTGTATTCGTTTCTGCTATATGCACCAGGCTAAAACTATCTCCCAGGGGATCAGATCTCATTCCACCAGGGCTGCATCTACTTCTACAGCCTCTCTCAGAGGTGTTCCTACCAGAGACATTCTAGAAGCTGCTACCTGGATCTCAGTTCATACGTTCACCAAACATCATTTACATCTCTCCTCTAAATCCAGAGCTGGCTTTGCCACTGCTGTCCTACAGGGCCTTATAGCTGGTCCTAATGCTGTATAATTCCATCCTCCCAACCATAGCTTTGGGAATCTACCCAAATGTAATGACTGCCAACAGTGAAACATGAAGAACATAGTACAGCTGTGTACACTTACCAAAAATGTAGATGTTGGAGTGTATATTCACTGTTGCAGTCCTGGTTACCCTCCCTCCAACCCCGTTTTTTCTCTTTCTATACTTATACTTTCCTTTACTATGCTTAAAAGCCTTTTTGGTGTATTTGCTTTAGTTTGGAGATATATATTTCTGTGTTTTTAATTATTTGGCTCCCCCCATCTGGGGGGCACCTGACATCTGGGGCAAGAAGAACTGATGTAATGGCATCAGCTGCATGTTTTATACCCCTGACGTCAAGGGCAACCTGCCAGCAGATTACCCAGAATTGAACCCCTGAACTGAACTGCAATACAGAAAATGTCTCAGAATATTAGACGCTGACAAGACAATGTGTACTTTGTTTACATTAAATGAATTTATTATTAAAAGTGATTTCTGAGAAACTTTAAAGCCAAAGTTAGACATTTTGGTTAGAATAAAAGTATACTGCTTACAAAGCCATTAAGTATGCAATATAGAAATTGTACTTTAAACTGTAATGATTATGTAAATGTGTAAGTTAACTATAGAGTATGAGATCAATTTTAGGAAACCGTTTGTAGGAAGAAATGTGCAAATACTGCAACTATAACAACTCAAATGAACATACCATTTAATGTTATTCTTATTAAACATCTTTATTAAAATCTGCACCATGATAATAATGATATGGGTACACATACATTCAAGAGAAAAAAATAAACATTTCAGATTCACATTATGTTAACAGAGACGTTGTGCATTTACTGCTCCCACAAATCCCATTTATTTCAATGTAATTTGCTCTTTCCCATTCTAAAGATCTCACCTTCAATTCTTTTATCTACTTTACAATATTTAACATTTGAGTTGTGGCTGGCTTAAATTTTGATTTCCATTTTCTAGCAATGGATTTTTTGGCAGCCAATATCATTAAACACAGCTAACTTATACTACGTGCAAGCAATTCAGATCCTGTAACCTAGCCAAAATAATTTTCTTAGTTGCAATCTATTGCTTACCCAACACTTCTGACAAAGTAGCCTAATGGATTTTTACATTCTGCTTGTCACAGCCCCAAAAAACGTTATCAATTGCCTTTCACTTTCCCATCACACCTCCAACAATTGCTGTCAACCTAATGAAAGTCTCTGTCTGCAATAATACCTATGCAAACACTTCCATGCAAAATATCTTCCAGACTCTGTAGTACGCCTGGGAGCTATGCAGATGCTTTTCCACTGTTCCCTTGTATACTTGCAATTCCATTCTCTTTTCCCAATTTTCTCTAACCTCTGATTGTTTCGCATAGGTAGCATGCAATATTTTATATGCCCTACAAATTACTCCTTTTTATTTGTAGCTTCCGTTCTAGACTAGAGGAAAAAACACAAAAAAGAGATGGTCTTTCACTTAGCGTTTCTCTATTCCATTTCCTTTGCCTATACTCATCAATCCCCAATAAGGAACATGCAGTCCAAATTTCCTCTTGACCTCATCCCATTCTATTAACTTTCTTTTCATAGTTATTTCATGGCAACACCTTGATTTTTTGCAAAATTTTCTCCAATTCTAGCCTCAATTTACCTAATTTTGTATGTCCATACTTGCAGCCAACCATATTGGTAAAATCTCCATGTTGACTTAAGTTTCTGGAATATATTTTCTGCTACTTTATATTGTGTATGGTTATTCTCCTCAAGGACCTGCATCCAAAATCCTTCTCACCCCCCCCCCCGCATTTCATTGGTGTGTCTTTCCATGTTAATTTGCACATATAATGCTTAACTAAGTAGTTGTAAAATAAGAAGCTATGTACTTACCATAACATTCCATGTTTGTAGTCCATCTCGCCTACATTCTTGCTGGATGGGCTCAGAGCCAAACCTTGGCTCTGACTCGGCTGATGCTAAAGCTCAAGAGCTTTTACTGGCTTGAGGTTATCCCCTATCCCATGGTGCACCACGGCAATTCCCCAGATCTCGTTTGCAAGAAAGTAAATATATAATGGTGATTATACTATCAATAACAATGTACAAACAAAAGGATTTTGTTTTACTATTCATGGCATGTGGACAGACAACTATAACAAGGTCAGACAGCATAATGGATAGTCCACCTGCTCAGGATACAGGAAGGTGGGAATGTAGCGAGATGGACTACAAACATGGAACATTATGGGAAGTACATAATTCAATGTTATGTAATCCTATTTCGCCGTAATTTTTGCTGGATGGGACAGTGTCCCCAACACCTTTACCACGGGTGGCTCAAGCAAAGAAACTCTCTAGCATAGTGGACCCAAGGATGACCTGTCCCAGGAAGCCAAATCTAATTTGTAATGAGTGACAAAAGTATGAGGTCTTGCCCATGTAGCTGCTGCACAAATGGTATCAATTGGAGTTCTGATTTGAAGGCATATGAAGCTGATACTGCTCTAGTTGAATGGCCTCTTACTTTAGCAGGTAGTTGTTTCTTCAACAGTTTTGTAAGGAAATGAGATGCAGTCTGAAAGTCATTTAGACAGAATTACCTTGGAAACGGGCAAGCCTTTGTTTTTCTCTGAGAAGGAAACAAACAATTGATGCAAGTTCCTGAAATCTTTAGTCCCGTGCAGGTAAAATCGGAGAATTCTATGGACATCTAATTGATTCTGATTTATTACTGCAATTGGGGAAGTATACTGGTAAGTCAATAGTTGTTTAGATTATGTTCTGAGCATACCTTGAGGAAAGAAGGATTAGTTCTTAGTGAGACTCTATGGAATATAATATATGGAAGTCGAATGTTCAGAGCTTGCAATTCTGAAACCCTCCTAGCAGATGTTATAGCTAACTAAGAACAATGTCTTCCAAAACAATTTCAAGTCGAATGAAGACTGAATGGAGAAATCAATGAGATCAGAAGTTTAAGTCCCAGGGCTCCGGAGGTTACCTGATTGGAGGTCTGAGAAAGACTCCTTTCAAAAAGGTTTTACATAAAGAGTGGGACATAATAGAATTTCCCATGTTCCCAAAATGATAATTTGAGATGGCAGCCAACTGAACTCTAATGGTAGCAGCTGCAGCTCCTTGAAAAATAGATGCTATTAAGGACAGGATAGACATTATGGCGGGCGAGTAGGGATCTATGCTTTGTTTAGCCACCCAAATGGAAACCTTTTCCATTTGCTGGAGTATAATTTCCTGGTGGAAGATCTGTGGGAAGAAATGAGGATGTGTTTAACAGTAGGAGAAAGGGATATACACCTGGCTATTCTTGGAACTGGAGCAGCCATGCTGTCAATTTCAGGGTTTGGATGGTAGGATGGAACTGTCCTGGATAGGTGAATCAGAAGGTCTGGAGATGATTCCAGAATCCATGGTTCTTCCAAGAGATAAGGCCACAGGAAGGGGAACCAGACTTGGCGAGGCCAGTAAGGAGCAATGAGGATCAGGGTACTCCAACAGTTTTGCTTTCTGAATCACTTTGGGTAGGAGAGGAAAGGGTGGAAAACATAAAGAAGTCCCAGAGGCCAATTGTGGACCAGAGCATCTCTGGGCGACATCTCCAGATGGTGAATGAGGGCAAAGTAGTTGCTGCATTTAACGTTCATGTACATAGCGAATAGATCGCAGCAAGGGTGGCCCCATTTGCGGAAAATCTCTTCTGCAATTTCTGTTTTTAAAGGACCACTCGTGAGGCATCAGAATTGCTTGACTCAGTTTGTCTGCTATCACATTGGACTTCCCTGGAATGTACGTTGCTACCAGAACATGTTGAGAGTCCATCGCCCATTTCCATACTCTTTGTGCCTCTTGACAAAGTGGGTAAAACTTGGTTCCCCCTTGCTTATGTACCACACTACAGACATGTTGTCTGATTGAATTGCAATTGTCCCGGTAGGAAGAGAAAGTATGGTTGTGTACACTTATCAAATGTGTACTCACTGTTGCAGTCATCACTTTTGGGTTACCTGCTTGCAGTAGCCCTCAGTCGGCCTGATTAACAGTCTTGGGTTCTGCGTCGGTTGCTGTCCCTTCTTCCATGACATCAGGGGTATATAAAACATGCAGCAGATGCCATTTCATCAGTTTTTCTTGCCCCAGATGTCAGGTGCCCCCTTAATGGGAAGCAATTAAATCTATAAATATACAAGGTTATACCTCCAACAAAAATGCAAATACACCAAAAAGCTTTTGAAAATAGCAAAGGAAAGTAGAGGTATATCCCAAATAAGAGGAGGGCTGGAGAGAGGGTAACCAGGACTGCAACAGTGAGTACACTCAGAACATCTACATTTATGGTAAGTGTACATAACTGTACTATGCTCTTCATGTTTCACTGTTGCAGTCATCACATTTGGGTAGATTCTCAAAGCTAAGGATGGGAGGAGGAATTTAAATAGCATTAGGACCAGCTAAAAGGCCCTGCAAGACTGCAGTGGCAAAGCCAGCTCTGGATTTAGAAAAAACTGGCAGATGGTAATGCTTGGTAAAGTATGTACAGAACTCCATGTAGCAGCTTCTAGATGTCCCTGGTAGGGACACCTCAGATAATAGGCTGTAGAGGTAGATGCAGCCCTGGTAGAATGGGGTCTGATCCCCTGTGGGATAGGTTTTCCATGGTGTTTGTAGCAGAAATTAATGCAATGGCCTATCTATTTGGAAATGGTTTGCTTTGAAATAGCCTTCCCCTCTGCCCATGTAGCAAATGCCACCAGCAGTTGATCAGATTTCCTTTGAGGTTTAGTTCTGCCCAAGTAAAATCTAAGTTATCTGTGCACATCTAAGGTGTGCAGAATCAGTTCCCCTTTGTTCTGTGGGTTAGGAAGGAAGGTTGGCAAATGTATGGACTGATTAAGAGCCACACTGGATACCACCTTAGGCATGAAGGAGGGATTGGTCCTGAGGGACACCCTGTCTACATGAAAGACTATGAAAGGCTCCACTGCCATGAGGGTCTGTACTTCAGATACCCTTCTTGCAGAAATGATTGCTAAAAGGAAAGCTGTTTTCCAAGAAAGGAAGTTTAAGACTGCAATGGCAGCTGGCTCAAAAAGAGGAAGAGTGAGCTTTTCCAATACAAAGTTGAGGTCCCAGGCTGGAGTTGGAGCTCTCCTGGGTGGTTGTAGATTGTTGGCCCCTCTGAGGAACTGCTTAAGCAGTGGATGAGAGAAGAGGGGTGGTTCTGCGTTATGAGCTGAGATGGCTGAGGCATGAATTTTGATAGAGGGGAAAGACAGGCCCTTATGAAGCATCCCAGTTAAGTATTGTAAAATCTGAGGTAAATTGGGCACTGTTATGCTCATCGTTTGAGATTGGTTCCAGGCACAGAATCTTTTCCATTTTTCAGCATAGGATTTTCTAGTACTAGGCCTCCTTGCCTCTAAAATGATATCTATCACTGGTTTACTAAGGGATGGTAAAGGAGAAATTATGTAATTAGCCAGGCTGCTAGATTCAGTGTTTGAAATTGAGGGTGCAGAATTTGGTTCTCCTGTTGAGACAATAGAGTAGGAGTCTGTGGCAAATGTCATGGGACCAACAGTGACACACTACACAAGAGGTGGTACCAGTGTTGGCGTGGCCAGTCCGGTGCAATCAAAATCGTCCTCGGTTTGTCTTGTTTGATCTTTAGTAGTACTTTGGAGAGCAGAGGTAGAGGAGGAAAGGCATAAACTGATAGGTCTTTCCAGGTGAAGGACAGAGCATCCACTTTCCAAGCTTGTTTGTGGGGAGTCCTTGTGCAAAATTTGTCCGATAGTTTTTGGGGGGAAGCAAACATGTCTACATCTGGGCTCCCCCCATTTGCTTGTCAACATGTTGAAAATCCTTGGTTCCAGTTTCCATTTGTGTGGGTCCATGAGGTTTCTGCTTAGTTCGTCTGCCAGTGTAGTTTTCCTGGGAGGAATGTAGATGTACTTGATAGCTCAAGGCTGTATTCAACAATGCCGTGGCCAGTCTGCAGATAAGAATGTGTACCCCCCCCCCTTTTCTTGTTTATGTACCACATAACAGTGGTGTTGTCTGTCTTTTATCATTAATTGTCCTGGAAGAATGTGGTCCTTGAAGGCTGTTAGAGCATTCTGTACAGCTAACATTTCTTTTTGATTGATATGCAGGTGCATTTGACTTGGGTTCTATTTGCCCTGAATGCACTTCCCTGCCAAATGAGCTCCCAATGCATAATCTGATGAGTCTGTTAGGGTTTGGGTGTTCAGGGGGTGTTGTGAATGGTAGTTCCTTGTTTAGGTGGCACAGGCGTAGGCAAGGTTTGATAGGAATCATTGTTTCTAGATCCTGAGAATATTGACACCATAGGCTTTTTAGGTACCATTGAAGTTTCCTCATATGCAGTCTTGCATATGGAATTAGAAGAATGCAGGAGGCCAAGAATCCCAAGGTTGCAATATTTGCCTTGCAGATAACAGGGTTTTCATGGCCACTAGTTTGAAGTAGGTTGTCAGATGAGCGCTTCTCTGGCGTGAGGAAAGCCATCTGGGAAGTTGTATTCAAGCTTGCTCACAGGAATATAATTTGTTGACAGGGTACCAGCTGTGATTTTTTTTTCATTTATAGTGTGCCCCAGACAAGTTAGCACTCTTTGTACAAAAGCCAGATGATTCAAAAGTATGTCCTGGCTTTCTGCCTGAATTAGACAATCGCCCAGGTATGGGTATATTTGAATATTTCTTTGCCTGAAAAATGAAATGACTGGGGATAGGCACTTTGTGAATACCCTGGGAGCAGTAGATAAGCCAAAGGGCAGGGCAGAGAACTGACAGTGATTGAAGCCTGCTTTGAAGCATAGATATCTTCTGCAAGATTCCCTGATTGGGATGTGCAGGTATGCTTCTTTTAAGTCGAGAGTTGCCATCCACGCATCTTTTCCTAGCATGGGAAGCAACTGGTAAAGAGTCAGCATCTTGAATTTTGGAACCACCAAAAAGGTGTTTAGAGTGGACGGGTCTAGGATAGGATGTCATAAATCGTCTTTTCTGGGTACTGGGAAAAGTCTGGAGTAGAAGCATTGTCCTTTTTTCTCTTCTGGTACAGTTTGAATAGCCTTTATGTTTAAAAGAGAGAGTATTTGCTTTTCAGCCTCTGCCCATTGATTTGGGGGTAGATCTGGCCAACCATTGGGCACTGGCAAAGTATGAAAGTGAAATCTGTATCCCTGGGACACTATTTAAAACCCATTTGTCCTGGGAAATGAGTTTCCAGTTTTTGGCCTGCAGACCAATCTTTCCCCCTAAAGGAGTGGTCAGTTGAGAAGTGCTTGGAAGTTTTAAAGTCGTCATTGAGACAGTTTTCCATATGGGGGAGTCTTTCTACTCCCACATTTGGAAGCGGAACTGCCCCACTGCTTAATCTTGTGCGTACCCTGGGACTGAAACCTGGGGTTTCTGCTGGATCTGGGTTTGGATTGAGAAGACCTGAAAGGAGCAGGAAAGGACCAATTCTTAGAGAGCCAATGCCTACTAAATCTTGGAGGCTTAACTTGTAAGAAATCTTTAACAGTTTGCATAGATTTAGCTTTAACTTCCATCTTAAGAACTTCCTCAGCTTTATTGCCAAACAGGAGGTGGTCCTGATTTAAGGGAGCATCCAACAGTTTAGCTTTAACATGATCATGCAAAGATTGCTCCTTAAGCCAAGCATGCCTTCTGAGTACAGACCCAGTGACAGCAGCCCTGCAGGTGCCCTCTAAAGAATCAAACCCACATTGCAAAGTATGTTTTCCAACCTGTTCAGCAGAATTCATCAAATCCTGTAAAATCTTTATTTTCAGCAGAGTCAGGAATCAACATCATTTTCTGTTTAAGCAATCCAATAATATGTTGTTGATACTTTAACATATGAAACTGACAGTTTAAGGCCCTAATGGCCAAAGGTGCAGAAGTGTAAACCTCCGTACCCCATCTATCCAGCGCCCTGGTATCCCTATCAGAAGGGGAAGGATTTTTGGCAGTAGAAGCCTTAATGCCCTTGGCTCCCTGTGAGATGGTCTCTGGATCCACAATAAGATTTTTAAAAAGGAACTTGAGTCAGGGACCCTGTACCATCTGTCAGGTTTTCTGGGAGCAGGAGGCAAGGAATCAGGGGCCAAACTGGATTCTCAAAAGGCATCATTCTACAATGCCTAGTACAGGAGGAATAACTAAAGGCCTATGTTGAGGCAGGAGTAAAAAGTCCCTAAGCCTCTTTAGAATCAGAGAAATCCTGGCTTTTCCAGTGAAAATGTTCCCTTAGTATGCAAGGTTTCACCAAAAGAGAAATCCTCTGGGGTAGAAGCAGAGGGAATAGTCTCCTCTGCATCAGAATCCTCATAAGTAGATGAGAGTAAATCCAGATTATCAGAAGAATCAGAATCCTGGTCAATAGATTCATAAAGAAATTCAGTCCTAGATCTCTTAGAAGAGGAAGGTTAACTTCCCCTGATTAAAGTTATAAGGTCTTCAGCCATTATTATTTGCTTTTTAGGCACAGAGGCCTGATCATGTGGCCTGGTCATCTGTTTTCTAGGCAAGGATTGAGGTTTAGACTTTAAAGAAGAAGGAGGCGTTAATTTACTATGCAAGTCAGTAGGCCTGAATACACCCGCAGAAGCCAGTGCTTGCACAGCGGCTCCAGACCCATCCACAGGTTCCACAGTTGAAGCATCACACAGCATACTGGACACCAAATGAGTCTCAGTAGAGGCCTGAGAGTCAGAAATGGCTGGTATCAAGGGCTGCGAAAGCACCTCACCGAGTACTGGCGACTGGCTTGGGAGAAGCGTCGTCGGCAGTTTTGGACCTACGCGGCCTATCTTTATCTTTTCACTTTTTCGGAATTCCGGTAGTCGGATGGCTGACATTTCTGGATAATTGAACAGAGAGCCAAAATATTTAGAGGCAAAAATATACCGATGACAGATAGTGCATTGATTAAATAAGGCACAAAAACGACAGCAAGTTACGTCGTGGTCAGGGCCTAAGCAAGGAATACAGTACGAATTAAAATCTTTGACAGGTATCTGCTTTCCACAAGTAATTCAATTATTAACTTTTACCGACATCGGTAAGGAGCAAGAAAAAGTTTCCCCAATGGAGTACTTAGCTTTAGTTGAAGACTTCGGTTCTGAAACTCGAAAACGAAAATTTCAGGAGTCGGCCGACCGGCACTTGCAAACTGCTTCTGCAT